>NC_038242.2:23278304-23604027 GCF_000004515.6 Glycine max
AAACATACCTTTTAGTAAAATAAAGCGGAAAATCAATCGGACGTTTTCTCTTTGGGATTTCTCATTCTTAATTGAATTGACTAATAACTAAGGTGAAACTAAGGCTAAAATCAACTCGCCTAGTCAAGCTCGTCCACAAAAATAGGCTTTTAAAAGTTTGTCATTTTTAAGGTCCAACGCCTTAAAATGATCACCTCTTGAGTAAAAAAGAATCACTTGATAAGAAAGAACTACATAGGTCTGATTTTCTCATCCCAATTGAGGAATACGTAGGAGCAAAGGGAAACACCCTTGTCGACCACAAAAAGAGAAAAAATATAAAAAGGGTATAAAGGATATAAGGACATAAAAGGGAACGTGAAAATCAAAGTCATGTTTGCACATTCGATTAAAGGCTGTCGTCCCTTGTGACGGACGTGTGGGGTGCTAATACCTTCCCCGCGCGTAAATACAACTCCCGAACCTTTCACTTAAAAGTTCGTAGATCGCGTCTTTTCCGGTTTTTCCGACGTTTTCCTCAAATAAACGTTGGTGGCGACTCCGCGCGTATTCCTTTTGTGGAACACGCATCCCGCGAGTCTCACGTCGCCCTCCCGCCGAAGGGTAGGTTGCGACAGTTGGCGACTCCACTGGGGACTGTTTTTAGAGAGTTAGGCCATTTAATTTTGTGCAATGTTTTACCATGACTTATCCCTTTGTTAGTTTCCCTTCATTATGTTCTTGTGTGTATAAGCTCTTTATTGCTTTTAGTGCGTTTTAAAATGTATGCATAAGGTAAATATTTATTCATTTGATGCACACAAACACCAACACTATTTGCACACAATGTGAGTGAAAAAGGGCTCTATACCCGGGTTCATGGGAACATAAGGAGCGGAGGTGAATCTGTGATCATGCTAGGTCTCCGACTTGCTTGATTACAGTGAACCCTCATCTAGAGCTTTTCTCTTTGAAAACTTATTGTTGCTAGTAGTCCTTACTGCTACAATATGTTCTTCAAAGAGGATAATACCTCTAGAAACCATCAAAAGAGACATGACTACCTTGGGGGTTATCACTAAATGCCTAGTTAGTTCTCTCCCTTATAGGTCCCTTAAATAGGGGCACGAGCAAACACGCTGCGTGCCATTTTTCACACTGCCATGCATAAGTATCATATACCCTTTTGCTTATGTTCAGTGAATATTGTCATACTGTGTACATTCCCGCATTGTGTCTTTTGCATAGGCATCGCATATGGGTTCTGTCTTGATCCCTTGTGTAAACAAACCAACGGAGGGTCCGTGTCGCCTTCTTAAAAACGTACGTTGGGGCACTTTGCTACCCCTAGACGTTGTGTCTAAGAAGGGGATGAATTCCCCGGACCCCCGCATTCCTAGATTGCATCTGTGTTATATGCATTCCTTCATGCATTCATCCATTCCACCCATAGATATCGGAGTTTTGATTTGCACCAGCTTTTGTCTCACTTTAGCAAGCATGGGAACAAATCAAACCGGCAAGAGGTTCTACCAAGTCAAGGTTAAAAGCTTAGATACCACCAGCATCAAGGAATTAGGGCGATTGATGGAACCTCTCCAAATGCAAGCTTTCCGCAAGACTTACGGAAAGATCATAGAGTTGACCTTAGCAGAGGTATCCATAGAAGCCATTGCATCACTCACCCAATACTATGACCAGCCTTTGAGATGCTTCACATTCGGAGACTTCCAATTAGTACCAACCATTGAAGAATTTGAGGAAATTCTAGGATGTCCTCTCGGGGGAAGAAAACCATATCTTTCATCCGGGTGTCTCCCCTCTTTGAGCAGAATTGCAACTGTGTTCAAGGATTCAGCAAGAGGTTTGGACCGCATAAAACAGACTCGGAACGACATAGCGGGCCTACCACGGAGGTACCTAGAAGACAAGGCGAGGGGTATGGCCAATCAAGGAGATTGGGTCCCGTTCATGGATGTGTTAGCTTTGCTAATTTTTGGGGTCGTCCTCTTTCCAAACGTGGATGGTTTGGTGGACCTAGCAGCAATCGACGCTTTCCTTGCATACCACCATAGCAAGGAAAGTCCGGTGGTAGCTGTCTTGGCAGATCTATTTGACACATTTGACCGAAGGTGCGAAAAGAGTAGCGCACGGATCATCTGTTGCTTGCCCGCCCTCTATGTTTGGTTGGTTTCGCACTTGTTCCAACAAGACACAAGGCATCCATGTCCGCTCCTGAGCCATCGCTCGTGTACTGAAAAGAGGAGAATAGATTGGGACCAGCTTTTGGCTGGGATAGGAGGTAGAACAATCAGTTGGTTCCCCCGATGGAAGGAAGGAAAAGAAGGAGTCCTTTTCTCATGTGGAGGATACCCAAACATTCCGCTGGTAGGAACGAGGGGTTGTATTAACTACAATCCCGCGCTCGCTATAAGACAACTAGGGTACCCCATGAGGGGAGCACCGACGGAAGAAAGCATGTCGCCTTTGCTTGTAAGGGATTTCGGCGCACAAAATTTCAAGGCTATACAAAGAATCCATAAGGCATGGGAAACCCCGTTAAGTAAAGATCAAGAGCTTAGGGGCATTCGTAATGGCATCATTGGTGGGTACCACGAATGGCTGAAAGTTCATATACGAGGTTTAGATTGGCTCGCCAAGTTAAAAGTCATCAGCGAAGAGAGTTTTGAAGCACCGGAAGAGGACGAAGAAGTCCAAGCTCTCAAAAGCGAGTTAGGAAAGGCAAAACTTGCCAAGGAGAAGTTCAAGTTGGCCGCTACACACATTCGGAAGGAGTGTGCCGGGTTACGGGAAGAGAATGCAATTACCGCGAGAGCCCTTGAACAAGAGACCAAGAGGGCTCGCAAGGAAGAATATGGCCGGAATAAATTTCGCAGAGCTCTATGGGGTAGCAATAGTGAACTCAAGCTGCGAAGGGAAGAGAGGGACCAGTCGCGAGCACATAGCATGGTTCTGAAGGAGGAGTTAGTTGCTTGTTCAAGGTCCAAAAGAAGCTTGTCTCAGTGTTTATGCGAGACGGAGACCAACATGCTAGCTATCATCGCCAAGTACCAAGAAGAGTTAGGTCTAGCCACGGCCCACGAGCATAGGATCGCGGACGAGTATGCTCAAGTATACGCGGAAAAAGAGGCTAGAGGAAGGGTGATCGACTCTTTACACCAAGAGGCAACCATGTGGATGGATCGGTTTGCTCTTACCTTGAACGGGAGTCAAGAACTTCCCCGCTTGTTAGCCAAGGCCAAGGCGATGGCAGACACCTACTCCGTCCCCGAAGAGATTCATGGGCTTCTCGGCTATTGTCAGCATATGATAGACTTAATGGCCCACATAATTAGAAATCGTTAGGAAACTTGTATGGTCTCTCAGACCTTGACTAGATACGACTTTCTTTTTGAAATAAAATGAGTTGGTCCCATGTTTCTACTCCAAAAAGCTTGTGCAAATCAAATCACTCCTACATTTCATCTCTAGCATGCATTTTTTTCTTTACCCACTCCTCACGTTTGGTTTTTTAGGGAAAAACACCATAACTAAACGCGCCACAAGGCATCCCTATCGCACCAGATCCAAATCTAGAACGATGGGTGATCAAGAGGAGACACAGGAACAGATGAAAGCTGACATGTCGGCTCTGAAAGAACAAATGGCCTCCATGATGGAGGCCATGTTAAGTATGAAGCAGCTCATAGAGAAGAACACGGCCACCGCTGCCGCTGTCAGTTCGGCTGCCGAAGCAGACCCGACTCTCTTGGCAACTGCGCACCATCCTCCCTCGAACATAGTAGGACGGGGAAGGGACACACTGGGGCACGATGGCAGCCCTCACCTGGGATACAACCGAGCGGCTTACCCTTATGGATTGCCGCCCAACTACTCACCACCCGTCTTGCAAGAAGATGCGGGCCACATTGCTTCTCCCGTCCTTGAAAGAGAGCCTCCTCAACAGCCTGACGAAGTCCACAAAGACTCTCATGACTATGCTCGAAGGGATGTCGAGTTCTATCCCCCGATCCTAGAAGGGCCGGCACCAGGCACGTTGCTTCAACCCAACATCGCGGCATCACCAATAGTTTTGTCCACGGAAGGACCGCCCCCAGCAACTGAAGAAAGGAGGAAGCTCGATCTCCTTGAGGAAAGATTGAGGGTCGTGGAAGGATTTGGGGACTATCCGTTCGCAGACATGACGGATCTTTGCTTAGTACCCGATGTTGTTATTCCCCCGAAGTTCAAAGTGCCGGACTTCGACAAGTATAAAGGGACGACTTGTCCCAAAAACCATCTCAAGATGTACTGCCGTAAGATGGGCACCCACTCTAAGGATGAAAAGCTATTAATACACTTCTTTCAAGATAGCTTGACCGGAGCCGCGGTAGTGTGGTACACTAATTTGGAAGCTTCCCGTATCTGTACTTGGAAGGATCTGATTACTGCCTTCCTAAGGCAGTATCAGTACAATTCTGATATGGCTCCCGACCGCACTCAACTGCAGAATATGTTCAAGAAAGAGGGTGAAACCTTTAAAGAATATGCGCAGCGGTGGAGGGATTTGGCGGCACAAGTAGCTCCTCCCATGGTTGAGAGAGAGATGATCACCATGATGGTAGACACTCTGCCAGTGTTCTACTATGAGAAGTTAGTAGGTTACGTGCCGTCCAGCTTTGCGGATCTGGTATTTGCCGGGGAAAGAATCGAGGTAGGATTGAAAAGAGGATAGTTTGATTACGTTTCCTCCATAAATGTGAATGCCAAAAGAATCGGGGCAATAGGGGCAAAAAGGAAGGAAGGAGATGCCCATGCCGTCTCTTCAACACCCGCGTGGGTCAGACCCCAGCAAACGCCTCATGGTACCCATCAGTACGCGCAACATCACCCGAGCTTCTCGGCTCATACCGGGAACGCCTCTAGTTCAACACCCGTGCAGCCTAAGGCACCCACCCAGAGGGAAGCTCCCCAAGTTCCAACTCCGAACACGACTCGCCCGGCCGGTAATTCCAACACGACAAGGAACTTCCCTCCGAGGCCATTTCTGGAATTCACCCCACTCCCAATGACGTACGAAGACCTTTTGCCATCCCTCATCGCCAATCATTTGGCCGTGGTAACTCCCGGAAGGGTCCTCGAACCCCCTTTCCCGAAGTGGTATGACCCTAACGCAACTTGCAAGTACCATGGGGGTGTCCCGGGGCATTCCGTTGAAAAATGCTTGGCCCTTAAATACAAGGTCCAACATTTAATGGATGCTGGATGGCTGACTTTCCAAGAGGATCGGCCCAATGTGAGAACCAACCCGCTCGCCAATCATAGAGGGGGAGTGGTTAACGCCGTTGAGTCCGATAGACCGTGCAAGTCTAAACCTTTAAGGGATGTGGCAACCCCTAGGAGGTTTATCTTCGAGGCCCTACAAAATGGAGGTTTGATTCCCCATAGTGGGTGTAAGGAGGATTCCTCTTTGCTACATTCTGGCGAGCTGCATGACATGGAGACGTGTTTGGGAGTAGAGGAATTGTTACAGCGGATGATAGATCAAGGTCGACTGGAAGTCGGCAGTGAGGAAAGAAGAGCAGCATATATGCATGCAGTCTACGGAGGGGAGCAGTGTTGCGAAGCCCAAACCCTTGGTGATATACTTCACTAAAAGCGCAGCTTCGCAAAACCCCGGACACCCCTTAGTAGCCAAACCTGTTCCTTTCCCATACCAAAATAGCCACGCAGTCCCGTGGAGATATACACCTCCGAGGGAGAAGGAAGAAGAAGCCACTGACGTCAGCTCGCTGTCAGCTAAAGTAACAAATATCACGGGACTGAGTGGTGTGACCCGTAGTGGTCGTGTGTTCACGCCTCCGGACCTACCAGTCCAACCCGCGGACGTCAAGGGAAAAGGAAAAGTGGTGGAGGAACAAGATGGCGAAGCACCCCACGCTTCGAATAAAGATATTCCGGCAAAGGGCCCCCCGGAGAAAAAGGATGGTAAAAAGGAGGTGTCGCTAGAGGAAGCCAGCGAGTTCCTCCGGATAATTCAGCAGAGTGAATTCAAGGTTATCGAACAGCTCAACAAAACCCCGGCCAGGGTCTCGCTGTTGGGGTTACTTATGAGCTCCGAGCCTCATCGGGCTCTGCTAGTAAAAGTTCTGAACGAGGCCCATGTGGCCCAAGATATATCAGTAGAAGGTTTCGGAGGGCTGGTCAACAATATCACTGCCAACAACTATCTTGCCTTCGCCGAAGAAGAAATCCCCGCCGAGGGGAGAGGGCATAATAAGGCTTTACACGTATCAGTCAAGTGTATGGACCATATCGTAGCCAAGGTGCTCATCGATAATGGTTCCAGTTTAAACGTGATGCCTAAAAGCACTTTGGAGAAGTTACCATTCAATGCTTCCCACTTAAAGCCGAGTTCAATGGTGGTTCGTGCCTTCGACGGCACTCGCCGAGAGGTTAGGGGAGAGATCGATCTCCCAGTACAAATAGGCCCTCACACCTGTCAAGTCACCTTCCAAATAATGGATATTAACCCCCCCTACAGCTGTCTGTTGGGGCGCCCGTGGATCCACTCAGTGGGAGTTGTGCCCTCTACGCTCCACCAAAAGTTGAAATTCGTAGTGGAGGGGCACTTGGTCATCGTGTCAGGCGAGGAAGACATCTTGGTAAGCTGCCCATCCTCTATGCCTTATGTGGAAGCCGCAGAAGAATCGTTAGAAACCGCTTTCCAGTCTTTTGAGGTGGTCAGCATTTCCTCCGTGTACTCCCTCTCTGGGCAACCTTGTCTGTCCGATGCAGCAGTAATGATGGCCCGAGTTATGTTGGGGAACAATTATGAACCCGGGATGGGTTTAGGCAAAGACAACGGCGGCATAACTAGCCTGATAAATACCCAAGGAAATCGTGGGAAGTATGGTTTAGGCTATAAGCCCACTCAGGCGGACATGAAAAGAAGCATCGCGGGAAGGAAGAACAGTGGTCAAAGCTCACGTTGGAGACAAGAAAGTGAAGGAAGCCCGCCCTGCCACATAAGTAGAAGCTTTATAAGCGCGGGTCTGGGAGACAAAGGTCAAGTGGTCGCGATATACGAAGATGATGTTCCGAGTACATTAGATTTGGTACGACCATGCCCTCCTGATTTCCAGTTGGGAAATTGGCGAGTGGAGGAACGCCCCGGCATTTACGCAATGAGCATAATGTAAACCTTTACGGTTTTAAAAGCTCTATAGTTGGGCCTAGGCTTTAGAGTTTTTCCTTTTGTTAAGGCTTTGTGTCTTTTGTTTTTGAATTTATAATACAAGGATCTTTCTTCATCTGTTCCTACGTCTCTACCCATTCTCATTCATTTGCATGTTTACTTCTTTTTCTGAAACGACAGATCCAATGACGAGTCCCCCGAAGGTACTAATACCTGGGACCCGCCTATCGACTTCGAG
This sequence comes from Glycine max, assembly GCF_000004515.6. Lineage (NCBI taxonomy): Eukaryota > Viridiplantae > Streptophyta > Magnoliopsida > Fabales > Fabaceae > Glycine > Glycine max. Next base: position 23,285,720 of record NC_038242.2, read on the forward strand.
CAAGAAATGAATCAAACGGAAGATGAAGGAAACGAGGATGTGGGACTTCCCCCAGAATTAGAAAGAATGGTCGCCCATGAGGACCAAGAAATGGGGCCTCATCAAGAAGAAACAGAGCTGGTAGACTTAGGAATTGGCAGTGGAAAAAGGGAAATAAAGATAGGTACAGGTATTACCGCACCTATCCGTGAAGAATTAATAATCCTGCTAAAAGACTACCAAGACATCTTTGCTTGGTCATACCAAGATATGCCCGGTTTGAGTTCTGACATTGTACAACACCGATTACCTCTAAATCCTGAGTGTTCCCCGGTAAAACAGAAACTGAGAAGGATGAAGCCCGAAACATCCTTGAAGATAAAAGAAGAAGTGAAGAAGCAATTTGACGTTGGATTTCTGGCCGTCGCTCGGTATCCAGAATGGGTTGCCAACATCGTACCAGTTCCTAAGAAAGATGGGAAAGTACGAATGTGTGTGGATTATCGGGACCTGAATCGGGCCAGTCCCAAGGACAATTTTCCTTTACCACACATCGATATCCTCGTAGATAACACGGCCAATTTCGCTTTATTTTCCTTCATGGACGGTTTCTCTGGTTACAATCAGATAAAGATGGCGCCCGAGGATATGGAAAAGACTACTTTCGTCACCCTGTGGGGGACGTTCTGTTACAAGGTGATGTCCTTTGGACTCAAGAATGCCGGGGCAACTTATCAACGGGCCATGGTAGCTTTGTTCCATGATATGATGCATCAAGAGATCGAGGTCTACATGGACGACATAATTGCTAAATCTAAATCCGAGGAAGAACACCTTGTCAACCTGCGGAAGTTGTTCGAAAGGCTTAAGAAATATCAATTAAGGTTGAACCCCGCTAAGTGTACCTTTGGGGTCAAATAAGGGAAATTGCTTGGTTTCGTTGTAAGCCAGAAAGGGATAGAGGTAGACCCCGAAAAGGTGAAGGCTATCCTTGAGATGCCAGAACCCCGTACAGAGAGGCAAGTCCGAGGGTTCCTGGGATGCTTGAATTATATTGCCAGATTCATATCGCAGCTCACCGCCATTTGTGAGCCGTTGTTCAAACTCTTACGCAAAAACCAAACTGATCGCTGGAATGAGGATTGCCAAGAAGCTTTTGGAAGGATCAAAAAGTGCCTTATGAATCCTCCCGTGCTTATGCCACCAGTACCTGGAAGGCCCCTCATTTTGTACATGACAATCTTGGACGAATCAATGGGGTGTATGCTGGGGCAACATGACGAATCCGGGAAGAAAGAGCGCGCTGTTTACTACCTAAGTAAGAAGTTCACGACCTGTGAGATGAATTACTCCTTGCTCGAAAGAACGTGTTGTGCTTTAGTATGGGCATCCCATCGCCTAAGGCAGTACATGCTGAGCCATACTACCTGGTTGATATCCAAGATGGACCCGGTTAAGTACATCTTTGAAAAGCTAGCTCTCACGGGACGAATCGCCCGGTGGCAAGTCCTGCTATCCGAGTTTGATATAGTCTACGTCACCCAAAAGGCAATAAAAGGAAGCGCCTTAGCAGATTATTTGGCTCAACAGCCTCTTAACGACTATCAGCCCATGCATCCTGAATTCCCGGATGAGGACATCATGGCCTTGTTTGAGGAAAGATTGGACGAAGATCGGGACAAATGGACTGTATGGTTTGACGGAGCGTCAAACATTCTAGGTCATGGCGTTGGGGCAGTATTGGTCTCTCCGGACAATCAATGTGTACCCTTCACGGCCAGGCTAGGATTCGACTGCACCAACAACATGGCCGAATATGAAGCATGTGCCCTAGCCGTCCAGGCAGCGATTGACTCCAATGTCAAACTACTCAAGGTGTACGGCGACTCGGCATTGGTAATCCATCAGTTGAGAGGGGAATGGGAAACTAGAGATCCCAAGCTGATACCCTACAAAGCCTATATCAAGGAATTGGCTAAGACCTTTGATGAGATCTCCTTCCATCATGTTCCCCGCGAGGAAAATCAAATGGCGGATGCACTTGCTACGTTGGCGTCTATGTTCCAGCTAACACCGCACGGGGATCTACCCTACATTGAATTTTGGTGTCGTGGCAAACCCGCGCATTGTTGCCAAGTGGAAGAGGAACGGGACGGAAAGCCTTGGTATTTCGACATCAAGCGATATGTCGTAAGCAAAGAATACCCGCCAGAGATTGCCGACAATGATAAAAGGACATTGAGAAGGTTGGCAGCCGGTTTCTTCATGAACGGAAGCATACTGTATAATAGAAATCACGACATGACACTCCTGCGGTGTGTGGATGCCAGGGAGGCAAATCACATGATCGAGGAAGTCCATGAGGGCTCGTTTGGAACACACGCCAACGGGCATGCTATGGCCAGGAAGATCCTAAGGGCAGGTTATTACTGGCTTACCATGGAAAGTGATTGTTATGTCCATGTGAGGAAATGCCACAAATGTCAAGCATTCGCAGATAATGTCAATGCTCCACCACATCCTCTGAATGTCATGTCCGCCCCTTGGCCTTTCTCCATGTGGGGAATAGATGTCATCGGGGCCATTGAGCCCAAGGCCTCGAATGGTCATCGCTTCATCCTCGTAGCGATAGATTATTTCACCAAGTGGGTCGAGGCGGCTTCATATACCAATGTCACGAGGAATGTGGTGGTCAGGTTCATTAAGAAAGAGATCATCTGCCGATATGGTTTGCCAAGGAAGATTATCACGGACAACGGCACCAACCTGAATAACAAGATGATGGGGGAAATGTGCGAGGAGTTTAAAATCCAGCATCACAATTCCACACCCTACCGGCCAAAGATGAATGGAGCCGTGGAAGCGGCCAATAAGAATATCAAAAAGATTATCCAAAAGATGACCGTGTCATACAAGGATTGGCACGAAATGCTCCCATTCGCGTTACACGGTTACCGAACTTCAGTGCGAACGTCAACTGGGGCAACGCCGTTCTCATTGGTATATGGGATGGAGGCTGTGTTACCGTTTGAGGTAGAAGTCCCGTCATTAAGGATCTTGGCAGAATCCGGATTAAAGGAATCAGAGTGGGCTCAAACGCGCTATGACCAGCTCAACCTCATTGAGGGTAAGCGCTTAGCAGCCATGAGTCATGGGCGTGTGTACCAGCAAAGAATGAAGAGTGCATTCGACAAGAAAGTACGCTTGCGCAAGTTCCATGAGGGAGACCTTGTGCTAAAGAAAATGTCCCATGCTGTCAAGGACAATCGAGGGAAATGGGCCCCGAATTACGAAGGGCTTTTTCCGGAGGAGCCCTGGTGCTTACCAACATGGATGGCGAAGAGCTACCTTCACCCGTGAATTCTGATGTCGTCAAACGGTATTATGCTTAGAAGCTGGGGCAATTAAGGATGTCGCTGCATGTTCTTTATCTTTATGCGTTTTCTGGATTTCCCCCAGGGATTTCCTGTCTGTTGTATCTCTCGTTACAATCTTTCAAAGAAATGAACGTGGATTCGAGGCTTTAGTCCTCACGTTAGTTTCAAACCTTGCGTTGATTTGTGATCACCTGAGCCCTTCCGCTCAGTTCATGGGATGCCCCAAGCGCTTAATTAGAATTGAACCTGAACCAACTTTCCCTAAAATTTGCTGCGTTTGAAAACATTCATGCATACACATACGCATACGCATGCATATTGTTGTGGTAAAACAGGGGCAGGATCATCTTGAGCTACCTTCTGGGGTAGAGACAAAACATGAACAGCAGAAACCAATCAAGGTAAGACAGCGATGCGGTCAAGATTGGCCACACCAGGTTGTTTCTTACTTGCAGGTACACAGGAACAGATGCAAGTGGGGATGGGGTCACGACCGACTGATTGTCGCCCATTTCTCCACGCTAAGCAAGCGGAGAACGTCGCTGCAAGGTAGCCCCGTATCCTTTGTATTCGCAGTTTTCTTTTACTTTTTGTTTGTTTTAAAAAATAAGTAATCAATGCCTAACTCTAACTTAAGTAAGTTCGAGTTAAGCAAGACGCTAAACCATAAGGAAGGAGGGGACATGGTTAATGTTCCTCTCAAAAAAAAAAAATGCAGGTTAGCTCGCCTGGGCGAGCCACCCCTGCACCAAATTATAAGAATGACGAAAGGGGGGACGTTTTTGCATTCAAAAATTTCTTTTCCCCCCTTTCAAAAGCCATACCCACGGGATTGACGAGTTTGCAGCCCTAGGGTCATCATTTTTCGCATTTTTTGATTCCGTTTTGCGCTTTTGTTCATCACCAACAAGTAAGTGTTCCATCCCTAAGCTTTCTAGCTTTTCATTGGTGTATTTTGATCTCCTTTTGGTGCTCTAAATTGTGGGAATGTGCTTAAATATGTGGGGCAATTTTGGTTTGTTTTCTTGCTTGATTAGGTTGAATTGGGGGTTTGTATGGGATGGCCCTAGGCCTATAATGCATTTTGAAACAATGGGACATGCCACATTGTCCCCATTCTCTTGCTATTGATGCCTAAACGCGCGCCCGCCAAGTGTTCGGTGAAATGCCTCAATGGCATTAGCGCGTGACTTTTGTAAGGAAACAACCCATGGGGCATTTTGGTTTGCACATATTTTCTATTTTTTGGGACATGCATTCATTCCCGAAAAAGGCTAGAGTGATTGCCCCACATATATCCTAGGCCTAGGAACCAAAGTTTTTATGCAAAAGAACACAAGAGGAGGTGCATGTTGGGTAAAGTTACCCTTTTTGGCCAGCGATCAGCTATGGGCCACGCTACAATATTTTCCCTATGCCTAGATGGTTAGGAATTTTGCTCATCATAAATGTGTAGGTTAGAATAGGTAGCAAAATACCTTTGGCAATTTACACTTTGGGTATGGTAGCAAAATACTTGGATGTATGTACATATAATTTTTGGTAGTCAAAATGTCTCACAAAAATCTATAAATATGTTGCATGTTATGTAAAGGAAATACATTACAAAAATACCTTTTAATTTGAATACAGTTTTAGTGAGCAAAAGAAAATATACTTGAATTTGCATGCGGCTTTAGGTAGTAAAAACACTTGAAAAAAAGCATGAAATGTAGCACCTTATTGTGTAGATAGTCAAGATTCATCATGAAGTTTGTGTATGTATAGGTATTAGAAATACCAAGATGTGCACGTATGCAATTTTTGATAGCCAAAGTGCTTAGAGTATGCATGTATGTGAATTTAGCAAAGGAAATGTGTGTGATGTAGGTAACAAATACACCTTGGAAGTACATGTAAATAATCTAGGTAACGAAGGTGCCTTGATTGTATATGGGTGCATTTTTCTTAGTTATAAGAATGTCTTGTGCAAGTGAACGTTCGTGAAGAAGTATGCGCATAAGCTTGCTCTAAATTTACATTGATGTCTGTATTTATTGGAGGGGGTTGTATGCCATTTTTGTTTTAAGGGTGGCATTTCTTGGTAAAAACTAACTTTCCAAATGTTTGCCTTCACAGGAATGGCCCCGAGGAAGCTTGCCTCGAAGAGGTCCAGGAAGGACAAGGCGGCCGAAGGAACTAGTTCCGCTCCGGAGTACGACAGTCACCGCTTTAGGAGCGTTGTACACCAGCAGCGCTTCGAGGCCATCAAGGGATGGTCGTTTCTCCGGGAGCGACGCGTCCAACTCAGGGACGACGAGTATACTGATTTCCAGGAGGAAATAGGGCGCCGGCGGTGGGCATCACTGGTTACTCCCATGGCCAAGTTCGATCCAGAAATAGTCCTTGAGTTTTATGCCAATGCTTGGCCAACAGAGGAGGGCGTGCGTGACATGAGATCCTGGGTAAGGGGTCAGTGGATCCCGTTTGATGCCGACGCTATCGGCCAACTCCTGGGATATCCGTTGGTGTTGGAAGAGGTCCAGGAATGTGAGTATAGCCAGAGGAGGAACCGGTCTGATGGGTTTGATGAGGAGGCCATCGCCCAGCTGCTATGTATACCGGGGCAGGATTTTGCCCGGACTGCTGCAGGGAGGCGAGTGCGAATCATGCGCACCAACATGACCACCCTGACCCAGATATAGATGACATTGCTCCTCAGCAACATCCTACCCAGCGATCATAATTCTGACCTCCCCCTACCGAAGTGTCAGCTGGTGTACGCCATCTTGACGCGGATGAGCGTCCATGTGGCTCAGTTAATCACTGATGCCATTTATATTTTTGCAGGTATGGCGCCTACCAGGCATCCTTTGGATCCAGATAAGTCCAACAGGGCCCTGGGATTTCCCTCGCTGATCACAGGACTCTGCCAGTCATTCGGAGTCCCCGTTGCACCTACCAAGGTAATTTGGCCGCCCATCACCCGGGCTTTTATTGAGAAGTACTGTACCCAGAGACAGGCTCAGGGTGATGCTCCACAGGCCGCAGGCGCGCCACCGCCACCTCATCAGGCTGGCCAGGCTGGGGCATTTGACATGGAGCAGTATTTATGGCACTTGGTTCGCCAGCAGGCGGCCAACCACCGAGCACATGTACAGACCCATGATTGTCTGTACCAGATGAGCCTCAGCATGCAGAGCCAGGGCTTCGCTTCTTTTTCATGCCCTACTCCAGACCAGTTCAGGGCAGAGGTCGCATGGCCCGGAGATTGGCCCGAGGCCCAAGCAGGAGAGGCACCCCCAGAAGCTCCCGGCGGTGGAGAAGAGGCCCACGAGGACGAGGAGATGGCCGATTTGCTTGACTTCTTGGGAGGGAGTGGAGATACGTGACTGGGAGGTCCCCGGATTCATGTTTTCTTTCATATTTCTTTTATCATTTTTATGCTATGTTATTGTTTTGACTTGAGAGACTAATGTTTGTTTTTGTTGTTTCGATTGTCATTTGTACAGCGCATACATTTTTGTTTGGATTGTTGCGTTAGTGTTTATATATCATTACTATCAATGATGCTTGAAATTTTGGAACCGTGTAGAGTTCTTCGTTTAGGAACATCGTCAAAAAAATATATAATAAAACAAACAAAAATCATGATAAAAATAAAAATTAAAATTAAAATTAAAAAAGAGGAAAAGAGAGAAAATAAGAAAAAGAGAGCAAATGAGAAAAAAGAGCAAGTAAGAAAAAAAAGAGAGGAAAAAGAAAAGAAAAATAAGTTGTCTAGCTAAAAAACCGACATGCTTTTGAAAAGAGATGACTTCCAACTTTTCTTTGAAAAAATTCACTGATCATAACTAGTTTTTGAAAAAATGTGTATACACCTGAAGGGTGAATGCTGTGAAGTTTTCCCGGACGCTCGAAATGGACTCGGATGAATGCACAAATTGATAAAAGAACATATTTTGGAAAACATTGGGTTGATTTAAAATAGAGGAAATAAATCCTGAGCCCTAGCATCACATGACCATAAAAGTTTGACACTTGAGTGTCCACATAGGTGCATGCATGACCAGTTTTGAATGAAGTTTCCAAATCATCATTTTTGCATTTTGTGTCATGGAAATAATGTGGGGCATCCCTTTTATCCTTGAACCAAACCAAACCCTGACATGTACCATGCCTAGCCATTCTACAAGTCTTGAGCCAAAATCCTGACTCACCACAAACCTTGACCCAGGGTGAGAATGTCAATCCTTACCCTCGGAAGCAAAAAAGAAGAGAAGGGAAATTTCCAATCAAAGAAAAAGAGAAGGAAAGTTTCCAATCAAAGGAAAAAAAGGAAGCAAGGAAATTCCCAATCAAAGAGAGGGAGAAAGAAAAAAGAAAAGAAAGAAAATTCCCAACCAAAGAATGGGAGAAAGTAAAGAAAGAAAAGAAGAAAGCTCCTGGTCAAAGAAACCAGAAGAAATGTGCAGAGAGGTCTTTAGACCGGACAATATCTGAACAATATAGAATTGTCACCAAATGAACAAAAAGAAGGAAAGGAAACCATGACCTAAAATGGTCTTCTCCCTTTAATTGCCAACCAGAATCAGTGCGCTAGCGACTTTTTCGCCCCGCACTAAACAAAAACAGAAAAAGAAAAAGCCAACAAAAAATCAAAAGCCAAAAAAAAAAAAAAAACACACAAAAGCCGTAAAACCCGCTAAAAGAACCCATTCCCAAGGGAAGTCCTATTGATCCATGATCACACATGTAATTTTTGATTTGATAGGAAATAATTTGCAAAGTCAAGTCATGACATATCTATGGTTCGGAATTAGGATGAAACACTTACCTATGCGAGATTGATACACTTTGAGTGGATTTCTTCTATTTTTGTCGAACCCAGTGTTTCCTCTAAATGGTCATTTAGAAACAAAATGCTAACATCCAAAATCTCAGATAAGGTTATGGGGGGATTTCATCAGCAGACTCTCCTTCCCTGGTAAACGCATTGTTTTTCACTCAAAAAAGCGTATGCTGCTCTAATCAGTTGGAATATTTATCTCTTTACTAAAGCATGTTTGCATTTTAGTGAAGAAAACACCGAGACTTTTTCAAGTCTCACAAGTTATCCAGAACTACGTAGGTCTGAGTTCCTCATTGGAGGATACGAAGGAGCAAAAGCCTCGCTTTTGTCGACCACACTGCTTTCTGTTACCATGACCCAAGAGCTGGTAGCCCGCGGAGACACCTTACGGTTATCCGCACCTCGAGTGTGATTGATAAGCAGAGACAAAATTTGGTCATTCTGCACCCTTGTGTCATCCAGAGGCGGCGGGCCCGATGACACGCGGAGATACCTTACGGTTATCTACACCCTTGTGTCATCCAGAGGCGGCGGGCCCGATGACACGCGGAGATACCTTACGGTTATCTGCACCCTTGTGTCATCCAGAGGCGGCGGGCCCGATGACACGCGAAGATACCTTACGGTTATCCGCACCCTTGTGTCATCCAGAGGCGGCGGGCCCGATGACACGCAGAGATACCTTACGGTTATTCGCACCCTTGTGTCATCCAGAGGCGGCGGGCCCGATGACACGCGGAGATACCTTACGGTTATCCGCACCCTTTTGTCATCCAGAGGCGGCGGGCCCGATGACACGCAGAGACAAAATTTGGTCATTCTGCACCCTTGTGTCATCCAGAGGCGGCAGGCCCGATGACACGCAGAGACAAAATTTGGTCATTCTGCACCCTTGTGTCATCCAGAGGCGGCGGGCCCGATGACACGCGGAGATATCTTACGGTTATCCGCACCCTTGTGTCATCCAGAGGCGGCGGGCCCGATGACACGCGGAGATACCTTACGGTTATCCGCACCCTTGTGTCATCCAGAGGCGGCGGGCCCGATGACATGCAGAGACTGACATAGTCTTCTGCACCTTTTGTTCCTCCGGGAACAACGAGTCATTTACATGCGGAAATTTTACGGTCACCCGTGACTCTCGTCAACCGAGAGGAACGAAATTAGTGTCATACCCTAATTTCGTCCGGGGACCTTTGCTTGATGACATGCGACCTTTTTTTGGTCCTTGTGAGGTGCTTAGCACCCATCATTAGGCAATTTGTGAAATTCCGGGAACAACAAGTCATTTACATGCGGAAATTTTATGGTCACCCGCGACTCTCGTCAACCGAGAGGAACGAAATTAGTGTCATACCCTAGTTTCGTCTGGGGACCTTTGCTTGATGACATGCGACCTTTCTTTGGTCCTTGTGAGGTGCTTAGCACCCATCATTAGGCAATTTGTGAAATTCCGGGAACAACAAGTCATTTGCATGTGGAGATTTTATGGTCACCCGCGACTCTCGTCAAATCGAGAGGAACGAAATTAGTGTCTTATCTTTACTTTCCTTTTATCTCCAATAAAAGACAAGTAAAGAGGGGCAACTGTCATACCCTAATTTCGTCCGGGGACCTTTGCTTGATGACATGCGACCTTTCTTTGGTCCTTGTGAGGTGCTTGGCACCCATCATTAAGCAAATTGTGAAATTCCAGGACATGCCGGAAAACCAAAAAAATATTGATGCACAATCTGTAAGTCTCCATGACACACCAGAAATCAAATGGAAGCATCGTTGCATAATTAAGTGAGGTTCCGTAACATTCCGTAAGTCAAAAAGGGGATGATTATGTAATCCGCAAGGTTCCGTAACATTACGGAAAGAAAACAAGTATCGTTATGAAATTCGTAAGTTTCCGTAACTTTACGAAAAAAGAATCACCAAAAAAAAGCAGAGGGGGTGTACTTAGTAAAAATGGGGGTGCAAATAGCACCCAGGCCCACTTGGGCCCTCCAGAATATTCCTCCAGAAGGCTGTTGCTTCTGGAGGAAGCAACCTGGCTCGCCTGGGCGAGCTGGGCGGCAACCACCTCCCCTATTTTGCTATAAATAGGGGAGGAAGTGAAGAAGAAAAGTGTTCAGCCCCTTAGGCACTTCTCTCTCTTTCGAATTTGCTTGGAAAAATTGTTTCCGGGAAGAAAATCTAAGCCGAGGCGCTTCCGAAACGTTTCCGTAACGTTTTCCGTGAAGAAATTCGCAAAGGTTTCAACCGTTCTTCGACATTCTTCATTCGTTCTTCATCGTTCTTCGATCTTCAACGGGTAAGTACCTTGAACCAAGCTTTTCGATTCATTCTATGTACCCACGGTGGTCCACATTGTGTTTTGTGTATTTTTATTCCCGTTTCATTTACTTTTTATACCCCCTCTTGACGTGCTTAAGCCATTTTACTTAAGTCATTTCTCGCTTAACTTAAAAATAAAATAAATTTCCACCGAACGTTTGAATTGTATTATCCGTTAACTTCGGTTAAAATGAATTCCGACCGTTCGGTCGTGCCGTAACCACGTTGGAAATCAAAAAGAGGTAAAAAATAATAATATAATAACAAAAACATACCTTTTAGTAAAATAAAGCGGAAAATCAATCGGACGTTTTCTCTTTGGGATTTCTCATTCTTAATTGAATTGACTAATAACTAAGGTGAAACTAAGGCTAAAATCAACTCGCCTAGTCAAGCTCGTCCACAAAAATAGGCTTTTAAAAGTTTGTCATTTCAATTTCTCATTAAGTAAAAATGGATCATTTTTAAGCTCCAACGCCTTAAAATGATCACCTCTTGAGTAAAAAAGAATCACTTGATAAGAAAGAACTACGTAGGTCTGATTTTCTCATCCCAATTGAGGAATATGTAGGAGCAAAGGGAAACACCCTTGTCGACCACAAAAAGAGAAAAAAATATAAAAAGGGTATAAAGGATATAAGGACATAAAAGGGAACGTGAAAATCAAAGTCATGTTTGCACATTCGATTAAAGGCTGTCGTCCCTTGTGACGGACGTGTGGGGTGCTAATACCTTCCCCGCGCGTAAATACAACTCCCGAACCTTTCACTTAAAAGTTCATAGATCGCGTCTTTTCCGGTTTTTCCGACGTTTTCCTCAAATAAACGTTGGTGGCGACTCCGCTCGTATTCCTTTCGTGGAACACGCATCCCGCGAGTCTCGCGTCGCCCTCCCGCCGAAGGGTAGGTTGCGACACTACCTAATGGGTTCCTATGTACACACACCATGAAGATGTTAGGTGTACGAGTGATTTTACAAAAGAGGGTTACACCACTCAAAACATTCATCATACCACTTATTTTAGGGACTTGGTGCCTAATAATACCTATTTTGGGCACAAACAAAGCACAAGGATTTAAGCTCTTGCGAACCAAACCCTCATCCAACAACTTCTTTACTTGAGGAATAAACTCAAGCCCAAGAGGTGTGGCAATGCTAGCAAGTGCCTTTTTACAAAAGAGAAAATGTGGAGGTTGTCTAAGAGGGAAAGTTTTTTTAATGTTTGTCTTTATTGTAAAATGAGTTTCCTTCTTAGCTAACCTCTTGGAGGAGACACTTACCTCCTTACACTTCTCTTTAACCACTAATGGTTGTCCATCTTCTTGGGGGTAGATTTCTTCACTAGATTTTTCCCCTTTTGCTTCTTCACTTTCACTAGAGGAAGGTGAAGTAGTAGCCTCATCTTGGCTACTATAAATGTCTTGGCCCCTCATAATCATGGTTTTTGTGGTGGGGCATTGAGAATTAATGTGTCCTCTTCCAAGACATTTAAAGCACTTTATAGAGCTAGTTTTCTCTTGCATACTAGCCTTAGGGGCTTGCTTTTCTATTGCCTTCCCCTTATCATCTTTGGGCTTAGAAGGTGTCACCCCTAAGATGCCTTGACCTTGGTCTTTCTTTGGATAAGAGTGAGAGCCATAAGATTTTGAAGTAGACATCTTTTTAAGTTGTTGCTCTATCCTTATTTCCCAATCTAAGTTAGCCTCTACATTGTCCTTCCCATGGAAGTATGAGAGGTTAATGTTAGCCTCTTGAGGCTTTCTTTCCTTTTCTCTTCTATGGGAGTGAGGTCTAAGATGTGACCTATGCCTTCCTTCATAATAGTCACGAAGTTCTTCACTTAGGCTCTTGCAAGAATTATGACTACTATAGGAGGCATGTTTTTCTCTTTTCATTTCTTTCATTATTTTTCTTCTTTCTTCCTCTCTTATTTTCTTTCTTTAATCTTGACTTATTTCTTCCACTCTTTTTTTTCCTTTTTCTTTTCTCTCTTGTTTTTCTTTCCATAACTTGAGGGAACTCAACTCATCTAAGATTCTAGATAAAGGGTCTTTATGACTAGTACCCTCACCATTAACACTAGATGAATGATGACTCATGTTGGTTCCTAAGTTGTGGTTCTTTCTTGTTGGAGGTTTGAAAACAAAAGGTAAAAGAAACTATGGTTGAAACTAGCCAAAATAAACACTAAAAGAAGTGTGAAAGATAAGGTAAAAAACTAATTGGCAAAAGGAAAGCTATCTAGGCGGTTTGACAATGGAAGGTAAAGGAAATAAGCTATGAAAGTAAGCAAGAAATGTAAACTAGGCGAATCCTAAGAGTGTTTGGATGACCACATTCAAGGTTCCCAACAAAACACTCACTATCCTAAGGAAAAATTGCCTAAAATTATTACACACAAATGGAAGTTTGGTAACCTATTGGAGGCTCCCAACACACTTCCAATGAAAGGCCTTTTCGTTACAAAACTTGAAAGCAATGAAGGTAAGTAAATTGCAAATTACAAAATGGTCCTCAATTTTGGTGGTTGTTCTCTCTTTGGTGATTCACTCAATTTGGAGTGCTTCTTAGTCCAATAGCTCTTAAGGTGGTTGGCCCCTTTCTTCTTGACTCAAATTCTTCAAGGGATGGCACCAATCATCCTTCCAATTCCCTATATGGCAACCCACAAACAAGGAAACAAAGAGACAAGCAATAACCAAAGACCAAAAAAAAAATGAAATGAAAGCTAAACCAATGGATTTTTAACAAGACAATTTTTCAAGGATTATTCAACAATTAAAGCAATGAAAAGGACATAGAAGCAAGCTAGGACTCAAAGATAAACTTAGAATGGCTCTAGAGTAGAGTAAAAAAAACTATAAAAAAAGAGACTCAACAAACCTCTAGCTTTGGCACTTGTTTTCACAGTAATTTTAAATTGAAATTTAGGAACTAAGATTGGTATAAGATAGGAACCAATTATAGAATAAATTTTGAGCCAAAAACAACAAGCACACTTCCCTTTCACTTTTTTTTTATGGATACTGATTTTTCTTCCAACTTGTATGATTTTTCTTATTTTTTTCATTTTATCCAAACCACCTGGTTCTTTTTTTATAACTTTTTTTCAGATGTCTATAAAATTCAGTAAAAATTTCAGCTCAAAATTCGAAGTAACCAATTCTCAGTAATTTTTACAAGTTTGTATGTCCAAGCTGCCAGCACCAGCGATTTGTTTTTTTAAGCATGGTATATTGATCGCCTTGGGCTTACTTTCAACCTTTCTATGTATGTTGAACTCACTAGGATTGTTTACCACAGTTTTAGGAGTTCAATATTCACTTAGGATCAACATTTCAGCCAGCAATTCAATCACCAAAACTCAAATTCACAATAGACACAATCATAAGGAAACCTAAAAGTTCAAGAAAAGGTTCACAATCAAAGACTCTCTAAGAATTTTGCATGAACATGTTAAGGACTAATTAACATGAAAGATTTGACTCAAATAAAATAATAGGCTAAAAGAATTTCATAAACTCATGAACAAATGAGTTAGGCAAAGAAACAAGAAAATAAAATTCAGCACAACATAAGAAATCTTATGTGACAAGTTTCATGACTAGACATGACTTCTATGACAAAACTACAATAGGTGAACAAGTCACTCAAGATTTTTGAGGTTTTCTTCTACTTTAATATTTTTGTAAGAATTTTATGATTTAGGTTTCAGCCACAAAAGATAACAAGACAAAACTCAAAGGAACCTAAACTCAACACAATTCATGGTTCAAGAACAAGAACAAGAAATTTGAACCATAGAAAATCAAATCTAGCTTCTATAGCAAGTTTAATCGGTGGAAACTCTAAAGAATCATGTTAAAAACATTTAGCACAAGACATGTGAGGAGATACATGGAGAAAAAAATGAAGAAACAACAATGGAAGAGAAGGTCAAGCAAAAAAATTAATGGAGGTTTAAGGAGCACCTACTTGAAGCTCTTGTGCTCTGATTACCACTTGATGGAAGCTTGCTTGTGGGGCTTCTATGGAGGCTGGATCTTTGAGCTTCAATGAGGTCCTTTAAGGGTGATTTTCCACCATGGAGATGCAGCAGAAGACAAAGTAGAAGAGGTAAGAGGAGGCGCCATCCACTAGAGAATAAGCCATGGAAGAAGGAGCTTCACCACCAAGATGAGCCTTGGATAAGAAGCTTGGAAGGATGCTTCAATGGAGGAAAAGAAATAGAGAGAGAAAGAGAGAGGGGGGAGCACGAAATTGAAGGAATAAAAGAGGGAGAGAAGTGGAACTTTGAAGTATGTCTCACAAGACTCTCATTCATCAAAGTTACAACAAGTGTTACACATGCTTCTATTTATAGACTAGGTAGCTTCCTTGAGAAGCTTTCTTGAGAAAACTTCCTTGAGAAGCTTCTTTGAGAAAACTTCCTTGAGAAGCTAGAGCTTAGCTACACACACCCCTTTCATAACTAAGCTCACCTCCTTGAGAAGCTTCCTTAAGAAGATTCCTAAAGAAGCTAGAGCTTAGCTACACATACCTCTCTAATAGCTAAGCTCACCTCCTTGAGATGAGAAGCTAGAACTTAGCTACACACCCCCTATAATAGCGAAGCTCACCCCATGACAAAAAACATGAAAATACAAAAAAAAAGTCCTTACTACAAAGACTACTCAAAATGCCCCGAAATACTAGGCTAAAGCCCTATACTACTAGAATGGCCAAAATACAAGGCCTAAACGAAGGAAAAAACCTATTCTAATATTTACAAAGATAAGCGGGCTCATACTTAGCCCATGGGCTCAAAATCTACCCTAAAGCTCATGAGAACCCTAGGGCCTTCCCTTGGATCTCTGGCTCAATCTACTTGGAGTCTTCTATCCAATGCCCTTGCGAGGTAGGATTGCATCAGAGATTGTTCTTTAATTTTGTTGATTTTGTTGGGTATTCTAGATTAATTTTGTTGGGTTTTCTAGTTTAATTTTTTTAGGTTTTCTAGGTTAATTTTGTTATTTTGGTTTTATGTTTTATGTACAACATTGCATGTTTCTCTTTGAATTATAGGTTATGTACAGGTAATGGGTAATTGTTTTTGAAATAGGAGCTTCTTGGCATTTTGTGAATTGAAATCCTTGTTTTTCTCTGCATGTCAAGTTAGTTTTGAAAGTTCGAATTGGAAGTGATAGATTTACCCTTGGTGAGAATTTGATCCATCATCATCTATTTTATTCAGTGTGTTTTGCCCCATTGATTGCTTGCACAATAGCCTTGGCTTGACTCTTGTGTTGATACTTCTTGCATCACATGCATGTTGGGAGATGATTTAGGCATTTTGTTCTTATAAGCCTCTAGCCAAATGAACCTACCATGAATTAATTCCCTTGATAACCCCTTTGAGCCTATGTTCCCCATTTTGTGTTTTGAAGCTCATTACAAGCCTTAAGTGAAAAACTATGATCTCACCCCACCCTTAAGGAATTTTGGAGCTTTGGAATTGTTTTGGGAATAAGTGTGTGTGTGTGGGGGGGGGGGGGGTATGTTTCATTGGATGATATGATTTTGTTGGTCATGCTTGATGATGTATTTTGGCCATGCTTGATGTATATACATATATTGCCTAATTGTTGCTTTATTTTTTAAATGCTTTCAATTGCTACTATTCACGTTAAAAAAAAAACAAAAAAAGAATGAAGTTGAATACATGAGGTCTTGGTTTGAAGACTTGGATTGGTTTGAGGACTTGGTTGACTTTGTTTTGGGTTTACTTTTTATGCTTAATTTTTAATTTTGGTTTTGGGGTTTACTACTTTTTCTTAGTTCTCACATATTCCCCATTGCTCCTCTACTCCTTTGGGTTTTAGCTACTTATCCCATACTTTCCTCTACCTTGTCCTTGGCCCCATTACAACCTTAAAAGATCTTTTGATCCTCATATGCATGTGTTTGTGGTGTGGTTGTCGATTTTAAAGTCTTGCCAAGTCTATGTGGTGTTTGTTTTCATGGGTGCTCTGAGAGTAAATAGTAACCTAGACACTTGAGAGGTAGAGTGCATATCTTATGAGGCTTTATCACTTTTCATTCTTGAGCTGATTGACTATCTTGCCATGTTTGAGATGCTTGGATGATTTTCATGATTGTCTTGATTCTTTAACTCTCTACGTGTTGGATGTTGCCCATTCCTTTCATTCCTTGAGATTCATTGAGAAATATGTAATTGTTTTTGTGTTTGTTTGTTTCTCTTTAATGTCTCTGGATTTGTTCCTTGCTTTGCTTTTTGATTTTGCCCAGGAGTGCAAAAGGCTAAGTATGGGGGGATTTGATGTGTCATTATTCTCTCCTATTTCTTAACCCTTTTTTTCACCATTTTAATTACTGATTAGCCTTAATTGTCAAATTAATTATGCAGTTTTATCATTTGGGCCTACTTGACTAATTTTGTGTTTTTAATTTTATTTCAGGAGAATTATAAGCAATTGGGCTTGAATCCGGAATTGGGCTTGGACTTGAAGAGAGCAGACAATTTTATTTTATCAAATCTTATCTTATCCAGATTTTATTTCATCTAGATTTTATTTCGTCCAGATTTTATTCCATCCAATCTTATCTTATCTTGTCCAGATTTTATTCCATCCAATCTTATCTTATCTTGTCCAGATTTTATTTTATTTATGGGCTTGGACTTAAAACATATTTGTAAGCTTTGGGGCTGAGGACCTATATAACAACACTAAGGTTTTAGTTTAGGAAGTTTTTTGGAGAGGATAATAATTCTAGGGTTTTAGAATTCCAGTTTTTACTGTTCATGCGCACTGTTCATGTAGAATAAAATTCATTTTCTGCAATTTCGTTTCTGCTTCAATCTACTATTTCGTTTTCTGCTGATTAATGGAAGGCTAAGTCTCCAGTGTTGTTTTCTCTTGAGGATCAAGCACAACTCTCTTTGTGGTTTTGTTATTACTATTGAATACTGATTAGTTTTTCCTCTTCACCAATTACTCTGTATTTGTTGCTAATAATCCATGCATGCTTAGTGCTTGATTAATTGTCTATGCGCTTAATTTACGTTCATGCTTAATGATCAATTTCATTCATGATTAATTGGTGTATGTGTTGCTTAATCACATAATGACAGCCTTATGTTAATTTTCGCTTAGTAATTTAATTTAGGGTTGGATTAAGTGGTTGAACTGGTTAGGGATAAATCCTCGTAACCTAGGATAAGAGACTTGATTGTGAATCAAGGGGAAACAACATGTTTTAATTTTTCTATTTTCTAATTAAAATTTGTTTGTTGTTTAAATTACAAAAACAAACAACCCCCCCCCCCCCAATTTGTTACTGTTTTATCACTATCTATTATGAACGTTGGTTGACCATTGCCCGTTGGGAGACGACCTAGGATCACTTCCTAGATACTGCATTTTTAATGTTTATTTGATTTGGGTACGGCCTCGATCAGCGGCTCCACAAAAGAATCTCACTTCATGTACTATACTGTTGTCATTTTGCTCACACTAACAAAGGTTTGTGATCATCACAGGTACCAACCACACGATACAAAAATTATGAGGGTGAGTTTATTATAAAAGAAATTAATACAAAAATCAAATAACCTTAATTAGTAAGAAAACATTAACAAATACCATCAACATACATAAACATCCATTAGTCCAACATACACTCAACAAGTAGTCATCATCCATCCATAATTCCAATCAATCATGCTCACTGAGCAACAAACACTTGTTGTTGAACTTTTACTTGCTTTTTCTTTGGATGAGTGGAACCTCATCTTTATTAGTCTCACTCAAATCCCTTAGCTTCTGATTTGTTGTTTGTTTCTTAGCTAGCTCCCTTGGACTTTTCTTTTTAGGAGTAGTCTTTGGACGCTTGCTAGAAGGATTGAACACAAGAACTTGCTCACATTTTTTCTTTTTTCTATTCTCTTTTTTGAGTAGTTCTTCCTCCTCTTCTTGATTTTGAGTCTATCTTCTTGTTTGCTTATTCATGCATGATTTTATCCACCTTGTTGGCAATGTCAAACTAGGTCAGAGCATCATCTTTATCAATTTGGACATTTGTAATGCGCTTTTGTCTTCTTCTAACAATCTCTTCCTCATCCACTTAAGATATTTCTCTTTATGATATATTGATCTCCAGCCTCATTACCTTGATGCTAACCACATCAAATGTTTATTGTTTGGCTATCATTAATGATGTGATCCTTAGTAGGAGTGGATCACTTGGTACAGGTCACAGAATTTGGATGACGCCACTTCCAGAGGTGGAAGATAAGTCAGGGTAGACGCCACAAGGATTACCTTGATAAGTCCGAGATTGGTTCAATAAGGAACCCAGAGAGAAGCTCTCACAGAAATACACACGTATTTTCTCCAAATATGTTCAAGCTAAGGTGCAATTGAGGTGCAGCTGAAAAGACACCAATTTTATTTAATTAAAATTACAAAGAAAAATACAACAAAAAAATTGGCATAGGCCTTCAAATTAGTTTGGGCCTTCAGCAACAATCAAGATTCTTGGTAGTGCCTCTAGGCCTTCATCCTTCTCAACTTGGGCCTTGTCAAGTATGGCTGATACCATTTGTTGGAGGGTATCCTCTGACTGTTTGGTCCTACTCCTGGTCATAGGTCCTTGCATTTGGACACTTTTGGAATTCTCATCAATTAACCCTATCGCAACCTACCCTTTGACGGGAGGGCAAGGCGAGATAAAAATGTGCGTCTTCCAAAAAAGGAAAACGGGTGGGAGTCTTTGATGTGCCATCATTTTCTTCTATTTTCTAAACCTTTTTTGCACCATTTTAATTACTGATTGGTCTTAATTGTCAATTAATTAGGCAGTTTTATTATTTGGGCTCATTTAGCTAATTTGATGTTTTTAATCTAATTTCAGGAATTAATGAAACATTGGGCTTAATCCAGATTTTGGTTGCGGACTTGAAGAGGGCAAATAAAGCAGCGCTTACCTTAGTTAATTTCTAATTAGGAAATTTCACAATTTTATTTTATGTGGTTCAGTGTTTATTTCGTTTTGGGCCAGAGTATTGTAATAGGGCCCAGTGACTTTGAGTGACTCTTTTTAAATAGCAGCCTTGGGATTCGTGCAAGGCATTCTGTTAGACTATTATTCATAGCTTAGGGTTTATGGTTTGGAAGTTTTCTTTTGTTCTAATGCTACTGTTTCGTCCTTAATGCAAATTTCCATTTCCTGCTTCTAATTATAATTTCGTTCTTGTTTCTTCTTCTACTTTCATTTACGTTTCTGTTTTCATTTTCGTTTCTGTCTCATTTACGTTTCTGTTTATTTACGTTTCTGCTTCATGTTTCATTTACGTTTTCTGTTTGAATCTATGGAAGGCTAAATATTCTGGTGTTGTTTCCTTCTGAGGACGAAGCCCAACTCTCTTTGAGGTTTCGTTTATAATGTGGTTCCCTGGCAGTTTTCCCTTCACCAGTTAACCCAAATTCGTGAACATTAATCAGTGCACGCTTCGTGTTCGATTAATTGCCTCTGAGCCTAACGTGCGTTCATGCTTAATGGGCGAAGGGCTAACTGGTGTATGTGGTGCCTAATCACGTATTGACAACCCTAAGTTGATTTTCGCTTAGTAAATTGAAATAGGGTTGGATTAAGTGGTTAACTGTTAGGGACGAATTCTCCATAACCCAGGATAAGAGAATGGCTTCTGAATCAGAGGAAACAACCCATTTTTAATATTAGTAGTTTCGTATTGTAGTTTACTTGTTCCGCTCCTTAAATCACAAAACAAACAAAACCCCCCAATCGTTACTGTTACTGCAAGTATATTATGAACATTTGGTTTATCATTGCTTGTTGGGAAACGACCTAGGATCACTTCCTAGTTACTGCATTTTCATGTTTATTTGATTCGGGTACGGCCTCGATCAGTCTCCACCAACATTTATTCGAGGAAAGCGTTAGAAAAACCAAAAAGAGGTCTACGGATTTTGAAAAGAAGGGTTCGGGAGTTGTTTATGCATAGGAAAGGTATTAGCACCCCACGCGCCCGTCACAAGGGATGGTCGCCTTTAATCGAGTCTGCAAAAACGTGACTTCAATATTATTTATTTTCCCTTTTTATATTTTTTATTTATTTTTTGGGGTCGACAAGGGGACTGCCCTTGCTCCTACGTATCCTCAGGTGCGATGAGGAATTCATACCTACGTAGTTCTTTAAGTCTAAATGTTTGTGTGTTAAATTGTTTTTATGTTTTTGAAAGATTCATTTTAATCGCAAACGAAAAGGTCGTTTATGGCGTTGGACCTTGAAATGATGTTTTAAATTTTGAAAAGTGGAGAGAATCTTTAAGGCGTTGGACCTTGAAACGATCTTTTAAATTTGAAAAGCGGAGGGAGTCGTTAAGTCGTTGGACCTTCAAACGATCTCAAGTGATATTTGATAAAAAGAAGATTAGTTGTGAGTTGGTTTTATCTTAGTTTTGTTTATTAACTTCTAATCTTTTTAAAGACAACTTATGGTGCTAATGATCGGTTAAGATTAAACTTTACAAAAGAAAGGAGATTACTGATGATAGAAGAAGGAGATGAATATGCACAAAACAATAAGGGGGACCCCTAAGGGTGCATAGATCATGTTCAAATCCT
The DNA here is from genome assembly GCF_000004515.6 of Glycine max. NCBI lineage: Eukaryota > Viridiplantae > Streptophyta > Magnoliopsida > Fabales > Fabaceae > Glycine > Glycine max. The sequence goes on from NC_038242.2 coordinate 23,306,879, forward strand.
TAAAAACAAACACTAATCGAATGACAAACGAAGAACACGGAGCGAGAAATGGCATAGGGATTGATCATAGTCGTGATTCGGCAGTGCCTCGGCCTTGTTTTCCTCTTCTTTCTTCTTATTCTCTCTTATTTCTCCCAATTCCTTCACTTTTGGACCTTGGACCCTCCCCTCAGCCTCCCTAGCACGCCTATTTATAAGAAAATGGGCACTTGGGGCAATGGAAGCTCGCCTAGGTCAGCTGAGACTTAGCCATGAAGCAATTGGCTCGCCCATGCGAGCTGGTTACTTAACATGGAAGTCTTTTGGTGGCCCAGGCTAGGCAGAGGCTAGCTTGGGTGAGCTAGGGTCCAAGAAACTCAATGACAAGACCTATTTGCCCCCTCCTTTTGGTCTCTTTCTCATTCCTAATCAACACATTGAATGATCCTTCATTTTGTGCGGTAACTAGTGTCGAATAGCACAGTTTGGCTAGCAAGAATCAAAAACATCAATGAATGGCAACCCCCGGACGAAATTAGGGTATGACAAACCCCTAGATCATGATTTCATTTCTTGTTACCTCGTCTAGCTCAGTGCTAAATATCTGATAGACACCTTATTCCTAGAGAAGTTTGTTGACTAGAGTTGCGTAGCAAATGTCTTCAAAATGCTCTTATGCATAAGATGAAAAAGAATGAACTTGTGCAAGTCTGATATAGAGTCCTTAAACCCTATCTTTTGCAAAATGCTTTTGTTACAAATGTTTTGCTAGATGTTTTCTTGATCACACAATAAGATGTATACAACTTTCTTCTTGTCCTCCACTTTAGACAAGTTTTCCTTGTAAAGTAACCTAGAACATGGTCTTCATATGTTTTCTCCCAGTTAATGTGGTATTTGTTTCCTTCCCTTAACCATCCAGTAACTTGAGAGATAGTCTCCATAGACAAGGTTTCCAGGTTTTGAAACTCAGTAATTCTCTAGAATATCCTAATGAGCTCTAGGTGTATGGTTTGTGGTTTGTAGAAATAACTTCTTATGCCATAGTTGAGTAATGTCTCATGCAAATTTAGGCCCATGCTTCCAAATAGGGAATATTGAAGTAGTGCTTGATATGAATAGTAGGCTCATTATTTGTGAACATAGTGGTTGTGTCGATCTTAGGAGTTGTGGCTTGTAACAATAGGCTTCACTCCCACTTGACATGGTTGAAATGTTGAATCTTTCTAGGTGTATGGTTTGTGGTTTATTGAAATAACTACTTATGCCATAGTTGAGTAATGTCTCATGCAAATTTAGGCCCATGCTCTCTAGATAGAGAATATTGAAGTAGTGCTTGATATGAATAGTAGGCTTATTATTTGTGAACATAGTGGTTGTGTTGATCTTAGGAATTATGGCATGTTACAATAGGCTTCACTACCACTTGGCATGGTTGAAAGATTGAATCCTTTTGGGTTAGGGTTTGTGTTTAGGTTACAGAGAAAGCAATGAATGTACGAGAGAGAAGGGCAAGGATTCCTTGATTGATTGAATGGCATTGAAGGGTTTTGAGAAGAGAGAGAAATGGTGGTTTGGTTATTTAGAAGATAAAACGGTTTGTGGGCTTTTGAATTGCAATGATTAGGCGCACCAAACAAGAAGTGACTTAACAGAGACCACTACAATGTTTTCTTACCAAAATGTTGTGTTTTATCTTATTATATAAAATGTTGAAGTTATGAAGACATCCATACATTGGACACACATGAGACATGCAATATGTACATGTAATAGCTTAGGGTCATTAGATGATAAGTCCTCTGAATGTTAAGTTATATTGGACACACATATAAACATTAAATCATTCCTTTACAAAATCCACACCAAGTTGATTTCTTAATAGAATCAATCTTTCTTTAATAAAGGGTTAGGTAAATATGTAAGCAAGTTGATCATCAGTGGGTACAAACTCTAAATCCATTGTCTCTTTCTAAACATGGTCTCTTTTAAATTGATGTTTGATCTCTATATTTGTTTCGTTGAATGCAATATAGGATTTTTAGAAAGAATAATATCAACTTTGTTATCATAGTAGATAGGAATGTTACTCTTATAGATATTGTAGTCTTCTAATTTGTTCTTTACCCATCGAAATTCAGCACAACAACTAGCAGCTAAAATGTATTATGCTTCAACAGTAGATAGTGCAGTTGAGCCTTGTTTCTTGCATATCCAAGATACTAAGTTGCTACTAATGAAGTGATAGCTTCCACTAGTGCTCCTTCTTTCTTAAAGCACAAACCAAGGTTAGGAGTTCAAATAAGATATCTAAAGATTCTTTTAATAGCAATTAAGTGAACTTCCCTTGGTTATTTATGAAATCTTTCACAAAGGCACACACTGAACATAATGTCATGTCTAGACGCAGTAAGATATAGGAGAGACCTTATCATTGCTGTGTATTGGGCTTTGTCAACCTTCTTAGATTCCTCATCCAGTCCAAGATATGTGCTTGGATGAATTGAAGTTTTCATCTCTTTTGCATCATCCATATTGAATTTCTTCACATACTTGGTATGATTAATGTACAAGCCTTTGCTTGTGTTACTTCGTTTGTAGACCAAGGAAAAAATCCAGTTCTCCCATCATGCTCATTTCAAATTTAGTTTGCATTAGCTTAGAAACATTTTCACAAAGAGTTTCATTAGTAGCACCAAACATAATATCATCAACATATACTTGTACTAAAATGAATTGAGAGTCATAGTTCTTGCAGAACAAGCTTGTGTTTACTTTTTCTCTTTCAAAGCCATTTTCTAGTAGAAAAGAACTAAGTTTCTCATACCAAGCTCGATGAGCTTGCTTTAATCCATATAAAGATTTGCTAAGTTTGAAAACATGATGAGGAAAAGTATCACTCCTAAACCAAGGGGGTTGTTCAATATAAACTTCCTCTTGGATGAGTCCACTAAAAAATGTGCTTCTTACATCTATTTGATATAACTTCATGTTACTATGAGCAATAGATGAAAGTAAAATGTGTATTTTCTTAACATAAGAGTGTCATCCTCATTAAGTTCAATCATCAATTTCTCGATACCCAACAAATAGATCAAATATCTCATATTAGCCCTTTCTGCTTGGCCACACATACAACGTGTCCAACTTTATCAAGAGGTTCATAGACATAACTTCTGTTATGTAGAAGGGACAAATCATATCTGCATTACTCACATTCCTCAACTTGATTCATTACAAGCCCAAATATTATCTTTATGATCATCCTGTTACATATACGTTTGATAGCATTAAAGCCTACAACTCCTGCATATAATCCCAAAACTTTGATATTATCTATTTATATTAACATTAGGTTAATGGTAAAACTACATGGACATTTATATTCCATATAGTCGGATCGGATTGGCTTCTAGGCTTAAGGACATTTTTGTAAAGTTCTATTTAATTAAGGATATAATTGTAATTTTACTCAATTTCATTTAAAATAATTTATAAATTAAATAAAATAATCTCACCAAATTTATTCTACACAAAGATATAATTTATATCATTTTTCTAAACTAAAATAACATGAGCTAAGCCTATACAATAAACTAAGGGCATTTTAGTTATTTTCTATAGGAATTTCCATAATTTCCAAAAAATCAATTTTATTGTTCTAATATTAACCTAATCTCAAAATTCATTTTTTATTTATTTCTAAATTTAAATATTTATAGTAATTTATTTTCAATAAGTTTACTATGTTTAGTCTCTAATTTTTTTAGGATTTTTGTTTTAATTCTTTGACTTTTTTCTTTCTTATCAGTCGATATTCTTTAACTTTTTCAATTCTTACTTTTTTTTTCATTAAATGTCTAAAAGTAAGAACCAAAAGAAAAAAAAAACCAAAATACAAAAAATAGTAAAAAAAAAGAGACTAAAAATAAAATCCTAAAAAAATTTGGGACTAAAAAGACAACAAATCTATTTTAGTTTATGACATTTAGGGATAATTTAATCTTTTTTCATAATCTAATCTAAAAAAATTAATAGCAATCAAAACTAGATAGTATATATCATTCTTAGCACAATGATGTCTCTCAATTTTTTTAAAATCCTACCTAAATACTAAAAAATAAGTCACTGCAAAAACAAAAATAATAGAAAAAAATAACAAGTATAAGTAAGAGTATTTTTGTTTTACTACAAAAGTAAGAGCATCTATCCTATTAATCTATACTCTTTATTGGTGTCCATAATATTTTTTTTTATAATTTTACCCTTTTTCAATTTTTAAACCTCTATCACTTTTTACTAATAACTATTCACTATTCTTATGTCATTAGTTACTTTTTTTAAAAAAAATTCTAATTCTTTTTTTTTTAATTTAAAATATGTAAAGAGACGGAGATTGCCTCTCTCCTCCTAATTATAATAATGATACTCAAATTAACCAAATTTTGTTTTCTTTCATCTATCTTAAATTATTAACTCCTTAAAAAAATGTTAAACTATTAACTATCTTCATTTTATTTTGTATACCTTTTACCTTCATCTGTAAATTAAATTTTAGTATTTTCTAAAACATGAATTTTAGAAATAAGTTTATATTATAGTTTAAATTGTTTTTATTATATATATATATATATATATATAAAGTATAATTTATACATATACTTATCATAAAGTTTAATTATGATATAATTAATTTTTTTAATTATTTAAAATATTACAAATTTTATAAGAGATATAAAGAATTATTATCCTATCCTATACAAGTAAAAAAAAAAAACTAGTACTAGAAATACAGAAGTAATAAGAAAAAGGGACAGTTGGAGGAATAAAAGGTTATTTCCTTCGATCTTAATTATAATATTTAAAAAAATATTTTTTTTAATAAAGTTATTTTTTAAGTTTTAGATATATTAATTTTTTTACATATCTTTATTTAAATATTATCTCTTTAAATATTAATGAGAAATAATAAAGTGAATAGAAAGATAAGGAAAGATAATTTTAAAATAATAATATAAATAATGCAATAAATTAAATTAATTATTTTTTTAATAAATATGAATCAGTTGAAATGATATTATAATTAAAATCCAATAGAGTAAAAGAAATAAAAAATAGTGCATAAAACAAAAGTAAATAAAAAAAATAAGAAGAAGGGACAGGTGGCAGGAGGATAGAGCACCTTGACGCTACTGACTAGTAAGTGATGCCTAACACACAAATCGAATCGACCTGAACTGCTTCTTCAAATTTTTTTCTGGTGATTCTACAACCTGTCCTAACTCTCAACCCTCTTCCTCTTAATTAATCTATTCCTCTTTATCCTCCTCTGAACCTCAAACACCAAAACAAAGCATTACAATTCTCAATTTCACATAAACACCAGAATTGATAAAAACACATAACAAAAAAAAAAAGTTAGTTTTTCCTGTTTCTTTTAAAATTTCCTCGTTCATGTTTTATCATTTTCTTCAAATTTTTTATTTCCAAAAATAAGGGGAAATTTTTCGAGCTAAATTTTGCAGGTGAAAAATGGCGAGCGCAGTGGAGAAGGAGGGTGGCGCGAGCGAGGAAACTTTGTCTTTGGAGCTTCCTGCTCCACCTGGTTGGAAGAAGCAGGTTTTCCACTCTTTCTTCTGTTTCTCCTTTTCTGTGTTTTTTTTTTTTTTGCAGTGTTTCGCTTTGACTATTTCGTTTTGTTGAAGTTCGCTGCTAAGTGCTAAGTTACCGTAATTCGTTGGTTTTGTTGTGTTATCCTTCTTACTTTGGCGTCGATGTGATGCCGAGCCTCGGAGACGATACATGAATTAGGGCTTTTTGTGAATTTGGCTAGTTTGTGTCGAATTGTGTCATTTTGAATTCATGTGCTTCGAAATTGCTGGAAATGCATCCAGAAAAAGTATCTACCAGACGAGTGTCAAGTGTCTGTTAGGGTTTTGTGGTCGCGCCCAATATTTTTCGATATTAAAAAAGGTGTTTTGATTGATTCTATTGAGTCTTATGTAAATATATCCGTAGACACGTTTATCACCTTTATTTGCGAAGTTGGTAATTTATTCCAAGATGTGTTTTTCGTTCAGCACTGCTTGACTTTTAAGTAGGACTGCTCAATTTTTCAGGCCATGTAGGACCGATGCGCATTATATTTAAATTTAAAATTTTAATTAATGTATATTTTGGCTTACTTTAGTTTTCTATTTTTTTAAAATCCAGTAATAAGGGGTTATTGCTAGATTGTTTTTAGCGTATGTGTTTATTGCACTGAACTTGTTTAAATTTGTCTGCCATCATATTAGCTGCTGTAGGTGGTTATATATCAGGATAGTGATTTGTATTTTCTAGCAGTGATGGGTTTTTGTTGTTTGTTTTACCCTCCACAAACATTCATAGTGTGTATCAATTGCCAAACAAATTCCTTGTTCATAATGATAAATGAATGTGTAGAACAGCTTTTTAGGAAAACAGAAAAGTGTTTAAGTTGAATTGCTTGAATAAAGTCATCATTTTATGTTTTCCTAGATGCTTTTTGCAGATACGTATATTTGGGGGACTGTTAGTTTTTCAAAAGAGGAGAAAAGAAGAAAAGCTACAGAAATTTGCAAAATGTCTAGAATCATTTTATGTTTGAGATCCAACCCAATTTTGCATTCTCAGATCCTGGTACTTAATCAGGGATGGATCAAGAAGTCTATCAAAGGGGGGGGGGGGGGTGGAACTTTTTTTTTCTTGTTTAACAAATAATTATTTAATAAATAATCACTTCTATAAAAACATTTACTGTGGTGTACAATAATAACTAATATATATTTATAATATCTTTAGTGGAAGTCACATTTATAGATTTACTATGATAACTGTTTTTATATGTTCTCATTAAGTTTCAGTAATCTTCATTAACTCTCATTAACAACATATACAAACCACATATAAAAGTAAATGACCAATATGGGACGCAAGCCATTCAATCTTGCTAGTTCAATAAAAAATTGTCACAGTTCAAGTTGGCTGTGGATAAACCTGATCAACTAGTTATGAACAAGTTGACCATATATGTATGTATGTAAAGCCTGAAGGAGGGGGGATTGGAATTCCTGCCTTCCCCCCTCTAAATCTGTCCTTGTTTAATCTTATGTTCTTATGATGTTCTACTAGCTCTCTTATACTGAGCTGATTATCTGATTTTTATGTAGCATTGATCTCACATCAAATCACAGGGCATTAAATAATTCAGCAGATTATACACTTTTTGACTTTAGTTATTTTGAATATATCGCATTACTGGTTGTGCTGAAAATATTTTGGAAGCTCTGTGTTACTCTAGATCTGCTCTTTTAAGTTGGTGAGGTTGGACTTCAAGCCACTGTTAAGATTGTGTAATGCATGATCTTATACATCAGGGCCCCCCTTACAGAAGATTCGTTCTTGCCCTTTTCTTTTTTCACTCTGTCATTCTATACTTTTTTTTCATGATTGGTTTAGAGATCCAACCCAGTCTGAAAAGGGGTGGGTCCTAACAATTTGGTCCGACCTGCCGGATCCGAAGGTGCCATGGATAATCGAGTGAGCTCACTAGAGAAACTGACCAGCGAGCATGGAGCGAAACTGCCAGAGCTGAAATGCAACATTGGCTACATCAAGGAACATGTGCCAGACATGAAACAGATCAAAGATATCTTGGAGTGCATGATGACCAAGAAAAAGAAACCAAGTACCAGCAGGTACCCTAAAGTAGCAATTCTCCTTTCACCTTGGAACTCCAGTTGACAAATACAAAATCAGAATCTGCCCTCTATTACTGCCTCAAGGGCTTATTTATATACTTCTCCTAATTACTGCCCTATACAACTATTGATTTCCCCTTTTTGCCCTTCCTCCTATAATAAACCGGCAGGGTTTGTTTGGGCAACTCAGGCACTGGTCTAACACTTTGCAGCTGCTCTTTGTTTTCACTGTTGCTGTACAGCTGTTGTCACCCCCCTCTTGCTGTCACAGACCTCCCAGTACTCCTACATTTGTGTTCTCTGCCTTCTTAGATAGGGATTTAGGGTTTCAGTTGCACTTTCAAAACAGCGGGGGCACTCAACTAGTACTTAGCAGAGAAGTTTATGGGTCCTAGGGTTTCAAGGGAATTGAGCCCTATTTATAGCTATTTAAGGTTGTTATACACTAACCCTATTAAACACTTGCATACCCCTGAAAAATTAATTTCAATCTTTGAACTGTGCATAATTAGAGGGAATATGTGTGTATGTTTTATAAACACATAGAAGATCAATGTATTTATTTTCTTTTGACAATTTTTGGGACCACTTGCTACTTGACAGTATTCTTTTTTAATTTATTAATTACTGCAATTCAAGTTTAGGAAATAGTTTCTAACTTCATATGCCCTCCATGTGAATTTTTTTGTATTGGTTTCTTGGTCATTGTACAAGCCTTGGATATTGTTAAATCTTGATCTTTTCTGTGTTGTTATGCACTATTATTATACTGAGCTAGGGACTGAAGAGGGATTTGGGTTGTAGAACCATGCATACATGACAATGAGGGTATGAAGGGGAAAGGGTTTGAAGCAAATGATGAAAGGAAGGAAAGGTAGGAGAGAGGACATTCAGTCTTTATTTTGAGTTTTGCGGCCTTTGGGCTGGTGGCAGGTTTTTGCAGACCGTTAAAATTTTGCAGTGTTCTATCTTTTGTTTTTTTGTTTTTTTTTTTGTGGTTTCTGATATTTGTAATTGGGGTTTATCCCTATATATCGGTAGTAAAATATTTAGTTCCTATCACACACCATTTCATGAACTTTCACCCTTTCATGAACTTTCACCCTTCCCAAGTATTACCTGAATGAAAGATTGACAGAAGGAAAGAAAACCCTTCTGAGTTGACAGGGTTAATTTAGTACCTTGCATGTCATTTCCTGTAGTTTAATAATAAAAACTGCTAGTTTGTTAGAGCCAATGATGATTGACTAGGCACCAATTCAGAGTGCACATGGAAGAATGACTCTGCCCCAATAAAGGCAACATATTATTTTTATGATTTGGAAATAGAAAGATAATGATGGATGGATGTGGACATATAATATACAACCTAAGTAGGATATCTATGAAACGTAGTTTTATCACTTTTTCTTTCCTTTTTTTTTTATTCTATATAATTTGGTGAAACTAAACATTGAAACCAAGAGTTAGAGGTCAAGCTCTGAAAAACCATGGAAGTCATTATAAAGTGGTTGTCATATCTTGTGTATATATAGAGAGGAGGGATCAACTTACTCCAAGAGTTACTCTTTAAGAGTTACTCCCTATCCTCATCCTTCATTTTCTTGAAATTTAAAGTAGTTAATCTTAACCATTAGATTTCAAGAAAATCAATGGTGAAGACGAGGAGTAATTATCTTAAAGTTACTCTTGGAGGAACTTGATCCCTCCATATATATATATATATATAACTGAGCAGAACAATAATTTTCTCAAGAGATTTGCTCTTTATATCTTTGATGTTACTGTAACTTTCTATTTGCAAGAGTACCATACTAATGGCTCTAATTGTAATTGTGATGTGAAAGTAGTGAATAGAGCTTTATTCTTAACGTTAGGTTCTACTTTAAGAAGTCAATAACGACCAAAATCTTGTATGTGTTTTATGATTGTTGTTTTGTTGCTTGCTTTTTCCTGTAAGATGATTCACAAATCATATACTGTATTTCATTGCAGTTCATTCCAAAGAAAGCTGGTACCCCAAAGAAAAACGAGATTGTGTTCACTGCACCAACAGGAGAGGAGATCAATAACAGGAAGCAGCTGGAAAAATATTTGAAAGCACACCCTGGAGGCCCAGCTGTATCAGAATTTGACTGGGGCACTGGTGAGACCCCAAGAAGATCTACAAGAATCAGTGAGAAGGCCAAGGCAGCTCCTCCAACACAGAGGGAGCCCCCAAAGAAGCGTACTAAAAGATCATCAGCTTCACAAAAGGAAATTTCCCAGGAAGAAAAAGAAGAGGAGACCAAGGAAGCAGAGATGCAAGAAGCTGATGACACCACTAAGGGTGATAATGATATAGAGAAGGAAAAGGTTGTTGTAAACGAAAATCATGACAAGAGTGTGGAAGATACAGATGTCAACAAATCCACTCGTTATGGAGAAGAAGCTAAAGCTGGAGAAAACGTTGAGGTACCTATTGAAGAGGAAAAATCCAATGCTGCTGATGGAGAACTACCTGCATTAAAAGATAAAGCTGATGACAAAGTAACTGAGGGCTCTGAAGTTTTTCTGAGAAAGGATGAAGAAAAGATTGAGCAACCACAGGAAGAGACAAAAGAATATAGTGGATTTGGGGAGCCAGAGAAATTGGAAACATGCACTACTGCAGACAAAACGGTTGAAGTGGAAGGAGTGAATAAAGAGGATCACGTCAAAAGTACTCATGAATTTGAAGTTGGGGAAATAGAAGGAACAAAAGTGAACGGTGAAGAACATCACAAGCTTGATGAGATAAACAAGGCCGAAGCAGAGTTGACTGTGAATGGCACTCACGAGAGCTGAACTGGTGAGGTCAAAAGCCTGGAGCAGGGAATAGATTAATAAGCTCTCCGCTTCCCTCCTCTCATTCTGACCCCTTTAGATCTGTTTGAAATGACTGTAGTTTTTGTTAATGTTATTTCTCTGATTGTTTATTGAAATAACAATATACAATTATAGAGCATAGCCGTATCATGTACCACCCTTGGGTGTATTGGACAGACGTGTAGCTTCTAGTTGCTTTTGTAACATTATGTTGTAAGATGTGATATGGACCTGTAATCATATATGTAAGGAAGTGATCCTATATATTATCATAGGTGATTAGGGGTGGAAATAGGCCAGGCCAAACTTTGAAAGGCTTGAGCCTAACCTACGATGAATCTTTGAGGCTTGAGCATGACCTATAGCCTATCAAAGACTTTTATTTTGACTCGGCCTGGCCTTTTTAAAAGTCTGGCCTGGCCTGGCCTGGCTTGATAGTTTTTTTAAAAGTCTTCTTCACAATAAATATTTAATATTTTATGGAGTAGGAACGTAATAGGAAAGTTAAAGAAAAAGGAAAGTCAATCAAAATAATGAGGAATATAAAAGGGCACATGACTCACACCTAATTTTTGTGTTCAAAAAATAATATTATATATTGGTACCTGATCGAGGTCGTACCCGAATCAAATAAACATGAAAATGCAGTAACTAGGAAGTGATCCTAGGTCGTTTCCCAACGAGCAGTGACAACTAGTCACTTAAAAAGTTGTGACTTTTGAAAAAATATTCAGAAACAAGTCACCTTAAGAATTATGACTTTTGGAAATTTATTTTTCGAAATCAGTCACTAGTAATCAATTACCATCATAGTGTAATCGATTACACATCAACAGATGTGACTCTTCATGTTTAAATTTGAAAAATCAAAACGTTTAGAAACACTGGTAATCGATTACAAGTATTGTGTAATCGATTAGACAAGTTTAAAATGATTTGAAAATGTTTTATCACTAGTTGTGACTCTTGAAATTTGAAATCTAACATTTTAAAATATTGGTAATCGATTACATGCTCATGGTAATCGATTACAGCTTTGTAAATCAGTTTTGAAAAACAATGTTGGCTACTGGTAATCGATTACCAGAAAGTAAAACTCTTTGGTTAAAGATTTTGTGAAAAATTCTTGTGCTACTCAATGTTTTGAAAAACTTTTAGTACTTATCTTGATTGAGTCTTTTCTTGATTCTTGAATCTTGATCTTGATTGTTCTTGAATCTTGATTCTTGAAACTTGATTGAATCTTGAAACTTGATTATTCTTGAATCTTGATTCTTTGAAATTTGATTCTTGAAGCTTTTTGACTCCTGATTCTTTGGAACTTGCTTAACTCTTGATTCTTTGGCATCACCAAAATAATCTTGGAAGTCATTGCTTCCACAAAATGAACTTTGTTTGAATGAGAAACTTTTGTTTACCTTGTTGCAAGTGGATATGATGGCTTGTGCTTGACACTTGGTTGTCGTAACCTACCCTTCGGCGGGGGTGCGAAAAGGCTAAAATAGATGGGCCAATGCATTTGTATCCAAGGGAGAAAACGAATGGAGTCGCCACTAACATTTATTTGAGGAAAAAATTAGAAAAACCAAAAAGAGGGTTTGCGGATTTTGAAAATAAGGGTTTGGGAGTTATTTACACACAGGGAAGGTATTAGCACCCCTCATGCCCGTCACAAGGGACGACAACCTTTAATCAAGTGTGCAAAACATGACTTCAACATTATGTATTTTCCTTTTTATATTTATTATTTTTTTTGGGGGTCGACAAGGGTGTTGCCCTTGCTCCTACGTATCCTCAGGTGCGATGAGGAATTCAGATCTACGTAGTTTTTTAAAGTCTGAAAGCTTGTGTGTTACATTATTTTCATTTTTTTTGAAAGATTGATTTTAACTATGAACAAAATTCGTTTAAGGCATTGGACCTTGAAATGATCTTTTGATTTTTGAAAAGAGGAGAGAGTCATTTAAGGCGTTGGGCCTTGAGACGATCTTTTGTTTTTTTTGTAAAGAGGAGAAAATCGTTAAGGCGTTTGACCTTGAAACGATCTCAAGTGATATTTGATAAAAAGAAATTAGTTATGAGTTGGTTTTATTTTGTTTTTTTTTTTTGCTTATCAACCTACTTTTTAAGATAACTTGCGGCACTAATGATCAGTTAAAACTTACTTTACAAAAGAAAAGCGATTACCGATGATAGGAGAAGGAGATAAAGATACACAAAACATTAAAGAGACCCCTAAGGGTCCATAAATCATGTTCAAAACCTTAAAGACAAACACTAACCGGACAAAGAACGAAGAATGATCATGGTCACAATTTGGCAGTGATTTAGCTTGTTTTTCTCTTCTTTCTCTCCAATCCTTCATCGCTGGACTTCAGAACCTCCCCCTCAGCCCCTCTTCACGCTTATTTATAGCAAAACAAGGCATTTGGGGTCATGGCAGCTCGCCCAGGCGAGCTATTACTTCAACCTGAAGCAACTTTTTACTTCACCATGAAGTTATTTGGTGGCCCAGGGGAGCCAGAGGCTAGCCTGGGCGAGTCAGGGTTCAGAAAAAGCCTTAAAATGACCCTTTTGCCCTATCCTTTGGGTATTTTCGCATCTTTGATCAAAACATTGAATGATCATCTGTTTCGCACTACAATTGGCGTTTAACACCGCAAGTCGACTAGCAAGGATCAAAAGATCAACAAACGATAGTCCCCAGACGAAATTAGGGTATGCCATTGGTTTAATGAATAGCATGAAATACCATGTCCAAGACTGTAACAACAATGTACATCCTCCCAATTTTTTGTATGTGGGATAAATTGCCCTACACATTTCTCTGTACAAATGTGCTAAACATGTTGAACCCCCAGTTGTAGATACATCAGGTGAACTCCGTTCTTTGACTTGTATGGCATCAGCACCCCACCAATCAACCCTAAAATGCTGCCCTACAATGGGCTACTAATTGTTGTAGTATGGGTTTTGCTGGGAGACTCAACATATTTTCTTTTAACCATTTTAGTTTAAGTGTTGATCCCACTTGTGAATTCTTTGAGGAATAACACCTATATATTTTGCACACATTTGTTTCCAATCATAATATGTTGGGCTAGGAACTGGTCTTCTGTCAATGTGTAAATCAAGTTGAATGTGATTGTGCTTTCACCAATAGAAAAATGAAACGTGTGTGACTCAGGTCTCTACCTTTCAACCAAAGCAGTCACTAAAGCATCATTGATTTTAACATGTCCAAGCTTTGCAACATTTGAAGAAGGCATAGCTGAAGCATATGACTGGATTACATTGTTTGTTACCTACAAAAATCAAAATATTAACAACATCATTATCTGTGAATCATAACATAATTAACATTCAATCAAAAAAATGTATTATTTACTTTTCCAAATCTATGAAGGCGTTGTTTTCAAAGAGAAGCAGCTATAGATTCCATGGTTTAGGCTTAGGTACTAACGTCAAGAAGAAGTTAAAGAAGGATGTATGAGAATGAGAGAAAGTGAGGTTGTGAGTTAGTGTACCCATGACGGAAATGCAATGCATGCATTGTATTTATAGAAAAAATCTAATAGTAGCACAACTCATTCAGTGATATCTTAGTTGTTGATTTTGTCAATGGGATCTTGGTCGTTCAATGTGCATTACTCCAACTAGTGATATCTAGGCCATTGATTTTGTCGATATGATCTTGGTCGCTTAACGTGATTTCTCCAATCAGTGATATCTAGGCTATTGACTTTGTCGGTGGGATGTTGGCCTTTAACATGCATTGCTCCAATCAGTGATATCTAGGTCATTCATTTTGTTGGTGGAATCTTGGTTGTTCTTTTGAAGTGTAAGTGACAAGTCATTAAAAATTATAAATATGGTTTGCACTGAGACATTCAGATCCATCACCTCAATCAGAAACCTTTCTACTACCCTAAACCCTAAATCATGACTTCATCATCAGTCAATGCGATTGTGTACTACAATGCCGCCATCATAACAACTAAACATGATTCAACGTTTGTAAGAAGTTCACCAAAGATCATTGAACTTGACAACAAAATGTCACTTGATGCCTTGAAAAAAGCCATTGGAAACAAGATTAGTCTACCAAATGGTAAAGTGGTCAATGATATACATTTTTTATTACCTGTATCATTTGTTGGTGATTGTGGCCAGTGCAGGGCATGCATGTTGAACGATGGTGAGGACATAATGACTATGTTTTCTATGTTCAAGCAAATCTCCAAGCTCACATGCTTGGAGTTATATATTACCACTGCATACACACCCACACAGACATGTGCACATCCACCACCAATTTCTGCACGTTCTTTGAATTTGGGGGGTTTGGATGAATACCTCGATGACACACTAAACCTTGAATCGAGTTTTGAAGAAAAAACCTCCCAATTTATTTGATTTTTATTTTATTATTTAATGATTTGTAGTCGTCATGTGTGTTTTTCATTGTTGTATTTCTGAGTTGTTGTCATGTATGTTTTAATGCCAAAAGTTTGAGGTATGGATTAAAATCATGAAGTTTTGTTAATTTTTTCTTATTTTTGGCCACTTTATTAATGCATTTGAGGGCCAAATCGAGACCCTAAAGTTGTCTTAATGGCTTTGGTGACATAAAAACTGTGGGAATAAACATTATTTTAATAAATATAGCTGATACAAATAAAAATTTAAGTGCCCAAACTTGCCCTCATGGATTAAAATCTTGAAGTTTTAGTAATTTTTTCTTGTATTTGGCCACTTTGTTAATGAGTTTGAGGGCTTAATCAAGACCCAAAATTTATCTTAATGAATTTATTGACATGAAAATTATGGGAATGAAACATTATTTTAAGAAAAATAGACGATACCAATAAAAATATAAGTGCCCAAACTTGCCCTCATGGATTGAAATCTTGAAGTTTTAGGATTTTTTTTCTTTTTTTTGGTCACTTCGTTATTGTGTTTGAAGGCTGAATCGAGACCCTAAATTTGTCTTAATGACTTTACTGACATGAAAATTATGGGAATGAAACATTATTGTAACAAAAATAGCTGGTACAAATAAAAGTCTAAGTACCCAAACTTGCCCTCATGGATTGAAATCTTGAAGTTTTACTAATTTTTTCTTGTTTTTGGCCACTTTGTTAATGCATTTGAGTGCCGAATCGAATCCAAAAGTTGTTTTAATGGCTTTATTGACATGAAAAAAATGGGAATGAAACATTATTTTAACAAAAATAGCGGATACAAATAAAAATCTAAGTGCCCGAACTTGCCCTCATGGATTGAAATCTTGAAGTTTTACTATTTTTTTCTTATTTTTGGCCACTTTGTTAATGCATTTGAGGGTCGAATAGAGACCCAAAAGTTGTGTTAATGGCTTTATTGACATGAAAACAATGGGAATGAAACATTATTTTAACAAAAATAGATGATACAAATAAAAATCTAAGTGCCTAAACTTGTCCTCATGGATTGGAATCTTGAAGTTTTACTAATTTTTTCTTGTTTTTGGTCGCATTCTTGACCTCGGTCCATGTTTGTAGCACAAACTCCAACCTTAGTATATTAACTGAACCATGGATACTAACCTTGACCCTAACCCTAGGTCAAAGACACCTTTTCTCTACGACAGTGCATTAGAAACATTTTTACTTTATGTCAGTGCGTTAGAGACACTTTTGCTTTACGCTAACACGTCAGAGATACTTTTGCTTTACGCCAATGCGTCAAAGACACTTTTGATTTATGCATGTGTGTCAGAGACAGTTTTGGTTTATGGCAGGGAATCTAATGCTTCAAACCCTTAACCTTGACCTTAAACCCTACACCTACATTGAAAAGCCCAACCCTAATATAATCATTGAACCCTATTATTAAGAGGATATAAAACTTCTTTTCTCTGATGGTTCTTCTTTGAAATTATTTTTTTATGAAAAAATTGTTATATGAATAAACTATTCAATATTCACACAATAGTCAACAACTAGATAGCATCCATGGTTTCTTTTCTTCTTTTTCTCTTACTCACAAGTTCACAATTTTATCCTCATTTATTCACGTAAGGGAATCCAATGCTTTGATAAGTGCCAAATTTAAGTTATTTTTGGGATTAAATTGTTAGCACTTATCCTTTAATTGTAATAATTTTATTATAAACTACCCTTAAAACTAGTTGTAACTATATATTGTACATTTACTAATATTGTTGTTTAAATATGAAAGATTCATCCATGATTTTGTAGGTTTTGATGGTTGTTTGTTAGATCCAGAAACAAAGCTAAAAGGAAGGGCAAAATGATTTTTTCATGAAGATTTCTAACCCTAAATTCGCCTAGGCTAGCATCTAGCTCGCCTGGGCTAAGAGAAAACTTCAGCTCTAAGCAAGCCACTCGCCTGGGCGAGCTGATACCTTCAGCCCTAAACAAGCAGCTCGCCTGGGCAAGTTTCCCTTGCACTAAATGGCTTTTTTCTATAAATAGCCATGCATGGGAAGAGGAAAAGATCCAGCAACCTGAAAGTTGAGAGAAAAACATAGAAGAAGAAGGAGAAGAGGAAAAGTGGAGCTGAGGCGCTGCAGAGTTGTGACCGTGGATCATTTTCTCTGTCATTTCTCTTGTTAGTCTTGTGCTCTGCACAATGATCAGTTAGTTTTTCTTAAGGATTGGATGTATCCCTTTTGATATTATATATGTATTAATATTTTCTACTCATTATTGGTAATTTCATTCTACTCTTAATGTTTGTCTCTATTTGATCAATAGTGTCATGAAATTGGATTTTAAGTGAGACTAAAAAGTAATCTTAGAATATGAATCGAATGATTTTACTCTTTATGTTACATTGCTAGGAATAAAGCATAACGTTTTGATTGTAAAAAGCATGAGAATATAATTTTAATGTTGGGATATTTACTGTATATGCGAGGGATCGATCTGAAGTAAATGCTCTTAGGTTCCAAGTGCGAGGAATCGACTTGGGATAATTATGTGTGCATCAGTAATGTTAGAAAATGATTTATACATGTTAATCTTATTAAGATACTAAAGGTATGAATGATGAAATCTAATCCTATGTTTTCTTGAATTAATTTAAATCGTTTATGTAATTTCCGTATTTTCGACGCATTGAATTCCATTATGTCCGTAAATTCGTTATTTTTACTATTATTTTATTTTTAGTTAGCTAAACCAAAACCAAATGACATTCGATTGAATTTGTACATAACTATTAAACTGATAACCTTTATCCAAATGAATTATGTAACTCAAGTCCTTGTGGAGATGAACTCTTTTATAAATGTGAAACATACAACGAAAATTGGTACGCTTGCCAAAAGCCTTAACATGCTTCAAACCCTAATCGTAACCCTAGATCATAAATCCTTGACCTTGACCTCGGACCCCATACCTGTACCTAGAACCCTAAACCCTAACCCTAGGTCAGAGACGCTTTTTCTTTTTGCCAGTGCGTGAGAGACACTTTTGCTTTATGCCAGGGAAATCAATGCTTCAAACCCTAACCGTAACCCTAGGTTGTAACCCCTTAACCCTGACCCTTTTGTATAGAAGTCATATTCACCTTCATTTAACACATCCACACATCACTTTTGTTGCTCTATTACTTTATTCCAACTTTGCAAACAAAAACCTTTTGTCATATTTCTTTCACTATTACACAAGATATCTTCCTCACTTGTCAGTTGGTTAGTGCACTACAATGGTCAAATAATTAAAATAGATGAAGGGGATACGTTTCAATGCCCCCCACCCGATGTTCTTTCAAACAAAGTGATGCCTCACACTTGAAGCCTTGAAAAGAAAAATCCACCAAAGGCTTCGACCAAACCATTGGACCAAGTAGTCGATATTTCATTCCAATACCCAAAAATAGTGGGGCACAAAATGCTTAAGTTTACAGCAGCACAACAACTTGTTGCAATGAAAACATCAAAGGTATGAATTCTGTTATTGGCAAGCATGAGATTCTTCAATGCTATGATTTGTGTGTAACCATTGAGCTACATACGCTTCCCACCCCAAACCTTTAACCAGTACCTCATCAACCACAATATTATCCTTAGTCCCATTATTCACACACATCCAGTGCAACCCAAGACACTTTTGCTTTAACCTAACGACAACAAAATTTATTTCAACCAAACACATATTCTTTTACCCAACTTCTTTCCACGCCATTTTCCACTAATTTGTTAGACTCACAAGCATTTGATGCTACTGAGGATCAACCTCACCTATACTCGAGTACCTCTGTAGTAGAGCCTACCTCATTAACCCAACCAAATGAGCCTTAGTTTGTAGCAGAGTTTGACTTATCTAGCAAAAAACTCGAGCCTTTAGCGAGAATGAAGATGAAGTTCTACGCAATCAACCCCAGGAGGAAGATGATGAGGAAAAAGCTGAGCTTGATTAACCAATAACAACCATACGACCATACTATATTCCACCACACATGCAAAATTTTGAAGAATCTAATTTTCAAGATTCTGAATGCGGCCATAGCTTAGATCGTGAAGAAGTCCAACATCCGGTGGGGAATCTCTTTGAAGGGGTGCATCTTTTAACAAAACAAGAAGTACAACATGCTTTGCAGTAGTATCATGTAAGCAAAGGAGCCAATTACAAGGCACAACTATCGAACTCAACAAAGCTAATTGTCATTTGTGATGACGATAGTTGTGCTTAGAGATGCAGGGCATCATACATCCTTGAAAGTAAGCAATGTGAAATAAGAAAGCTCTATGAACCCCATACATGTTCAAATACATCAATCTCACAAGATCATGCAAAGTTATCATATTTGCTCATTAGTAAAAGCATCCACAACTTGATTGAAAATGATCCATCAACTTTAGTGTTAGCCTTAATAGCACACATCAAAAGAGTTGAAGGATACACCACCACGTACAACAAAGCATGACTGGCAAAGCAAAAGGCCATTGAAAATATCTATGGTAACTAGGAAAGTTCTTCAATGATTTACCTAGATTGTTGCAAGTTATGCAACAATTTCTTCCTGGTATGGTTATGGAGAAGAAAACATTTCCAATGCCACCACAAGGTGGTCTAGCAGTAGAGGGTTTCGTGAAATTTCATCATTTTTTTTGGAGTTGACTATGTATCGATAGGTTTCAATATTGTAAGCCCATGCTTTAGGTCGATGGAACATGGTTATACAGTAAGTACAAGGGGACCCTCCTTGTGGAAATTGTGCCAGATGGCAACCATAAAATCCTTCCAATAGCCTTTGCCATTATCCAAAGTGAAATAGTGGAAGATGGCTCTTCTTCCTACAAAATTTAAAAAGGCATGTCACCCACAACATGGTTGTTCGTAGCCAGCAAGTGTATCGGATCGCACAAGTAGTATAAAACAGTAAGAACCGAGTATCGAACTCTCAGAAAACTTATGTTATCTGGCAAGCTATTTCGGTAAATAGGTGTCTGGTATGAAAAGATGATTGTGGTTATGAACAGGTATGTAAACTATCTATGCAAAAAGAAAGAAAATCACGCAAGAGAAATGTTGTGTAAAAACAAGAAGAGAACGCATTGGTCTTCCTAATAGGTTCCTAATGCTAAAACGGATGTTCTCTATCTAACAATGCCCATGTATTCCTATGTTGTCTCCTGGACTGCTAGACTCCGATTCCTCATGATAGCCTAGCCTAATCCTGACCAAGCCTCGTCCGCAGATTCTTCTTGTAAGACTAAACTCAACCAGGACCGCATTAGGACACACATACACAACTAAGTTCTTGTACCCCGATTCTTTGTGACAGTACAACAACTTAGCCCTGCACTATCAAGGACTTTAGAATCAGACCAGTTTCCAATGTTGAATGACCCTAACAAAGCATGCATCTACGTGATCAAGGTAAAGGCATACTGGAATGAAAAGCAGATAGCACATAGAACACACAAAACATCATTACATAGATAGAAATATATTTACATCAGGTACCTACAAGGAATATCCAATAGAGGATTTAGCTTTCCATAGTCCGGAAACCTCCTTTACAACACAGAGAAGAACAAGATGAAAGATAGCAAAAATACAAGTGGTGAGGATGTCTCCTTCACCTCTAGGATCTCACAATCACTCACATACTTATCTCAAGCTTTCAGAACGGCTTTCGCTTCGAGCTCTTGTCTCTGTAGATCTTCACACAGTAAAATCTCTCAGAACTCTATGGAACTTGGACCTTTCTCTCTCTAGAACTTCCTAAACATACAAAAACTTCAAGCCAAGGCCAGACTCTTGTGCATGCAGAGGCTTCTCAAGAAAAAATGCCAAACTCCATCAAAAAATCTGATTTCAAGCTTAAATAGGTGGGTTGGTCCATGCTCCCATGCTTAGTGCAAATCTGAATCGCTTAGCGCGCATAAGTGGATTTTGGCTTAGCGCGCTTCTCTCGCTTAGCAGATGAGCTAAAGCGGTGTGCTTGATGACCTGGAGCGGTGCGCTCAGCAAACCTGACAACTCATCTTCTTCTGGATTCTTCCTCGCACTTAGCTATTGAGTGTCGCGCTTAGGGAATGCTCACTAAGCCAGTAGATTGGCTTAGCGAGAAGGTGAAAACAGAACTTTTGCCAATTTGCCTAATTAACTTGAAATTGAGATAAATTTATTATTATTAAACACACAAAACAAAAGTATAAATTATCTATTACCTATATTTAACAGAAAGTACTTATAATATTACAAAACAACTATGAATTGGAGAAGTCTGATACAATATACACAAGTTTTATACACAAAAGTTAGTCATTTTCACCGACTAACAACTCCCCCAAATTTACAGTTTTGCTTGTCCTCAAGCAATAGAGAACAACTCACTTGTCCTCAAGTGGTAAAACATGCAGTGTTTATGTACCAAGGTGTATGCATCAAAATTTGTTGATTGCTTTATGAGAAAGATGAAGCAATGTGTATCTATCACTTGTTTTCATAGAATATGCAGCTAGACAAAAAGGAGAACAAAAAGTGAACTATATAGTTAGATGAAGTTAATCATAAGACAGATATCAAGGAAAGTAGCTCAAACCACAGTCTCACGACTACTGTTTCACTCAAGCACAAGTGTTTAAGCTATTCATTGATAACAACTAACAGGAGGTCCAATCTTTGCATTTCATCTCATGCCATCAAGTCAGAAATGTATTAGAATCAGAAGGACTTTCTCAGGCTTGTAGTGAGGTTTGGCTACAAAAAATCATTGGTTTTTCTAGGATTCAAAGGTTTAGATTCTAAGAGAGCACAAGTCCTAGACTTATCCCAATGATCTTTTCTTGTATTATACAAGTATCCTTCTCACTATTTTTTCATCTCAAGTTGCTTTTGACCTTATTGAAGCAGCACACTTATTCTTTTTTTTTTAACATACAACTTATTTGTTGTGTGTGCTGATGCTTAACCTTTTTTTTTTCATTCTAATTGACTTTCCTCCCCCAAATTTGGAGTAAATTTGCCTTGAACCATATACTCTCCTAGAATCTAAACAAGGTATCAGAAGATAATCATTTAAGTTTAGGGTTCAATTCATGACAAAAATTGTTCAGCTTATAGAAGGAGCAAAAGATACAGTTATCATTCAAGGTGAGCTATTTGGTAAAAAGAGCTTGTGTATATACTGATCGGAGTCGTACCTGAATCAAATAAACATTAAAATGAAGTATCTAGGAAGTGATCCTAGGTCGTCTCCCAGTGAGCAATGATCAAACAAACCTTCATAACAATAATAATAAAACAGTAACAAAATGGGGGGGGCGTTGTTTGTTTTTTTTTTAAATTTAAACAGCAAGCAAACTTGAATTAAAAAAATAACAGAACTAAAACATGTTGTTTCCCCTTGATTCAAAAGCAAGTCTCTTATCCTAAGTTATGAGAATTTATCCCTAATCAGTTCAACCACTTAATCCAATCCGATATTAATTTACTAAGCGAAAATTAACACAAGGCTGTCATTATGTGATTAAGTAACACATACACCAATTAATCCCTCTCACATGTCCATTAAGCATGAACGTTAATTAAGCACAGAGACAATTAATCAAGCATTAAGCATGCATGGATTAATATCAGCAACAAATACAAAATAATTGGTGAAGGGGAAAAACTGATCAAAATTTAATATTAATAACAAAACCTCAAAGAGAGCTATGCTTAATCCTCAAGAGAAAACAACACTAGAGATTCAGCCTTCCATTAATAGCATGAAAAAAGGAAATCAAAGGCATAAAACGAATTGAAATTCGAAGACAGGAATGAAAATGAAACTGGAATTAAAAGCAGAAAATGAAACTGGAATTTGAAGCAGAAAATGAAAATGGAGTCTCTACGTGAATAGTACCATGCGCGTGAACAGTAACCCGAAAACTGAAAATAAAACCCTACAATAACTCTCATCGTGAACAGTAACCAAACCACCCTTAAAACCTTAGCAGCTGGGCTCACTAAAGGTCACTAGGCCCCAAAGCTTACAAATATGATTATTGGGCCCAATAAGGTCTGGTGGCCCAATTACAAAAATATAGCCCAAAAATGAAATAAAATAAAACTGGACAACAAATAAAATTGTCTGCTCTCTTCAAGTCCAAGCCGGTTCAGCCCAATTCCGGATCCAAGCCCAATTGCTTATAATTCTCCTGAAATTAAATTAAAACACAAAATTAGTCAAGTAGGCCCAAATGATAAAACTGCATAATTAATTTGACAATTAAGGCTAATCAGTAATTAAAATGGTGACAGAAAGGGGTAAGAAATAAGAGAAAATAATGACACATCAAATTCCCCCACACTTAGCCATTTGCACTCCTGGGAAAAATCAAAAAGCAGAGCAATGAAAAAATCCAGAGACATTAAAGATAGACAAACAAACACAAAAACATTTACATATTTCTCAATGAATCTCAAGGAATGAAAGGAATGGGCAACATCCAACATGTAAAGAGTTAAAGAATCAAGACAGTCATGAAAATCATCCAAGCACCTCAAACATGGCAAGGTAGTCAATTAGCTCAAGAATTGAATGAAAAGTGATAAAGCCTCACAAGATATGCACTCTATCTCTCAAGTGTCTAGGCTACTATTTACTCTCAGAGCACCCATGAAAACAAACGCCACATAGACTTGAGAAGACTCTAAAATCGACAACCAAACTCCACAAACACATGCACATGAGGATCAAAAGGTATTTTAAGGTTGTAATGGGGCCAGGGACAAGGTAGAGGAAAGTATGGGATAAGTAGCTAAAACCCAAAGGAATAGAGGAGCTCAAACAAAATCAACCAATTCCTCAAACCAGTCCAAGTCCTCAAAACAAGACCTCATTTATTCAACTTCATTTTTTTTCTGTTTTTATTTTATTTTTATTGAACAATAGCATTTGAAAGCATTTTGAATATTTGAAAAATAAAGCAATAATTAGGCAATATATGTATATACATCAAGCATGGCCAAAATACATCATCAAGCATGGCCAAAAAAGCATATCATCCAATGAAACATACCCCCCCTGCACACACACACTTATTCCCAAAACAATTCCAAAGCTCCAAAATTCCTTAAGGGTAGGGTGAGATCATGGTTTTTCACTTAAGGCTTGTAATGAGCTTCAAAACAAAGAAAGGGGAACATAGGCTCAAAGGGGCTATCAAAGGAATTAATTCAAGGTAGGCTCATTTGGCTAGAGGCTTATAAGAGCAAAATGCCTAAATCATCTCCCAACATGCATGTGAACCAAGAAGTATCAACAAGAGTCAAGCCAAGGCTATTGTGCAAGAAATCAATGGGGCAAAACACACCGAATAAAATAGATGATGATGGCTCAAAATCTCACCAAGGGTAAATCTATCACTTTCAATTCAACATTTCAAAACTAACTTGACATGTAGAGAAAAACAAGGATTTCAATTCACAAAATGCCAAGAAACTCCTATTTCAAAAACAATTACCCATTACCTGTACATAACCTAGAATTCAAAGAGAAACATGCAATGTTGTACACAAAACATAAACCCAAAATAACAAAATTAACCTAGAAAACCCCAAACAAAGAACAATCTCCCCCCTACACTTAAACAACACATTGTCCTCAATGTAGCATAATCATAAGATCAAGTGCAATCAGAACAATCAATAAATTTGGCAAGTGCAATAAAAGTAAAGAAGGAGACAGAAAAAGAAAACTCCTTAAGTCATGGCGGAAGAGAAGTAGGGTGAAGTAAGGAGGTCTCCTCCACCACTACATCCATCAAGGAAAGATTTGTGAGGAATGATTTCAGCCGGTGTCCATTGACCTTGAAGCTCTTATTTGTGGATTCACTTTTGATCTCAACTGTACCATAAGGAAAAACATTAGTCACCACAAAAGGCCCAATCCACTTTGACCTCAACTTACCACTCATGAGTCCGAGCCTAGAGTTATACAATAAAACTTTCTGTCCAACCACAAAGTCCTTCTTAGCTATCAAGCTGTCATGGAACTTCTCGGTCTTCTCCTTGTAGAATTTGGAATTCTCATAGGCTTCTAAACGGATCTCATCTAGGTCACTTAGTTGCAACTTCCTTTCCTCTCCAGCCTGATCAATAGAGAAGTTGCAGGTCTTTACAGCGCAGTAGGCTCTGTGCTCTATCTCTACAAGAAGATGACATGCCTTGCCAAAGACAACCCGATAAAAAGACATTCCTATGGGTGCTTTGTAGGCAGTTCTATGCGCCCAAAGAGCATCATCCAAATGATGCAATCCTACCCCGCAAGGGCATTGGATAGAAGACTCCAAGAAAATTGGGCTAGAGATGCAAGAGAAGGCCATAGGGTTCTCATGAGCCTTAGGGTAGATTTCGGGCTCATGGGCTAAGTATGAGCCCGCTTATCTTTATACATATTAGATTAATGTTTCATTATTTTTGGGCCTTGTATTTAGGGCTCCATAATATAGGTAAGATACCCTAGAAATGTAGGATTTTTCAGCCCTTGTAATTTCACATGCATTAAGTGAATATTTGATGTGTGTGGTTGGAAATAAATTTAATTGAATTGGGACAAGCTGATCGAGGCCATACCCGAATCAAATAAACATGAAAATGCAGTAGCTAGGAAGTGATCCTAGGTCGTTTCCCAACGAGCAGTGACAAACCAAATGTTCATAATATACTTGTAGTAATAGTAACGATTGGGGGGGGGGGGTTTGGTTGTTTGGTAATTAAAGAGCAGAACAAGTAAACTGGAATACGAAACTACTAATATTAAAAACGGGTTGTTTCCTCTGATTCAGAAGCCATTCTCTTATCCTGGGTTATGGAAAATTCGTCCCTAACAGTCAACCACTTAATCCAACCCTGTTTCAATTTACTAAGCGAAAATCAACTTAGGGTTTTCAATACGTGATTAGGCACCACATACACCAGTTAGCCCTTCGTCCATTAAGCATGAACGCAAGTTAGGCTCAGAGGCAATTAATCGAACACGAAGCGTGCACTGATTAATATTCACGAAATTGGGATAACTGGTGAAGGGAAAACTGCCAGGAACCCACATTACAAGCGAAACCTCAAAGAGAGTTGGGCTTCGTCATCAAAAGGAAAGAACACCAGAAAATCTAGCCTTCCATGGATTCAAACAGAAAACGCAAATGAAACATGAAACAGAAACATAAATGAACAGAAACGTAAATGAACAGAAACGTAAATGAAAGTAGAAGAAGAAGCACGAATGAACTCGTAATTAGAAGCAAAAAACGGAAATTTGCATTAAGAACGAAAATTGTAACAAGGGAACAGAAAAACGTGAAAACCTAAAACCAAAGCTCTGAATAATGAAAATAGCAGAATAGAATGCCTTGCACGAATCCCAAGGCAGCTATTTAAAAAGAGTCACTCAAAGTCACTGGGCCCTATTACAATACTCTGGCCCAAAATGAAATAAACACTAAACAACATAAAATAAAATTGTGAAATTTCCTAATTAGAAATTAACTAAGGTAAGCGCTGCTTTATTTGCCCTCTTCAAGTCCACAACTAAAATCCGGATTAAGCCCAATGTTTCATTAATTCCTGAAATTAGATTAAAAACATCAAATTAGCTAAATGAGCCCAAATAATAAAACTGCCTAATTAATTGACAATTAAGACCAATCAATAATTAAAATGGTGCAAAAAGGGTTTAGAAAATAGAAGAAAATGATGGCACATCAAAACCCCCCATACTTAGCCTTTTGCACTCCTGGGCAAAATGAAACAAAGAACAAAATCCAAGGATATCAAAGAGAGACAAACAAAAACATTCACATATTTCTCAATGAACATCAAGGAATGAAAGGAATGGGTAACATCTAACATAAGGAGATCCAAAAAGTCAAGACATTCATGAAAATCATCCAAGCAACCCAATCATGGCAAAATAGTTAATCAGCTCAAGAATGAAAAGTGATAAAGCCTCACAAGATATACACTCTATCTCTCAAGTGTCTAGGCTACTATTTACCCTCAAAGCACCCATGAAAGCAAACACCACATAGACTTGGCAAGATTCTAAAATTGACAATCAACCCACAAACACAAGCACATGAGGATCAAAAGGTCTTTTAAGGTTGTAATGGGGCCAAGGACAAGGTATGGAGAAATATGGAATAAGTGGCTAAATTCCAAAGGAATAGAGGAGCAAAGGGGAATAAGTGCATATTAAGAAAAAAAATAAGAAAATAAAAAGAAGTAAAGATAAAAATTAAACATGAAGAGTAGAACCAAGAGTTTCATCATTCTTGTGCCATTTAAGATCTTATTCACTCAACTTTATTGCTTTTCTTTTTTTTTTTTCGATTTTTTTTTTTTACTCTATAGCCTTTGAGAAACAACATTTCATTCAGCATGTCCAACATTTAACCAATATACAATGTACATCAAGTATGGCCCAAAATACATCATAAAGCATAGCCAACAAAACAAGTTGTCCAATGAAACAAAAACCCCCCACACTTATTCCCAAAACAATTCCAAAGCTCCAAAATTCCTTAAGGATATGGTGATTGAAATTCTGATACTGGGGACAGATGTCGTACAGGATGTCACGACATCACGCTTCAGAACATGCAGATTGTCTTTGACTGTATGAACAAATTAAACAAGTAAATAACACAAGAGAATTGTTAACCCAGTTCGGTGCAACCTCACCTACATCTGGGGGCTACCAAGCCAGGGAGGAAATCCACTAAAATAGTGTTAGTTCAAGGTCTAACAACCACTGTTTACAACCTTCTCACCTAACCACTACCCGTGCGATCTCTACCTAAGAGCCACTCTTAGATATGAGAAACCCCGCTCACTCCCTCTCAAACACTCTCCCGTGTTTACAATCAAATCAAATACACACCAGAGATTGCTCTCTGAACAAAGGAGATCAACTCCACACACTAGAGATCAACTCTACACACAAGAGATCAACTCTACACACTCAGGTCCAACACTTGATGTTAGAGTAACATCAAGGTGGCTCACAAAGCACTCAAGTCCCAAAACTCACAAAATAACTCTTCAATCCCGGACTTGGTACAGAACTCGTGCAGCCTCCATGATTATATAGCAATGTGCGTTTCTGGGCTGCAACGGCTTGTGCTGGAGGAGATCTATCATTCTTCCTGAAAATCTGCAGTTAAAGAACTAAAAGATACAGTTTGAACTAAAATATCTTGTTCGACATTGTACTCCTTCAGCATCTGCTTCATCCAAACTAGTTGTGAACAGCTGCTTCCTGCTGCAATATAATCTGCTTCTGCAGTAGATAAAGACACACAGTTCTGCTTCTTGCTGAACCATGAAATAAGATTGTTGCCCAGATAGAAGCATCCACCAGAAGTGCTTTTTCTGTCATCTGCACTTCCAGCCCAATCAGCATCACAATACCCAACCAGCATTGAATCTGAACAATGACAGTACATAATCCCATAGTCACTGGTGCCATTTACATATTTTAGAATTCTCTTTACTTGATTCAAGTGACTTATCTTGGGATTGGCTTGATATCTTGCACAAACACCTACTGCATAGGTGATGTCAGGTCTGCTAGCTGTTAAATATAGTAAGCTCCCAATCATGCTTCTGTACAGTCTTTGATCAACACTGGTGCCAGCTTCATCTTTTGACAGCTTCAAGTGAGTAGGTGCAGGTGTTCTTTTATGGCTGGCATTCTCCATCCCAAACTTCTTGACAATGTTCTTTGCATACTTGCTTTGTGAGAGGAATATGGAGTCTTCCATCTGCTTCACTTGAAGTCCCAGAAAATAAGTCAGCTCTCCAACAAGACTCATCTCAAATTCAGATTGCATCTGTTGGACAAAATGTCGAAGCATCTCATTCGACATCCCTCCAAACACAATGTCATCAACATATATCTGTGCTATCATCAAGTTATCAGCATCTTGTTTGACAAAGAGAGTCTTGTCAATTCCTCCCTTCCTATACCCTTGCTGAGTAAGGAACTCTGTTAGCCTTTCATACCAAGCTCTTGGAGCTTGCTTCAATCCATAGAGAGCTTTCTTGAGCCTGTATACATGATCTGGATGAGTTGGATCTACAAATCCCTTTGGCTGCTCCACATAGGCTTCTTCATTCAGGTATCCATTCAGAAACGCGCTCTTCACATCCATTTGGTACAGCTTGAATTTGAGGATGCAAGCTACACCAAGTAACAATCTGATGGATTCAAGTCTAGCAACAGGAGCGAACGTTTCATCAAAGTCTACACCTTCAATCTGAGTGTATCCTTGAGCAACAAGTCTGGCCTTGTTCCTGGTTATAACACCTTCTTCATTGGTTTTGTTCTTGAAGATCCACTTGGTGCCAATCACATTAGTTCCCTCGGGTCTCGGAACTAGCTCCCAGACTTCATTTCTTTTGAATTGCTCCAATTCTTCTTGCATAGCATTGATCCAGAACTCATCAGCCAGTGCCTCTTTCACATTCTTGGGCTCAATTTTGGAGACAAAACATGAGTTGGAGACAATCTCAATCTCCCTTGATCTTGTAGTGACTCCTCTGTTTGGATCTCCTATAATCAGCTCCTTGGGGTGCATCTTCTGGATTCTAATGGAGGGTCTCTTGTCAGGTTGGTTGATGTTTGATTCATCTGTAGCAGACTCAAAGTTTTCTGCATTTTCTGCACTTTTAGCTGTATCTGCTACATTGTCTCCCGATGTTCTGACATCTTCTTCGACATCCTTCTTTCTTGCTGGAGTTAGATCATCAACAACCACATTGATGGATTCCATCACAGTTCTGGTTCTGGAGTTGAATACTCTATATGCTCTGCTGTTTGTAGAGTATCCCAGGAATATTCCTGCATCACTCTTGGGATCCATCTTTCTCCTTTGCTCTCTATCTGCCAAAATGTAACATGGGCTTCCAAAGATGTGAAAGTGCTTGACAGTTGGCTTCCTCCCTTTCCAGATTTCATACAGTGTGGTTGAAGTCCCTCTTCTAAGTGTGACTCTGTTGTGGATGTAGCATGCTGTGTTCATGGCTTCAGCCCAGAGATTATAGGGAAGTTCTTTGGCATGAAGCATGACCCTAGCAGCCTCTTGCAGAGTCCTGTTTTTCCTTTCAACTATGCCATTTTGCTGTGGTGTAATGGCTGCAGAGAACTCATGAGTGATGCCTTCAGATGTGCAGTATTCAGTAAACTTGCTGTTTTCAAACTCTCTGCCATGGTCACTCCTGATTCTCTTGATGACACAGTCTTTTTCTCTTTGAAGCCTTAGACTCAACTCCTTGAATACTTCAAAGGTGTCTGATTTCTCTCTGATAAAGTTGACCCAGGTAAATCTGGAGAAATCATCCACAACAACATAGGCATACCTCTTTCCTCCAAGGCTTTCAACTTGCATAGGCCCCATCAAGTCCATGTGAAGTAGTTCCAGCACCCTGGAAGTGGTCTGATGTTGAAGCTTCTGGTGGGACATCTTGACTTGCTTTCCAATCTGACATTCACCACAGATTCTGCCTTCTTCTATTTTCAGATTGGGAATGCCTCTAACAGCACCTTTGTTAATGATTTTCTTCATGCCTCTTAAGTGCAGATGCCCAAATCTTTGATGCCATATTCTGACTTCATCTTCTTTGGAGAATAGACATGTGGAGGAGTAACTGGTTTCTTGAGGTGTCCATAGGTAACAGTTGTCCTTTGATCTGCTGCCCTTCATTAGAACTTCACTCTTTTCATTTGTCACCAAGCATTCTGACTTTGTGAAGTTTACATTAAATCCTTCATCACACAGCTGACTGATGCTGATCAAGTTTGCAGTCAGTCCCTTCACCAGCAGTACTTTGTCCAGACTAGGAAGTCCATCATGGACTAGCTTTCCCATTCCAGTGATCTTTCCTTTAGAACCATCTCCAAATGTCACATAGCTAGTGGAGCAAGGTTCAATGTTCACCAGGAATTCTTTGACTCCTGTCATGTGTCTGGAACAACCGCTATCTAGGTACCAATCTTCCTTAGCTGATGCTCTAAGTGAAGTATGAACAACAAGACTAACAGTCTTGTGTTTTGGAACCCACATCATCTTCTTTCCGCTGTTGCTGCTTTGAGTTCCATGATGTGGATGGCCATGTAGATGATAGCAAAAGGGCTTTATGTGACCATACTTGCCACAGTAGTGACACCTCCAATTCTTTCTTTTGCTCCTTTTCTGCTGCGTTCCATGATGTCGAGACCGATGTTGTGACATCGTGGCTCCAGTGCTGTTTTTGGCAGGAACAAATTCTGTCATGGTTGTTCTGCCAGCAGACTTAGGATTAAATCCAAGTCCTCTCTGGTTTCCAACATTCTTTCCAAGCTGTAGCACCTCATCAAGCGTATCTGAGCCTTTATTCAGCATCTTTATTGACTTTGTCATATTTTCCAGTTTAGAGTTCAGAGAACCAACTTCTCCTTTAAGCTCAAAGATCTCCTCTTCATGTGCCTCCTTCTCAACCTCCAGATTTGCAATGACCTTCTTCAGTTGTGCTTCCTGCTGAAGAATCTTCTCACTTTTTATGCATAGTTCTCTATAGGATATAGCAAGCTCATCAAAAGTGATTTCACTATCCGTATCACTTGAATCTTCAGCAGAGTCAAATCTCCCAGTGAGTGCATTCACATCTCTGTCAGAATCACTTTCTTGTTCACTCTCTGTATCATCAGACCGACTTATAGAAAGTCCTTTCCTCTGCTTCTTGAGATGAGTGGGACATTCAGCTTTGATGTGTCCAAAGCCTTCACACCCACGGCATTGAATTCCTTTGCTGTGACTGGGCTTTTCATCTGACCTTTTCTGGTATTCACTACCTTTCCTGATGTCGAAGGGGATGTTCCGGACATGTGGTTTCTGCCTCCTGTCCATTCTGTTCATCACTTTGTTGAACTGTTTTCCAAGGAGCACAACTGCATTAGTCAGACCTTCATCAGTATCCAGGTCATACTCATCTTCTTCTCCTTCATCATTGGACACGAAAGCCAGATTCTTGCTCTTCTTTTCAGCCCTATCCGAGAGTCCTAGCTCAAAGGTTTGAAGGGAACCAATGAGTTCATCTACTCTCATGTTGCAAATGTCTTGGGCCTCCTCTATTGCAGTGACTTTCATGTCAAATCTCTTAGGCAAGGATCTGAGGATCTTTCTCACCAGCTTTTCATCTGTCATCCTCTCTCCCAAGGCAGTGCAAGCATTGGCAATTTCAAGAATGTTCATGTGGAAGTCATGAATACATTCTTCCTCCTTCATCTTCAGATTTTCGAATTTTGTGGCCAATAGTTGCAACCTGGACATCTTCACTTTGGAGGTTCCTTCATGAGTGGTTTTCAGGATCTCCCATGCATCCTTGGCCACTGTGCAAGTGTTGATCAGTCTGAAGATATTCTTGTCAACTCCATTGAATATAACATTCAAGGCTTTGGAGTTTCCAAGTGCCAATTCGTCTTCTTCTTTTGTCCAGTCTTCTTCTGGCTTCAATTCATTAGTGGGCTTTCCTTCTGTGTCCAGCATCTTGGGATGTTCCCAGCCTTTGATGACAGCTTTCCAGGTTCTGCTATCCAGTGATTTGAGGAAGGCCACCATTCTTGCTTTCCAGTATTCATAGTTGGTTCCATCAAGAATTGGTGGTCTGTTCACTGGTCCTCCTTCTTTCTCCATGTTCATCAGAATTTATCTCCCTAGATCTCACTCAGTGATTTCGAGTGCCTGCTCTGATACCAATTGAAATTCTGATACTGGGGACAGATGTCGTACAGGATGTCACGACATCACGCTTCAGAACATGCAGATTGTCTTTGACTGTATGAACAGATTAAACAAGTAAATAACACAAGAGAATTGTTAACCCAGTTCGGTGCAACCTCACCTACATCTGGGGGCTACCAAGCCAGGGAGGAAATCCACTAAAATAGTGTTAGTTCAAGGTCTAACAGCCACTGTTTACAACCTTCTCACCTAACCACTACCCGTGCGATCTCTACCTAAGAGCCACTCTTAGATATGAGAAACCCCGCTCACTCCCTCTCAAACACTCTCCCGTGTTTACAATCAAATCAAATACACACCAGAGATTGCTCTCTGAACAAAGGAGATCAACTCCACACACTAGAGATCAACTCTACACACAAGAGATCAACTCTACACACTCAGGTCCAACACTTGATGTTAGAGTAACATCAAGGTGGCTCACAAAGCACTCAAGTCCCAAAACTCACAAAATAACTCTTCAATCCCGGACTTGGTACAGAACTCGTGCAGCCTCCATGATTATATAGCAATGTGCGTTTCTGGGCTGCAACGGCTTGTGCTGGAGGAGATCTATCATTCTTCCTGAAAATCTGCAGTTAAAGAACTAAAAGATACAGTTTGATCTTTTAGTTTTTATCTTTAATCTTTAATCCCTGAACGAACTCTTCTACTTTGAAATTCGAACTTTAATTATCTTTTAATTCGTTCCAGAAGATAGATCATCTTATCTCTTGCTAACTACACAATAATCTGTTAAAGATATAACAGATTTATGTGTCCAGTATTTTCGGGCCAGATGTCAGGACATCGTGTCCGACATCGTGGATTCTGCAGCTTCAATTCTTCATTTGACATTTTATCTTGACTTATGCATTGTGCAGCAACTCCAGTATTTTCGGGCAGGATGTCAGGACATTGTATCCGACATCGTGGATCCTGCAACTTCAATTCTTCATTTGACATTTTATCTTGCCTTGTGCATTGTGCAGCCCGATCTTATTCCTTGACATAACGTTGGACATCATGTGCAGCAACTCCAGCTTTCCTTCATTGTCTAAGTGCTTATGTTTTAACAAAATCTTAGCCAATCTTTTAAAACTCAGTAGAGCTAAGCACTAACAGTGATATCATGGTTTTTCACTTAAGGCTTGTAGTGAGCTTCAAAACAAGGAAAGGGAAACAAGGCTCAAAAGGGCTATCAAAGGAATTAATTCAAGGTAAGTCCATTTGGCTAGAAGCTTATAAGAACAAAATTGCCTCAATCATTTCCAAATATGCATGTGAATTAGGACGCATCAACAAGAATCAAGCCAAGGCTATTGTGCAAGCAATCAATGGGGCAAAACACACCAAATGATTATGATGATGGATGGCTCAAATTCTCGCAAAGGTAAACTCATCACTTTCAAATTGAGCTTTCAAAACTATCATGACATGTAGAGAAGAATCAAGGATTTCAAGTCACAAAATGTCAAGAACTTTTATTTTCAAAACAATTACCCATTTCTTGAACATATCCTATAATTCAAAGAAAAACATGCAAATTCGTACGTGCACACAAAATTGATCCAAAATATTAAACTGAAAATCCGACGAAACTAACAACATTAACAAATTAACACAACTAACAAATTAACAAAACCAACAAAACTAGCAAAACCAAAGAACACTCCCCCCCATACTTAAACAACACATTGTCCTCAATGTAGCACAATTAAAAGATTAAAAACAATTAAATCATCAAAGAGAATCGGACAAGTGTAATAAAAGCAAAGAAGGAGATAGGAAAAGAAAAACTCCCTAAGTCATGGAGGAGGAAGAGTAGGGTGGAGTAAGGAAGTCTCTTCCACCACTACGTCCACTAAAGAAGGGTTCGTGAGGAATGGCTTAAGTCGATGTCCGTTGACCTTGAAGCTCTTGTTTGTGGAGTCACTTTTGATCTCAACTGTACCATAAGGAAAAACATTAGTAACAACAAAAGGACCAATCCACTTAGACCTCAACTTACCACTCATGAGTCCAAGCCTAGAATTATACAATAACACTTTTTGCCCAACCACGAAGTCTTTTTTAACTATCATACTATCATGGAACTTCTTGGTCTTTTCTTTGTAGAACTTGGCATTCTCGTAGGCTTCTAGGCGGATTTCATCTAACTCACTCAGTTGCAACTTCCTTTCCTCGCCAGCTTGATCCATAGAGAAGTTGCAAGTCTTCACTGCCAGTATGCTTTGTGCTCAATTTCCACTGGAATATGACATGCCTTTCCAAAGACAACCCGATAAGGAGACATTCCTATGGGTGCTTTGTAGGCAGTCCGATGTGCCCAGAGAGCATCATCAAGCCTGGTACTCCAATCTTTCCTGCTTGGCTGCACAATCTTCTCTAGAATTCTCTTGATTTCCCTGTTAGAAATTTCTGCCTGTCCATTAGTCTGGGGGTGGTATGGTGTGGATACCCTGTGTACCACCCCGTACTTTTTAAGCAGGGCATGCATTGTCCTGTTGCAAAAATGGGTTCCTTGATCACTAACAATTGCTTTAGGTACTCCAAACCTGCAAAACAGATTAGACCTGACAAAGTCTGCGACAACTTTAGCATCATTAGTTCTAGTGGGCTTGGCTTCCACCCATTTTGAAACATAGTTAACTGCAAGGAGAATGTAAACATAACCAAAAGAGACAGGAAAAGGACCCATGAAATCTATACCCCAGACATCAAACACCTTACAGAATAGCATAGGTTGCTGAGGCATTTGTTGTCGCCATGTAAGTGTATTTCCTGCTCTCTGACACTGCTCACAAGTGTTGCAGATCTTCCACGCATCTTTAAAGATGGTGGGCCAATAAAAACCACAATCAAGCACTTTGCGAGCTGTCCTTTGAACACCCAGATGACCTCCCGGTGCGGAAGAATGACAGAACTGCAGGACTGAGTCAGTCTCATGATCTGGAATGCACCGTCTAATGACCTGATCACTGCACAATTTCCACAAGTAGGGGTCATCCCAAATAAAATGCTTAGCATCACTTTTAATTTTATCTTTTTGGGCTTTAGATGCTAAGGGAGGAAAAAAAGAAGCAACTAAATAATTGACAATATTAGCAAACCAGGGAGTAGAAAGAGAGTCAGAAATACTATACAGTATATACAAATGATCATCCGAGAAATCATCTCGAATAGGTGAATCTGCATCAGATACACGTTCGATCTGACTCAAATGATCAGCAACTAGATTTTGTGCTCCGCTCCTATCACGGATTTCCAAGTCAAACTCTTGGAGCCAGAGCATCCATCGGATCAACCTAGGCTTAGAATCAGCCTTCTTCAACAAGTACTTTAGAGCTGTATGGTCAGTATAAACAATAATGCGAGTACCAAGCAAATAAGATCGAAATTTTTCAAGAGCAAAAACTATGGCTAGAAGCTCTTTCTCAGTAGTAGTATAATTTGCTTGGGCAGCATCTAAAGTCCTAGAAGCATAATATATCACCCTGGGCAATTTATCAATTTTCTGAGCAAGGACAGCCCCCAATGCATAATTTGATGCATCACACATAAGCTCAAAAGGGGCTGTCCAGTCGGGTGCCTGGATGATGGGGGTGGTAGTCAGCGCTCTTTTGAGGCAATCAAAAG
Source organism: Glycine max (assembly GCF_000004515.6). NCBI lineage: Eukaryota > Viridiplantae > Streptophyta > Magnoliopsida > Fabales > Fabaceae > Glycine > Glycine max. The sequence goes on from NC_038242.2 coordinate 23,343,332, forward strand.
CCTCTTTGCATCTGTCATTAAAGTCAAACTCCACCTCCTTTTGCAACAAGTTGGACAATGGAAGGGCTACTTTGCTAAAATCCCTTATAAAGCACCTGTAGAATCCTGCATGACCAAGAAAAGATCGCACCTCTCGCACACAAGAGGGGTAAGGCAATTGTGAAATAACAGAAATTTTTGCAGGATCTACTTCAATACCCTTATTGGAAATAATGTGGCCTAAAACTATACCTTGCTCAACCATAAAATGACATTTTTCAAAATTTAGAACAAGGTTAGTTTCAATGCATCTATTCAAAACTTTTTCCAAACTATTCAAACAACCATCAAAAGAGGATCCATATACAGTGAAATCATCCATAAACACCTCTATGCAATTTTCTAAAAAATCACTGAAAATACTAATCATGCACCGCTGGAAGGTACCAGGGGCATTGCACAGGCCGAAAGGCATCCTCCTATAAGCAAAAGTGCCGAAGGGGCAGGTGAATGTGGTCTTTTCCTGATCCTTAGGAGCAATAGTAATTTGCATATAACCAGAAAAACCATCAAGGAAACACTAGTGGGATTTACCTGCCAGGCGTTCAAGCATCTGGTCAATGAATGGCAGGGGAAAATGGTCCTTTTTGGTAACCTGGTTCAGCCTCCTATAGTCAATGCAGACTCTCCAACTGTTCTGCACCCGAGTAGGAATCAGCTCCTCCTTCTCATTTCTGATCACTGTGAGGCCAGTCTTCTTCGGGACTACCTGGACGGGACTCACCCATTGGCTATCGGAGATAGGATAAATGATTCCAGCTTGCAAAAGCTTGGTTATCTCCTTCTTCACTACATCAAGAATCATCGGGTTGAGTCTTCTCTGTGGTTGTCTTACTGGTTTAGCTCCATCCTCTAAATTTATTCGATGCATACATGTGGATGGGCTAATACCAGGAATGTCCGCCAGGGTCCAGCCTATAGCCTTCTTATGCTTCTTGAGAACTGACAACAACTTCTCCTCTTGCTCATCAGCAAGGGAGGCAGATATAATCACTGGAAAACTCTTGCTATCATCCAAGTAAGCGTATTTTAAATTTGATGGCAGAGGCTTCAATTATGGTGTGGTCGGCTGGACAGTGGTAGAAAGGGATGGTTTCTCAGCCTTTACCTCATAAAGAAAGTCAGAGGTATGTGTACTTCCTGAAACATGGTTAGTCCTATCTGACTCTATAAAATCAATCTCAAGAGGTAAAACACCACCACCAGGCATGCAATCAATATCACTCTCAGATTCACTCTCAGCATCAAATTCAGACATATGATCAAGTACAATTTCAGACTCAATGCATGAAGAGTGAGAGGCATGCAGATTAGAATAAAGATCAGTCATGTATTCATCAACAACATGGTCAATTATTTCAGCACGAAATACAGAAAGATCTTCAGATGGGTATTTCATAGCATCCAGAATATTAAAATGAACAGTTATATCACCAAACTCCATGGACAGTGTGCCTGCATAAACATCTATCTTAGTTCTAGCAGTTTTCATAAAGGGTCTGCCTAGAATGATGGGAACTGATCCTTGAGAAAATCCATCTTCCATATTCAAAATATAAAAATCAACAGGGAAAATCAGTTCACCAACTCTAACTAAGACATCTTCTATGAAACCAACAGGGTAGGCAACACTTCTATTAGCTAAATGAATTACCACATCAGTTGACTGCAAGGGGCCTAGAGATAGAGAATTAAAAATAGACAGAGGCATAACACTAACAGAAGCTCCTAAATCTAGCATGGCATTGTCAAACTTACTATTCCCTATGATACAAGGTATGCTGAATGTACCTGGATCTTTGCATTTTTCAGGAATTTGAGGAACAGATTTACCAATCAATGCGGAGACATTTCTGCCCATGCTAATCCGTTCACTTCCTTTAAGCTTCCGCTTATTAGTGCACAACTCCTTCAAGAATTTGGCATATCTTGGAATTTGCTTTATTGCATCCAACAGAGGTATGTTTACCTCTACCTTTCTAAACGTTTCCAAGATCTCTTTCTCTGCCTCTTCCATTTTTTTGTTGGAAACTGCTCTTGGAGGGAATGGAAGAGGGGGAATGTGCTGCTTCTGCAAATTAGAATTACCTGTGGAAGAAGATTCACCTGCACAAAAATTGTTAGGTAAATTTTTGTCATCACCTTTTTCTGGAATAGTGTGAAGTTTGGCAGGTTCATTTACAGATGAGGAAGGTGCTACGGGTTGAGGTCCTTGACATTGCTTTCCCGACCTCAATGAAATGGCACTGACATTTTTGGGATTTTGGACAGCTTGAGAAGGCAGCTTGTCAGAATTCTGGGACTGTTGTTGATTCAATTGGGTAGCCAATTGTCCCATCTGATTGGTTAAGCTCTGAATGGAGGCTCTGGTCTCTTGCTGAAACTGCATGTTCTGCATAGTCATTTGCCTCACAAGTTCTTCGAGGGAAGGTTGTGGAGGGGCCTCAACTGTTGGCTGTTTCTGGGGTTGTTGCTGTTGCTGGATTGGTGGAGGAATGTATGGTCTGCTTGGGCCAGCAGCATTTTGGAAGGAAGGAGCAGGCTGCTGTTGTTGTTGCTGAGGGCTGGACCATCTGAGGTTAGGGTGATTCCTCCATCCAGGATTGTATCTGTTGCTGGAGAGGTCATAATTGCTCTGCTGTGGTTGATTTTGCTGCTGAGGTTGAGGAGGTCTATTGTAAATATTTGCAGCATAAGCTTTAGGTTGCTCAATTGCTCCAGGTTGCTGCATGGAAGGGCAAAGGTCTGTATGGTGGTCAGCAGAGGAGCACAAACCACAAACCCTTGCGACAGGTACAGATTTCTGATTCAAGGCCAGCTGGGTTACCAAGATAACCAATGCATCCAGTTTGCCTTCAAGCTTCTTAGTTTCAGATGATGCAGATGGGTTTGTAGCTACCTCATGCACTCCTCTAATGACTATGGCATCATTTCTGGCGCTAAACTGCTGGGAGTTAGAGGCCATCTTCTCAATTAAATTTCTGGCTTCAGCAGGAGTCATGTCTCCAAGGGCTCCACCACTGGCAGCATCTATCATACTTCTCTCCATATTACTGAGTCCTTCATAAAAATATTGGAGAAGAAGCTGTTCTGAAATCTGATGGTGGGGGCAACTGGCACATAGTTTCTTAAATCTCTCCAAGTACTCATACAGGCTCTCTCCACTGAGTTGTCTAACACCTGAGATATCCTTCCTGATGGTTGTGGTCCTGGAAGCAGGGAAAAATTTCTCTAAGAATACTCTCTTAAGGTCATCCCAGCTCGTGATGGACCTTGGAGCAAGGTAATACAACCAGTCCTTTGCCACTCCCTCTAATGAATGAGGAAAAGCCTTCAGAAATATGTGATCCTCTTGGACATCTAGGGGTTTCATGGTGGAGCAGACAATGTGAAATTCTTTCAAATGTTTGTGCGGGTCTTCACCTGCAAGGCCATGAAACTTTGGAAGCAAATGAATCAGTCCAGTTTTAAGAACATATGGGACATCCTCATCAGGGTATTGGATGCACAAGCTTTCGTAGGTGAAATCAGGTGCAGCCATTTCCCTTAGAGTCCTCTCACGGGGTGGAGGTTGTGCCATGTTCTCCGAATGTGCAAAATTAGAATGCTCAGAATCAGAATGCTCAAAATTATAATGCTCAAGATCAGGATGTTCAAAATCACCAATAACAGAATGCACAGCTTCACCAGTAATGGAATGCTCAGAATGATCAAAAGGTATAAAATGATGCCTAACTAATCTATGAAATGTCCTATCTATCTCAGGATCAAAGGGTTGTAAGTCAGATGGATTGCCTCTAGTCATACACTACATTCAGCATGCACACAACTAGTTGCCTTATCATGTAAATAAAGGTGTAGGTTTGGACTACAGCTACCCTCAAATGATATCCAAATGACTTGAAATTTTGTGAGAAACCTTATAAAATGATGAGAAGATAGCACAAAAAATTTCAGACAAAAATTCAAAGTCTAACTATGAAAGCTAAAAATGGTAAGTTAAGAAAAATAAGTGAATAAAACTTGAAAAATAAAAAACTTTTGACAGAATCGCTTTTTTTGGACGATGGAGACCTCAGCCGGCCTATGGCCGGCTACCATGGCATAGGAAATTTTTTTCTACCCCAAATGCATATATAATAATTGCGATTCTGATAACCGGAGCAAAAGTTATGGCCGTTTGAAGTTTTGACAAACACAAAATTTGCTACTTTTTTTGGAACTTTCATATCTGACCAAACTAAAGGCTCTAGCTATTTTTCCCACAAAATATGGATTAAAAGAAGTTACCACAAAAAAATTCAGCCAAAAATAACAACCCTAGCTACTAAAACAAAAAATCTCAAATAATTCAGCATGGGTGGTCGCTAAAATCCGTCTCTAATTGATTTCTACTACTACTCTGTTTTTGCCGCAAGCACACTCTTCACAGCAAAACACCCAAGACTGAAATAGGGGAAACGCTTAAAGGGAAAACTGAAACAGAACACACATTAAACAAAATACCAGGACACTAAACAACATTAACACACATACTAACACAATACTAACAATTAAACATAAAACACGAAAGGATTAAACACACAACACTAGCTAGCTATTATGAACCTTTGGACACTGCTCCCCGACAACGGCGTCAAATTTGATCGAGGCCGTACCCGAATCAAATAAACATGAAAATGCAGTAACTAGGAAGTGATCCTAGGTCGTTTCCCAGCGAGCAGTGACAAACCAAATGTTCATAATATACTTACAGTAACAGTAACGATTGGGGGGGGGGGTTTGGTTGTTTGGTAATTAAAGAGCAGAACAAGTAAACTGGAATACGAAACTACTAATATTAAAAACGGGTTGTTTCCTCTGATTCAGAAGCCATTCTCTTATCCTGGGTTATGGAAAATTCGTCCCTAACAGTCAACCACTTAATCCAACCCTGTTTCAATTTACTAAGCGAAAATCAACTTAGGGTTTTCAATACGTGATTAGGCACCACATACACCAGTTAGCCCTTCGTCCATTAAGCATGAACGCAAGTTAGGCTCAGAGGCAATTAATCGAACACGAAGCATGCACTGATTAATATTCATGAAATTGGGATAACTGGTGAAGGGAAAACTGCCAGGAACCCACATTACAAGCGAAACCTCAAAGAGAGTTGGGCTTCGTCATCAAAAGGAAAGAACACCAGAAAATCTAGCCTTCCATGGATTCAAACAGAAAACGCAAATGAAACATGAAACAGAAACATAAATGAACAGAAACGTAAATGAACAGAAACGTAAATGAAAGTAGAAGAAGAAGCACGAATGAACTCGTAATTAGAAGCAGAAAACGGAAATTTGCATTAAGAACGAAAATTGTAACAAGGGAACAGAAAAACGTGAAAACCTAAAACCAAAGCTCTGAATAATGAAAATAGCAGAATAGAATGCCTTGCACGAATCCCAAGGCAGCTATTTAAAAAGAGTCACTCAAAGTCACTGGGCCCTATTACAATACTCTGGCCCAAAACGAAATAAACACTGAACAACATAAAATAAAATTGCGAAATTTCCTAATTAGAAATTAACTAAGGTAAGCGCTGCTTTATTTGCCCTCTTCAAGTCCACAACTAAAATCCGGATCAAGCCCAATGTTTCATTAATTCCTGAAATTAGATTAAAAACATCAAATTAGCTAAATGAGCCCAAATAATAAAACTGCCTAATTAATTGACAATTAAGACCAATCAATAATTAAAATGGTGCAAAAAGGGTTTAGAAAATAGAAGAAAATGATGGCACATCACAAGCCCAATCCAATTAAATTTTAGAGGGGGAGGTGAGCATTTGCTTGCTACACCCCATTGCCACATCATATAGTCACACTTTGTGCATGTCCTTCATGCTTTACATGCCTCATGACACCTAAGCACACTTAGTGGAGAATCTTGGACTTGATCTTGGATTAGTGGGCTGAACCATAAATTAGTGAAATTTTGGCTCCACAATTTGGCTCCACAAATTCAAGTGAAATTTGAATAGAAATTCAAATTTCCCTCCAATTTTGTGTGACACTTAGGCTATAAATAGAGGCCATGTGTGTGCATTTTTTCAACTTTGATCATTTGAAAATTAAACTTCAGATTTCAGAGCTCTTTTAGAGCACAAATTTTGTGCTCTTCTCTTCCTCTCCCTTCATTCATCTCCTTCTTCTTCCAAGCTCTTATCCATGGCCTCCTATGGTGGTGAGCTTCTTCTAGACTCATCTTCTCCTTGAAGTGGCGTCTCCTCTCTCTCTTCCTTCTCCATTCCACTGCCATTCATCTTCCAAGAAGCAAAGGAATCCATTGATGAAGAAGATCCTAGGCCTACAAGCTCCAATGGAGCTTACATCATGTGGTATCAAGAGCATCTTCATCTAGGTGATGTTCTTTTGCTTCCTCTATCTGTTTGTTCGGTGAATTCTCTTTAATTCCTTGTTCTTCATCTTATTCTACATGTATATCCTCCATTGTCTTGTGGTTTGGTGCTGTTTAGAGTAGATTCAAAAAAAAAAAATTGATTAAATCTTAGATCTACACTTGTTCTTGCATTTCTATGGTTCAAATTTTGTAGATCTACTCTTGAATCATGTTTTTGTGTTGATTTTAGGTTCTATCATTTTTCATTCATAATATTCTTGTGCTGAACCTTAGATCTAAATTTTCTTCCAAAATATTGATTAGAAAAAAAAACACAAAAATCTAAGTGTAAATCACTTAATCCATGTTGTCTTAGAGTCATGCTTAGTCATAATAATTGTCACATTATGTTCTAAGTTTGTGTTGAATTTTTATTTTGTTGATTGAATTCTAGATAAATTTGTTCATGTATTCTTGTCATTCTTAGCCTATCTTTTGAATTTTGAGTCTAATTCATGCATGTTATTTAGTTCATAACATGTTCTAAATAATTTCCTAGAAGTAATCTTGTTGTTGAACTTTTTTTTGTTTTCTAAGTTTCCTACATGATGCCTATGATGAAGTTGAGTTGTGGTGCTGAGTTGTGGCTGGATTTGTGAATCAAAATAAGTCTTAAGCTCTCTTGAATTTTGTTATTCAAGATAATTGAGCATAAGCAAACACAAATTGTAACTATCCAAGCCTTAAGCAACATAAACACTACTCTTGATTTCTAGGTTGGAATCGCTGGTGCTGGCAGCTTGAACATACAAACTTGTATAAATTACTGGGAATTGGTCACTACTTGTTTTGACCTGAAATTTTTAATAAATTTTATATACATCTTCACCAAAATTATGAAAAAAGAACCAAGCAATTTGGATTAAAGGAAAAAAATAAGAAAAATCACACAAGTTGGAAGAAAAATCAGTGTCCAGGAAAAAAAAAAGTGTAAGGGAAGTGTGCTTGTTGTTTTGGCTCAAATTTTGTTCTATAATTGGTGCCTATTTTATATCAATCCTAGTTCTGAAATTTCAATTTAAAATTACTGTGAATACAAGTTCCAAAACTCGAGGTTTCTTGAGTCTTTTTTTTAGTTTTTTTTTACTCTACTCTAGAGCCATTCTAAGATTCTCTTTGAGTCCTAGCTTGCTTTTATGTGCTTTTCTTTGCTTTAATTGTTGAATAATCCTTGAAAATTTGTCTCGTTAAAACTCTATTGGTTTAGCTTTCATTTCATTTCTTTTGGTCTTTGGTTATTGCTTGTCTCTTTGTTTCCTTGTTTGTGAGTTGCCATATAGGGAATTGGAAAGGAGGATTGGTGCCATCCCTTGAAGAATTTGAGTCAAGAATCAAGGGGCCAACCACCTTAAGAGCTATTGGACTAAGAAGCACTCCAAATTGAGTGAATCACCAAAGAGAGAACAACCACCAAAATTGAGGACCTTTTTGTAATTTTTTTAATTTTGAATTTACTTACCTTCATTGCTTTCAAATTTTGTAACAAAAAGGTCTTTCATTGGAAGTAAGTTGGGAGCCTCTAATAGGTCACCCTACTTCAATTTGTGTGTAATAATTTTATGAAATTTTTCCTTAGGATAGTGAGTGTTTTGTTGGGAATCTTAAATGAGGTCATCCAAACACTCTTAGGATCCGCCTAGTTTACATTTCTTTCACTTTAATTTCTTGCTTACTTTCATAGTTTATTTTCTTTACTAGCCACACCTAGTTTATCTTGTTATTGCATAGTAATCTCTTCTTTCTTATCACGCTTATCTTGAGTTCTTTTGGAACCTTAGCTTTTACCTTTTTTACAAACCCCCAACAAGAAAGAACCACAACTTAGGAACCAACATGAGTCATCATTCATCTAGTGTTAATGCCGAGGGTACTAGTCATAAGGACCCTCTATCTAGAATCTTAGATGAGTTGAGTTCCCTCAAGTTATGGAAAGAAAAACTAGAAAGAAAAGGAAAAGGAAAAGAGAGGGTAAAAATAAATCAAGATGAGAGGGAACAAATAAGGGAAGAAGAAAGAAGGAAAATACTAAAAGAGTTAAGAAAAGGAAAGCATGCCTCCTATAGTAGTCATAACTCTTGCAAGAGCCTAAGTGATGAACTTCGTGACTATTATGAAGGAAGGCATAGGTCACATCTTAGACCTCACTCCAATAGGAGAGAAAAGGAAAAAAAGCCTCAAGAGGCTAACATTAACCTGCCATACTTCCATGGGAAGGACAATGTAGAGGCTAACTTAGATTGGGAAATAAAGGTAGAGCAACAACTTAAAAGAAAGTCTACTTCAAAATCTTATGGCTCTCACTCTTATCCAAAGAAAGACCAAGGTCAAGGCATCTTAGGGGTGACACCTTCTAAGCCCAAAGATGATAAGGGGAAGACAATAAAAAAGTAACCCCTTAAGGCTAGTATGCAAGAAAAGACTAGCTCCATGAAGTGCTTTAAATGTCTTGGAAGAGGACACATTACTTCTCAATGCCCCACCAAGAAAACCATGATTATGATGGGCCAAGATATTTATAGTAGCCAAGATGAGGCTACTAGTTCACCTTCCTCTAGTGAAAGTGAAGAAGCAAAAGGGGAATCTAGTAAAGAGATCTACCCCCAAGAAGAAGGACAACCTTTAATGGTTAAGGAGAAGTGTAAGGAGGTAAGTGTCTCCTCCAAGAGGTTAGCTAAGAAGGAAAGACATTTTGAAATAAAGACAAATATTAAAGAAATTTCCCCTCTTAGACAACCTCCACATTTTCTCCTTTGTAAAAAGACACTTGTTAGCATTGCCACACCTCTTAGACTTGAGTTTATTCCTCAAGTAAAGGAGTTGTTGGATGAGGGTTGGGTTCGCAAGAGCTTAAATCCTTGTGCTTTTTTGGTGCCCAAAATAGGTATTATTAGGCACCAAATCCCTAAAATAGGTGGTATGATGAATGCTTTGAATGGTGTAACCCTCTTTTATAAAATCACTCGTGCACCCAACATCTTCATGACTTGTGTACATAGGGACTCATTAGGTAGGTTTGTTCTTATTTTTTGTTTCAATACAAACTTATGTACTCGTATGGGACACCTTAGGTTTGTCATACTTTTTGGTAGGAATAATCAACATGAAAATACAGAAAAAGGTATGTTTTATTGCATTACTTTCTTAATTTTTTAAATAGTGATCAAGGGGTTCCCATGAACTCTAAGAGAATAAAGGTCATTCCTGAGTGGTCTACTCCACCAAGTATAAGGAAAATTTGGGGCTTCCATGACTTAACAAACTTTTACAAAAGGTTTGTCCCATATTTTTCTATACTTGTAGCACCACTCATTGAGTTGGTGAGGAACCATGTCCCTTCATGGGAAGATGCCCAGGAAATGGGTTTTCAGACCTTACCTTACTTCAACATACCAAACACCACTAATACATATGTTTTTGTTCTTTTTACAGGTGTTGACGAAAAAAGCCCAGAGTTTTAAAAACCTCAGGATTTGAGGTCAAATCCTTTTCAAGGGGGAGGGAATGATGCAATCCTACCCCATAAGGGCATTGGATAGAAGACCCCAAGAAAATTGGGCCAGAGATGCAAGAGAAGGCCTTAGGGTTCTCATGAGTCTTAGGGTAGATTTTGGGCCCATGGGCTAAGTATGAGCCCGCTTATCTTTGTACATATTAGATTAATGTTTCATTATTTTTGGGCCTTGTATTTAGGGCTCCATAATATAGGTAAGGTACCCTAAAAATGTAGGATTTTTGCAGCCCTTGTATTTTAGGGCACCTAGACTAGTTTTTGTATTAAGGGTAGTTTTGTAATTTCACATGCATTGAGTGAATATTTGATGTGTGTGGTTGGAAATAAATTTAATAGAATTGGGACAAGCCCAATCCAATTAAATTTTTGAAGGGGAGGTGAGCATTTGCTTGCTACACCCTATTGTCACATCATATAGTCACACTTTGTGCATGTCTTTCATGCTTTACATGCCTCATGACACCTAAGCAAACTTAGTGGAGAATCTTGGACTTGATCTTGGATTAGTGGACTGAACCATAGCTAAAATTCACTAATCATAATTAGTGAAATTTTGGCTCCACAAATTCAATTTCAAATTCAAGTGAAATTTGAATTGAAATTCAAATTTCCCTCCAATTTTGTGTGACACTTAGGCTATAAATAGAGGCCATGTGTGTGCATTTTTTCAACTTTGATAATTTGAAAATTAAACTTCAGATTTCAGAGCTCTTTTAGAGCACAAAATTTTGTGCTCTTCTCTTCCTCTCCCTTCATTCATCTCCTTCTTCCTCCAAGCTCTTATCCATGGCTTCCTATGGTGGTGAGCTTCTTCTAGACTCATCTTCTCCTTGAAGTGGCGTCTCCTCTCTCTCTTTGTTCTCCATTCCGCTTCCATTCATCTTCCAAGAAGCAAAGGAATCCATTGATGAAGAAGATCCTAGGCCTACAAGCTCTAATGGAGCTTACATCAAGCCTGGTGCTCCAATCCTTTCTGTTCGGCTGCACAATCTTCTCCAAGATCCTTTTTATCTCCCTATTTGAAATCTCAGCCGGCCCATTAGTTTGGGGGTGGTAAGGTGTGGAAATTCTGTGCACGAACCCATACTTTTTGAGCAAGGCATACATGGATCTGTTACAAAAATGGGTGCCTTGATCACTAACGATGGCTCTAGGGACTCCAAACCTACAAAATCCACAACAACCTTAGCATTATTAGTTCTAGTGGCTTTGGCTTCCACCCATTTTGAAACATAATCAACAGCAAGGAGAATATAAACAAAACTAAAAGAGACAGGGAAAGGCCCCATAAAGTCTATACCCCAGACATCAAATACCTCACAAAACAACATGGGTTGTTGAGGCATTTTCTGTCTCCATGAAAGTGAGCCGCCTGCTCTCTGACAAGGCTCACAAGTGCTACAGATTCTCCACGCATCCTTGAAGATGGTGGGCCAATAGAAACCGCAGTCAAGCACCTTGCGAGTTGTCCTTTGTATGCCAAGATGGCCACCTGATGCGGAAGAATGACATAATTGCAGGACCGAGTCAATCTCATGGTCTGGAATGCATCTCCTAATAACCTGGTCACTGCACAACTTCCACAAAAAGGGGTCATCCCAAATATAATGCTTAGCATCGCTCTTAATTTTAACAGTTTGAGCTTTAGATGCTAAGGGAGGAAAAACAGAAGCAACCAAATAATTCACAATATTAGCAAACCAAGGAGTGGGGAAGGAATCAGAAATATTATACAGAATGTACAAATGGTCATCGGGAAAATCATCCCGAATGGGTGAGTCCTCAGATGCATGCTCAATCCTACTCAGGTGGTCAGCCATGAGGTTCTGTGCACCGCTCTGATCACGGATCTCCAAATCAAACTCTTGGAGCCAAAGCATCCACCTGATCAATCTAGGCTTTGATTCAGCCTTCTTCAACAGGTACTTCAGAGCTACATGGTCAGTATAAACAATAACACGAGTACCAAGCAAATATGAACGAAATTTCTCAAGAGCAAAAATTATCGCTAATAGCTCATTCTCTGTGGTAGTGTAATTTGCTTGGGCAGCATCCAAAGTTCTGGAAGCGTAGTAGATCACCCGAGGCAGCTTGTCAATCTTTTGAGCAAGGACTGCCCCCAATGCATAATTGGATGCATCGCACATCAGCTCAAATTGGGTTGTACAATCAAGTGCCTGAATGATAGGGGTGGTAGTCAACGCACGCTTGAGGTAATCAAAAGCCTCTTTGCGCCAATCATCAAAATCAAACTCCACCTCCTTTTGCAGCAAATTGGATAGTGGAAGGGCCACTTTGCTAAAGTCCTTGATAAAGCGCCTATAAAACCTTGCATGGCCAAGAAAAGAATGAACCTCTTGCACGCAAGAGGGGTAAGGCAATTATGAAATAACAGCTATCTTTGCAGGGTCAACCTCTATGCCCCTATTGGAAATGATATGCCCTAAAACTTTACCTTGTTCTACCATGAAGTGACATTTTTCAAAATTCAGCACAAGGTTAGTTTCAATGCATCTATTAAGAACTCTATCCAGACTATCCAAACATGCATCAAAAGAGGATCAATAAATAGTAAAATCATCCATAAACACCTCTATGCAACTCTCGAAAAAGTCACTGAAAATGCTAAGCATACACCGCTGGAAGGTACTAGGGGCGTTGCATAGGCCAAAGGGCATCCTCCTATAGGCAAAAGTGCCAAAGGGATAGGTGAATGTGGTCTTTTCTTGATCCTCAGGAGCAATATGAATTTGTAAATAACCAGAAAAACCATCAAGAAAACAGTAATGAGACTTACCTGCCAAGTACTCCAGCATTTGATCAATGAATGGCAGCGGAAAATGATCTTTTCTGGTTGCCTGGTTCAGCCTCCTATAATCAATACAGACTCACCAGCTGTTCTGCACTCTGGTGGGGATAAGCTCATCCCTCTCATTCTTGATCACTGTGATGCCTGTCTTCTTAGGAACCATTTGGACTAGACTCACCCATTGGCTGTCAGAAATGGGGTAGATGATTCCAGCTTGCAAGAGCTTGGTCACCTTCTTTTTCACCAAATCTAGAATGATGGTGTTGAGTTGCCGTTGTGGCTGCCTCACTAGCTTAGCTCCATCCTCTAAAAGTATCCTATGCATGCAGGTAGATGGGCTAATACCAGGAATGTCTTCTAAAGTCCATCCAATGGATTTCTTGTGCTTCTTGAGCACTAGCAACAACTTCTGCTCTTGCTCAGCAGCAAGGGAGGTAGAGATGATCATTGGAAATTTTTCCTTGTCCTCCAAGTAAGCATACTTGAGGTTTACTGGTAAGGGCTTCAACTCTGGTGTGGGTGGTGGCTGAACAGTGGGAGGAACCAGGGTAGGAGATGAGGAGGAGGGTTCCTCAGCCTGTAACTCATAAAGCAAGTCAGAAGTATATGAACTTCATGTAACATGGTTAGTGCATTCTGACTCTAAAAAATCAACATCAAGAGGTACAACAGCCAGAAAATCAGAACTAGACTCAAATTCAAATTTACTCTCAGCATAAAAATCAGATACAGGATCAAATTCAAACTTAGATTCAAATTCAATGCATGAGGAATGACAAGTATGTAGATCAGATAAAAATGGATGTTTCTGTTGGATCGAGTGGCCTTAGAATAATTAAGAAAGGGGGTTGAATTAATTATTCCTAAACCTTTACTAATTAAAAAATTACTCTTCTAAGACTTTTACTAAATTGTTAAGAGAATGAGGAGTAGAAGAGAAACTTAACAGAAAGTAAAAGCGGAAATTAAATGCACAGCGGAAAGTAAAAGAGTAGGGAAGAAAGAAGCAAACACCCAAGAGTTTTTATACTGGTTCGGCAACAACCCGTGCCTACATCCAGTCCCCAAGCGACCTGCAGTCCTTGAGATTTCTTTCAACCTTGTAAAATTTCTTTTACAAGCAAATATCGACAAGGGATGTACCCTCCCTTCTTCTCGTTGAACCTAGTGGATGTATCCTCCACTAGAACTAATCCACAAGAGATGTACCCTCTCTTGTTCTCAGTCAAACCCAAGTAGATGTACCCTCTACTTTTACCACAAAGGATGTACCCTCCAATGTGTTAAGACAAAGATCTCAGGCGGTTAAACCTTTGATACTTTGTGAATGGGGATACAAAAGAATTCTCAGGCGGTTAGTCCTTTGAAAACTTTTGTATAAGGGAAAGGGAAGAATCAAAAGAATTCTCAGACTGTGTCGTTTTGAATTCTTTGACAAGGGAGAAGGGAGACACAAAAGAGTTTAGGCGGTTAGTCCTTCGTTCTTTTGGAAAAGGGAGAAGAGAGACACAAAAAGAATTTTGGCGGTTAGTCCTTGGTGAATTCTTTTTGGCAAAGGGAGAAGAGATGAAAACAATGAATAGCACAAGTTTTCAAGGTTTAGAAAACCAGAAAACTTTGGAAAGCTTTTGGCACAAAGAAGAAGAAGAAATTCAAAGAGATTCAAGGCTTGTAAAGGATTGTATAAGATTGATTGGAAAACTGTTCAAGATACTTGAAATGCAAAACAAAGCCTTGTTTTTATAGACTCTTCATGTCTGGTCAAGACAACCATTAGAAGTGTTATGACTTTTAGAAAAACTTAAAAACCAATTTGAAAAAGTCAAAAACTATTTGAAGAGTTACATCTTTTGATTTTATTCAGAAACAATCATTGGTAATCGATTACCAAATCTGTGTAATCGATTACACAAAGCTTTTATGTGAAAGGATGTGACTCTTCACATTTGAATTTGAATTTCAACGTTCAAAGGCACTAGTAATCGATTACCAAAACATTGTAATCGATTACAGCTTTATGAAATTAATTGGAACGTTGTAAATTCAATTTGAAAACTTTTTCAAAAGAATTTTGCTACGGGTAATCGATTACAACAATCTGGTAATCGATTACCAGAGAGTAAAAACTCTTTGGTAAACATGTTTTGTGAAAAATCCATGTGCTACTCAGTTTTTGAAAAATCATTTTCATACTTATCTTGATTAAGTCTTCTCTTAATTCTTGAATCTTGAATCTTGAATCTTGATCTTGATTCTTGAAGCTTGATCCTTGAATCTTGATTCTTGAATTCATCCTTCTTCTTGAATCTTGAAGTGTTCTTCAACTTTTCCTCTTGAGTCTTGAATTTGTTCTTGATTTCTTCTTGAACATCTTGAACTCATCCTTTGATTGACCTTTGAGGTTTTTGTCATCACCTTTTGTTATCATCTTTTGTTATCATCAAAACATCTTTGAATCACTTTTGATTCACCATGAAGCTTTGCTTCTACAGTTTCCTACCATGAAGAGAATCGAAATCAAACATATAATCATCAACAATCTGATCAAGTATCTCAGCACGAGAAATAGAATGATCCTCAGATGGATGTTTCATGGCATCAAAAATGTTAAAATGAACAACAATATCACCAAATTCTGTAGACAATGTGCCAGCATAAACATCTATCTTGGTTCGGGCTATTTTCATAAATGGTATGCCTAAAATAATTGGACCTGAACCATGGGAAAATCCCTCTCCCATATCAAGAATATAAAAATCAGCAGGAAAAATAAGTTCACCAACCCGAACCAACACATCCTCTATGAAACCTGTGGGGTGAGCAAAACTTCTATTTGCGAAATGAATCACCACATCTGTAGGTTGCAAAGGTCTAAGAGATAAAGAATTGAAAATGGACAAAGGCATGACATTAATTGATGCTCCTAGATCTAGCATGGCATTCTAAAATTTGTTGTTCCCAATAATGCATGGTATACAGAAAGTACCTGGGTCCTTACATTTCTCAAGAATGTGAGGAACAGATTTACCTATCAATGTTCACACATTTCTGCCCATGCTAATCTTTTCATTGCCTTTGAGCCTCCTTTTGTGGGTGCATAACTCCTTTAGAAACTTGGCATGTCTTGGAGTTTGCTTGATGGCATTTAGCAGAGGTATGTTCACCTCTACTTTCCTGAAGGTCTCCAAGATCTCCTTATCCACTTCTTCCATCTTTTTGTTTGGAATTGCTCTAGGTGGAAATGGAAGAGGGATAGGAGGCTGCTGCAAGTCAAAACTACTAGAAGAAGGTCCACTTGCATGAAAATTTTTGTTAGCTCCCTCATGATCAGGAAGCTTTCTTTTTTGTGTAGCTAGCTCATCCTCTTTTTTAGGTGTAGAATGAAGCTTGACAGGTTCAGGTGTAGGTGCTGCTACTGGTGGAGGCACTTCAATTTTCTTGCGAGACCTCAAGGTGATGGCACTCACATTTTCGGATTCTGCACAGTTTGTGAATGCAATTTGTCAGAATTTTGGGACTGAGCTTGGTTCAACTGAGTAGCCATCTGCCCCATCTGATTTTTCAGACTCTGGATAGAGGCTCTTGTCTCTTGCTGAAATTGCATATTCTGGATGGTCATTTGCCTCACTAATTCCTCTAAGGAAGGTTGAGAAGGGGCCTCAGTTTCTTGTTGTCTTTGTTGTTGTTGTTGCTACTGTTGCTGCATTGGAAGAGGAACATATGGCCTGCTTGGACCAATAGCATTCTAGAAAGGAGGGACAGGCTGTTGTTGTTGTGGAGGATTTGTCCATCTCAAATTTGGATGATTCCTCCAACCTGGATTATATCTGTTGCTTGAAAGATCATAATTATTTTGTTGTTGTTGGTTTTGCTGCTGATGGGGTCTATTATAAATGTTTGCAGCATAGGCTTCAGGTTGCTCATTGACTCAAGATTGCTGCAAAGAAGGACAAAGATTTGTATGGTGATCAGCAAAAGAACATAGACCACAGACTCTTGCAACAGTAACAGGTGCATATGTAGATTTCTGATTTATGGCAAGCTGAGTTACTAGGTTGACCAAGGCATCAAGTTTTCCCTCAAGCTTCTTATTTTCAGTAGATGTAGATGAATTCATGGCCACATCACGGACTCCTCTAAGGACAATAGCATCATTGGACTTTAAAAAGAGTATTACAGAATAGCCTTGGAGACTTATGCAGTGTCTGGGATGCCATGAACAACATGATGACACTACATCACACGGAAATTAAAGCATCATTTGAAACAAGTACACATGTCATTGGACATGTCTTCAAAAAAACCTTATACAAGAGGCTTCTTGGAATGGTTTCAAGGTATGCTTTTAATCAAATTGTTGTTGAATTTAAGCGTGTTCACTATGCTGGCAAGAATCCTTCCACTTGTGGTTGTGTCATGAGAAGAACTCACGGTCTTCCTTGTGCTTGTGAGCTATCGAAATATGTTGTTGGTTGCATCCCACTGGATTCAATCCATATGTTCTGGAGGAGACTCAGTTTTTCAGACCAAGGATTATCTGAGCCCAAAGTGAGCATCAAGGAAGAAATGGAAACAATACCAAAAGATTTGAAGAACTTGATGTTTGTGGTAAGTTTACTCTGAAGACTAAACTTTGGGAAATTGCATACTCTGATCAAAATTCAATGTGTCCTCCTCCATCAAATGTTAACACAAAAGGTGCACTGAAGAAACCGATGAATAGAAACCCAAGGTCAACAAAGCGCAATCCATCTTACTGGGAGTATGTAGATGATTTTCATTCTATGCAAAATAGAAATTCGTTAGTGAGGCCTAGTGCATCATCTTCTAAGCAGCCCAATCCAAGAAGGATAATGCCTATGTTGAATCAATTTCAGCCATTTATCCACGACTTCATTCATAACATTGTTGATGTCAAAGCTGATGGAAACTGTGGATATCGGTCGGTTGCCGGTTTATTAGGTATGGGTGAAGACTCTTGGTCGGTGGTCTGCAACCATCTGCTTAAAGAAGATGGCAAATTCTTATAAGACTATATCAAGCTCTTTGGTGGCACGGACAAATTTGAGGAATTAAGGATGTCACTACTTGTTGATGGGTTAACCAAGGTACTTAACTTTAAAATTAACTTCGACGTCTATATTTGTTTCATTCAGGTGACTATGGATAAGTGGATGGATATAACCAACATGAGATATGTCATTGCATCAAGATATAATGTAATCCTTGTATCCTTGTCTCAACAACAAAGCATGACGTTTTTTCCTCTAAGAAGTCAACAACCGGTAGATTCTTCGATGCATCGCATAATTTGTATCGGTCATGTCTATGACAATCATTTTGTTCAGGTACATTCTAGATATAAAGTGTTTTTTTTATATTTACGCTAAAATTAGTTGTGTACGATTGAGTTAATTTTTTTTTGCATGTACGACAGGTTTATTTAAAAGACCATTGTCCTTTACCTCATGTAGCATTGTTATGCTCTAGCAATTGTTATCCTCAGGCGAAGTAGTGGCCAACTTCATATATTAGTAGAATGCAGCATTACAGGAGCTTCATGATGTTCAAAAGAGACTATGTTGACATAAAAGATGACTGAACATGTACCTTTTAATGACTGATCATTTTGAATTTGAATCTCACATTAGAGTTATCTGTCTTTGTATATTTGTTATGTTAACAAAAAAATATTACTTAATTCGTGCGTTAAGAAAAAAATTAATTGGTACAACTAAAATAAAGTACGCATGTATCATAAATCGTTGTCTGAGTTGACAATACATTGTGAAATGCATGTGTGTTAACATAAAGTGTGACAGGACATTGTAAGACTTGACTACACATTCAGATTTGCTGCAAGATAAAGCATGTCACGTCATTGGTGTAGTTGACAACACAAACAGAAACCATGTGCGCGCATATGTATTTATTTTTAAAAATTGAAGCAATGATATTAAAACTCATCTATATATATGACATAGACTTTCTTGTAAAAAATACATTCTCTCCTAACCCAATTCTTAGAACAAAGTATCGCATTCTTAGGAGAAACAAGCAGTCAGACAATTGTGAACTCGACATTAAGTTTTATTTTTCCAAATGGATCCATTGTTCACAACGACAGTGGTGTTTATTTTCAAACTTTCACTCCAGTACCCATTCGAGTACCTAACGCTTGTGATTTTCAAACGTTAAAAACTAGAATACACAATACCCTTCAACTAACCGACAAACAATATTTGGATGAAATTTACTACCGACAGCCTTTCACAGACACAGGTATCCATCTTCACTTTCAATGTATGCACGTGAAAAATGATGATGATGTTAACACAATGTTAATGTGTAATCATCAATTTTTGTGCGTTGGTCCGATTGAGTTTTTATGCACCATTGGTAGAACAACAAATGGTATATTAAACTTACTTGAAGCCATTATGACCCGTACACATGATGCCCTGCTATATTACAATGGGAGGTGGAACATGCCACGCCAAAATGAGTTTGTTGGTTACTTGTTCACAGGAAAAAATCCCAAAAAGTTTGAAATTCCTTCCGGATGTACCATGGATGAACTGAAGGATTTGATCAAGCAAGTTACGCCTCATGGGATTCCATCTTATGGTATTCATAAAACACAAACAGTAATGCGATTGTTTTTTGGACAACCAAGTCACTATGAGTATTCAGATAAAATTATCAAATTCAAAATTATTGAGCTAAAACCAACGATGACGTGTTGAAGGTGTTAGTGCAGTCTAACTATTGGAAAAAATTTGGGCCAATAGAAATTTTAACTGTTTTTAGTAAACATGTAATTGAAATGGAAGATCGCAAAATTAGCATGGCTTAGTTGTAGTATTTGATGCAAATTTTATTTCTTTGCTCTTTTGACTAATTTAGCTGTACTGGAAGAAGATGTTCTAGCAGAAAAAGACTATGTATGCTCTCTACAAGGTATTGGTCTTTGGTGGTGTGGTCACTCTAAAAGGAATCCAACTCTTTTTCTTATTTATAATAATTTGAAGGTCAATTCAATTTTTATTCCTTTAACTTTTTAAATGTAAATATTTAGTTTTTCAACTTTTTTCTACAACTTTTAGTTTTTGTCGATGTTTAAAATTAATTTTAAATATAAAATAAATGAAGAACTAAAAAAAGAAAAAATGAGAACTAATTTTAAATAATAAAAATAAAGGAAAGACCAAAAATGGAAATAAATAAAACTAAAAATACTACTGAAAAATTAAAAAATATAAAAGTTATGGAACTAAAAATTTAATTATAAAAAATACAATTTATTATAATTTTAAATATATACTTGTATGATTTCTGATAAAAAAAAATATTTTAATTTCATAGTTAGTAAAAAAAATAATGATTAACAAAACCCTAAATCTTATTATAACCCATAAATAAAGACATGTTAATGCATGTCTATCCTCTACATATATACACTTTATTGGTAGTTCAAGAATCTTGTTCAAGGCCGGACTTAGGCCTTCTCTGGGTGTGTGATGATCTGGAACAACTAAAAAGGACTCAAAAAAGTATAAATTCACCTTTTGACTATAGTCTATACAAACCCTCCAAAACCTTCCACCCTTAACTATAGTTATTTCATTGAGGATACAAGAAAAATGGTTTAAAATATTTGAACTATTTGCTGGCTAAAATGTGTTCTAATTTAGTCTCTTTGTTTTTATAATAACATCAAATGAAAAATAATATTGATGACATAGAAATTAGGCAGTTTGCTTCAAAATAGTTTTTAGTAAGAGAATAAGAATAAAAAATTTCTAAATTAGTTACATCCATATTGTATTATTTCAAATTAGTTTTTAGTTGTTTACTTCAATTTTAAATGACATTCATACCTTTTCGTCGAATTTCGAATGAATTTGGAATCAAGTAATTTAAAAATAACATTTAAACATTAACACTAATATTATAAACAAAAATAACTTAAAATATAAAAAATGTTCAGTCAAAAACAAAAATGTTTTCAAATACAAGAAAAGTATATACATCATCCAAATATGATAATATCAAATGTGTAAATAAACTATAGTTGATCTGTGCACCGCCTACGTCGAGACCTCACATACACAATGCGGTCTTCTGTGACACCCCTGGCAATCCTGGGGCATTGTTCGATGACCTCATGTGTCTCTGTTACACAAATTAGTATTAAAATAATTGACGTAAATGACATTTAATACATATCTCTCAAATAGTCAAACTTACCACTGCATGTCTGGGCTCGTCCTCATCAGAACGAGCATGTGTCGATGTTGTTGCTGGCTCCAGGACCTGAGGAATATAGGGCTCCAGGACCTGAGGGATATGAGGGATATGTTTGGTTTGGGTCGCAGGTGCATCTCGTGGCGGATCTGATGGTTGTGCCGCTGTCATGAATGGA
This sequence comes from Glycine max, assembly GCF_000004515.6. Taxonomy (NCBI): domain Eukaryota; kingdom Viridiplantae; phylum Streptophyta; class Magnoliopsida; order Fabales; family Fabaceae; genus Glycine; species Glycine max. The sequence continues at coordinate 23,364,558 of NC_038242.2, forward strand.
TGAGAAATGATGAAGAACCAGTCCATGTAGTCGGGCGAACACTGACCTGGCACAACACACATCTCACCTTCTGGCTCAAGATGGTCTAAGTAGTGCATCCACCTGTTGTCTATCTCATCAAATGACTCCCATGAATTGACAGGCGGTGTAGGAATACTCTGGACATATCTAAACTAGTGCATGACCCTCTCTGGTCGGTGTCTAACAGCAACGGGCCCCCAGCAGAGCTGATCGGAAAAGCATGAAATCAAATGAAACTCCAAGACCGGTCGATGCTCCCCATAAGGCATCCAGCAGACATCAGGAATCCTGAGTCGATCCAGACGCTGCCTGTACGTTGATGTGGATATGGTCTTCACAGTCGCCTTTGTCGCAATCCACCGACATGCACGTGGTGACACCTCGTCATAGTCCGGATCAACAATGCACTCCACAACTGACGGAAAATGTTCATATATCCAACACTACAAAGATTACATGCAAATCATACAAATTTCAAATGAACGTCTAAATTACCGTATTTGAAACATTGTTGTAATTAAGTTATCAAAAACATATTAATTACCTATAAGAGGGTGATGTAACCAACAAGCTGTCGGCTGGTGCTGATACAAGCACCATTCAAATGATCGTACATATGCACCAGGGCAGCAGCTCCCCATGCATCATGGATTGCACTCTTGTTAGCAAAAAGAGTGAAACCTAAAAGATGAAGAAGGTAGGCACGAGCTGCAGCTGTCCAATGTCTGGCCTGACATCTGCGCTGATATATATTTCGTAGCCAAGATAGGCATACGTATGGTCATGACAATGTCCTGTCTTGGCCCTGGCTGCCTCTGGTGAGAGCAGTAGTAGGTCAACCAACATCAACACCGCCTCGTCGACATGCAGAGGCTGGAAGGTATGCAAGTCGCCAACGATGGGTAGATGAAGAAGAGACGCCACGTCGTCCAGGATGATGGTAACCTCCCCCACCGGAAGATGGAAACTATTGGTCTCCCTGTGCCACCTCTCCAAAAATGAGGATATAAGTCCCCGATCGCCAGTGTCTACTATACACACGATCAAAGGACTTAGTCCTGTGCCAGCAACTAGTCCCTCAATGGCAGGGACAAGCCTACCTAATTTCTGCACCTTCCTCCCATGGGAGGATAACTTCAGTTCAGGACGTTTCTGAATTGAAGTATAAAGGAATAGACAATTCATTAACATAATATTTTAAAGGAACACAAACTTCAATAATAACACATACTTAACAAATAACTTAAATTGAAAATTATAAATACCTCTTTGGTCCATACGCTGGCTGCAACATGCTCAGCATACTCGGTAAACACTGATGGGTTGGTCGATCCACTTGGAAATCCCTCAGGCTCATCTGCATCAGCCTCTGCACCAGATGGATGTACGTCTGCACCAGCATCTGCACCAGATGGATGAACGTCTGCACCGGGCTCATCTTTTCTTATCATCTTTGTTATCATCAAAACATCTTTGAATCAAATCATTCTTGATTCATCATAAAGCTTTGCTTCTACAATCTCCCCCTTTTTGATGATAACAAAGATGATAACAAAAGATGATGACAAAGGTGATGACAAAAAGCTCAAAGGTCAATCAAAGGATGAGTTCAAGATGTTCAAGAAGAAATCAAGAACAAATTCAAGACTCAAGAGGAAAAGTTGAAGAACACTTCAAGATTCAAGAAGAAGGATGAATTCAAGAATCAAGATTCAAGGATCAAGCTTCAAGAATCAAGATCAAGATTCAAGAATCAAGATAAGTATGAAAAGGATTTTTCAAAAACTGAGTAGCACATGGATTTTTCACAAAACATGTTTACCAAAGAATTTTTACTCTCTGGTAATCGATTACCAGATTGTTGTAATCGATTACCAGTAGAAAAATTGTTTTGAAAAAGTTTTCAAATTGAATTTACAACGTTCCAATTAATTTCAAAAAGCTGTAATCGATTACAATGTTTTTGGTAATCGATTACTAGTGCCTTTGAACGTTGAAATTCAAATTTAAATATGAAGAGTCACATCCTTTCACATAAAAGCTTTGTATAATCGATTACACTAATTTGGTAATCGATTACTAGTGATTGTTTCTGAATAAAATCAAAAGATGTAACTCTTCAAATAGTTTTTGACTTTTTCAAATTGGTTTTTAAGTTTTTCTAAAAGTCATAACTCTTTTAATGGTTGTCTTGACCAGACATGAAGAGTCTATAAAAGCAAGGCTTTGTTTTGCATTTCAAGTATATTGAACACTTATTCATACAATCCTTTACAAGCCTTGAATCTCTTTGAACTTCTTCTTCTTATTTGTACCAAAAGCTTTCCAAAGTTTTCTGGTTTTCTAAACCTTGAAAACTTGTGCTATTCATCTTTTCATTCTCTTCTCCCTTTGCCAAAAAGAATTCGCCAAGGACTAACCGCCTGAATTCTTTTTGTGTCTCTCTTCTCCCTTTTCCAAAAGCACAAAGGACTAACCGCCTGAATTCTTTGTGTCTCCCTTCTTCCTTGTCAAAGAATTCAAAACGACACAGTCTGAGAATTCTTTTGATTCTTCTCATTCCCTTATACAAAAGTGTTCAAAGAGATTCAAGGCTTGTAAAGGATTGATCAAATGAATGTGAAAAGTATTGAATTCATTGAATTAAAAAATGCAAAACAAAACCTTGCTTTTATAGACTCTTCATGTCTGGTCAAGAAGACCATTTAGAAGAGTTATAACTTTTAGAAAAACTTAAAACCAATTTGAAAAAGTCAAAAACCTTTTGAAGAGTTACATCTTTTGATTTATTAAGAAACAGTCACTGGTAATCGATTACCAAATTAGTGTTATCGATTACACAAAGCTTTTGTGTGAAATGATGTGACTCTTCACATTTGAATTTGAATTTTCAACCTTCCAAGGCACTGGTAATCGATTACCAAAACATTGTAATCGATTACAGCTTTTTGAAAATAATTGGAACATTGTAAATTCAATTTGAAAACTTTTTCAAAACAATTTTGCTACTGGTAATCGATTACAACAATCTGGTAATCGATTACCAGAGAGTAAAAACTCTTTGGTAAAAGGTTTTGTCAAAAACTCATGTGCTATTCAAAGTTTTGAAAAACTTTTTAATACTTATCTTGATTGAGTCTTATCTTCATTCTTGAATCTTGAGTCTTGAATCTTGATCTTGATTCTTGAGATCTTTGAACCTTGAATCTTGATTCTTGTCTCTAGACTTTCTTCTTGAGTCTTGAATTCTTCTTGATTCTTATCTTGAACTCTTGAATTGTTCTTGATTCACTTGAGTTGTTCTTTGATTGATCTTTGAGCTTTTTGTCATCACCTTTGTCATCATCTTTTCTTATCATCATTGTTATCATCAAAACACCTTTGATTCACCATGAAGCTTTGCTTCTACAATCTCCCCCTTTTTGATGATGACAACTTCTGAAATTAAGAAACACACACACACTTTTTCCTAGACGATCACTCTCATAAATTCTCCCCCTTTGTTTTTGAATTTATGCTTGTCTTAAAATTAAATTGATTACTCATGTGAGTTCTTGATTTATCCCCATTTCTCTCCCCCTTTGGCATCAACAAAAAGCCAAAGTGCGTATCAAACTTAAAGTATACAAATATAGCTTAAACATTCATATAGCATTCATGAAAAAATATCAACCAAACCATGAAGCAAGAATCATGAAGTAACAATCATAAATAGATTAACTATAAAATCCATATTGTCAAATACCATACTTAATGTTTGTTCAAACATACCATGGAAATAGGAAATAATAAATTGTTCAAATACCATAGTAATATAGAGATTTATTTTGATAAATCACTAACATCTATTAGTCCTAATTCTCTTCTAATGTTATAGAAGATATCTTTACTTAGTGGATTTGTAAAGATGTCTGCAAGTTGATTTTTAGTATCTACAAACTCTAAAACAACATCACCTTTTAGAACATGATCTCTAATAAAATGATGCCTAATTTCTATATGCTTGGTTCTAGAGTGAAGAACTGGATTCTTAGATATGTTTATGGCACTTGTGTTGTCACATTTTATGGGAATGTGATCTAATACTATTCCATAGTCAGATAGTTGTTGTTTCATCCACAAAATCTATGCACAACAACTACCAGCAGAAATATATTATGCTTCTACTGTGGATAATGCTACACTATTTTGTTTCTTGCTATTCCAAGAAACAAGTGCAGACCCTATGAATTGACATGTACCACTAGTACTCTTCCTATCTGTTTTTGATCCAGCAAAATCTGAATCTGAGTATCCTACTAGGTTGCATAAAGAATTCTTAGGATACCATAATCCTAAACTAACTGTTCCTAATAGGTATCTTATGATTCTTTTTACTGCCATTAAATGTGAAAACTTTGGATTTGATTGAAATCTTGCACACATGCATACACTAAACATAATATCTGGCCTACTTGCAGATAAGTAAAGTAGAGATCCAATCATACCTCTGTATTGCTTTGGATCGACAGGTTGACCGGATTCATCTTTGTCAAGATAACAACTTGTATTCATAGGGCTAGCCAAGTGTTTTGAGTTTTCCATTCCAAATCTCTTAATGAGTTCTTTGCAATATTTTGCTTGATTGACAAAGATCCCATCATTTGTTTGTTTGATTTGTAGTACAAGAAAGTAATTTAACTCACCCATCATGGACATCTCAAACTCACTTTGCATATCAATAGAAAACTCCTTGCACAAAGATTCATTAGTAGATCCAAAAATTATATCATCAACATAAATTTGTACTAACAAGATATCATTATCCTTCTTTTTCATGAATAAGGTAGTATCTACTTTCCCTCTAGTAAAATTCTTTTCTAATAGGAATTTACTTAATCTTTCATACCAAGCCCTAGGTGCTTGTTTTAGGCCATAAAGTGCCTTCTTTAATCTATAGACATGGTCTAGTTTTTGTGAATCTTCAAACCCAGGAGGTTGTTCCACATATACCTCCTCCTGAATTAGACCATTTAAGAAAGCACTTTTGACATTCATTTGATATAGTTTAAAATTCATAATAGATGCATATGCTAATAACATCCTAATGGCTTCTAATCTAGCTACAGGTGCAAAAGTTTCTTCATAGTCTATACCTTCTTCTTGGTTATATCCTTTTGCTACAAGTCTAGCTTTATTCCTGATTACTATACCATTTTCATCCAATTTATTTCTAAATACCCATTTAGTTCCTATGATTGGATAATCTGAAGGTTTTTCTACTAATTCCCATACATCATTTCTTTCAAATTGATTTAATTCTTCTTGCATAGCTACTATCCAATGGTCATCTATAATAGCTTCTTTAAAGTTTTTAGGTTCTATTAATGAAACAAATGTCATACTATTGCATAAATCTTTAAGAGAGTGTCTAGTTGTTACCCCTTTTGAGATATCACCGATGATGTTGTCAAGAGGATGATTTCTTGAAGTTTTCCATTCTTTGGGAAGATTATCATTTTCTTGTTTTGTGTCATCTTGATCATCCTTGTCTTCATCATCTCTCTTTCTTTTCAGATTTCTTTCTTCATTTTGAGTATCTTCCAAAGCATCTGCAATATCATCAACAAACTCCTTTCTCGGGGAGATAATATTAGTTTCATCAAAAGTAACATGTATTGATTCCTCAATTGTCATGGTTCTTTTGTTGTATATTCTAAATGCTTTACTATGTAAGGAATATCCAAGGAAGATACCCTCATCTGCCTTGGCATCAAATTTTCCTAGGCTTTCTTTACCATTGTTTAGAACAAAACATTTACATCCAAAAACATGTAAATGTGCAATGTTTGGTTTTCTATTGTTGAAAAGTTCATATGGGGTTTTCTTAAGAATGGGTCTGATTAAGGCTATATTCATAATATAACATGCGGTGTTAACCGCTTCTGCCCAAAAGTATTTTGGAAGAGGTGTGTCATTTAAAAGAGTTCTAGCAATTTCTTCTAGGGCTCTATTTTTCCTTTCTACTACTCCATTTTATTGGGGTGTCCTAGGTGCAGAAAAATTGTGTTCTATACCATACTCATCACAAAACATTTCAAAATCATTGTTTTCAAATTCACCTCCATGATCACTTCTGATGGAGATAATTTGGAGATTCTTTTTGTTTTGAATGACTTTGGCAAGTTTTCTAAATGCATGAAATGATTCATTTTTATGAGTAAGAAATAAAGTCCAAGTATATCTAGAATAATCATCAACAATTACTATTGCATAGTAACTTCCACCAAAGCTCATGACCCTAGATGGTCCAAACAAATCCATGTGTAATAATTGCAATGGTTGAGTGGTGGAAACAATATTTTTAGATTTAAGGGATACTTTTGTTTGTTTACCTTTTTGGCATGCATCACATAACTTATCTTTTTCAAATTTTAATCTAGGCAATCCAATAACTAGATCTTTTGAAATTAACCTATTTAGATGATCCATGTTAACATGAGCAATTCTCTTATGTCATAACCATGGATCAATATCTTTACTTAAAAAGCATCTATCATTTACAGATTTTTGTTTTAGATCAATCATGTAAACATTATTTTCTCTAAAACCTATATGTTCAATATCTTTGTCATGCTCATGCTTAATAACGCATTTTTCAAAATCAAAAGATACTTTATATCCTTTATCACATAATTGACTAACACTTAATAAGCTATGCTTCAAACCTTCTACAAGCAACACATTTTCAGTAGGAGTAGAAGAACTCGTACCTATTTTGCCGACTCCAATAATTTTACCCTTGTTGTTGTCGCCGTATGTAACATGTCCACTTTTCTTGGGGGAAATAGTTGTGAATTTGGATACATCACCCGTCATGTGCTTGGAACATCCACTGTCTATGTACCATTTCATCCTTATAGAATTTTCTTTGTTATTCTCATCAGATTTTGTCATGAGACACAAGTTGACTTGGTCGTCATCATCATCTTTGAGTGACCTGTTCCTGAAAATACTTTTGAAAGACAAAGAATCTAAAGAGGCAATTAATCTTGAAGTTGTTAGACTTTCTACAAGAAACCTGCTCTGATACCACTTGTTGGATTGAGTGGCCTCAGAATAATTAAGAAAGGGGGGTTGAATTAATTATTCCTAAACCTTTACTAATTAAAAAATTACTCTTCTAAGGCTTTTACTAAATTTTTAAGATAATGAGGAGTAGAAGAGAAACTTAACAGAAAGTAAAAGCGGAAATTAAATGCACAGTGGAAAGTAAAAGAGTAGGGAAGAAGGAAACAAACACACAAGAGTTTTTATACTGGTTCGGCAACAACCCGTGCCTACATCCAGTCCCCAAGCGACCTGCGGTCCTTGAGATTTCTTTCAACCTTGTAAAAATCCTTCTACAAGCAATGATCCACAAGGGATGTACCCTCCCTTGTTCTCTTTGAATCTAGTGGATGTACCCTCCACTAGAACTGATCCACAAGAGATGTACCCCCTCTTGTTCTCAATCAAACCCAAGTAGATGTACCCTCTACTTGTACCACAAAGGATGTACCCTCCAATGTGTTAAGACAAAGATCTCAGGCTGTTAAACCTTTAATACTTTGTGAATGGGGATACAAAAGAATTCTTAGGCGGTTAGTCCTTTGAACACTTTTGTATAAAGGAAAGGGAAGAATCAAAAGAATTCTCAGACTGTGTCGTTTTGAATTCTTTGACAAGGGAGAAGGGAGACACAAAAGAATTCAGGCGGTTAGTCCTTTGTTCTTTTGGAAAAGGGAGAAGAGAGACACAAAAATAATTCAGGCGGTTAGTCCTTGGCGAATTCTTTTTGGCAAAGGCAAAAGAGAATGAAAGGATGAATAGCACAAGTTTTCAAGGTTTGGAAAACCAGAAAACTTCATAAAGCTTTTGGTACAAATAAGAAGAAGAAGTTCAAAGAGATTCAAGGCTTGTAAAGGATTGATCAAATGAATGTGAAAAGTATAGAATTCATTGAATTAAAAAATGCAAAACAAAACCTTGATTTTATAGACTCTTCATGTCTGGTCAAGAAGACCATTTAGAAGAGTTATAACTTTTAGAAAAACTTAAAACTAATTTGAAAAAATCAAAAAGCTTTTGAAGAGTTACATCTTTTGATTTATTAAGAAACAGTCACTGGTAATCGATTACCAAATTAGTGTAATCGATTACACAAAGCTTTTGTGTGAAAGGATGTGACTCTTCACATTTGAATTTGAATTTTCAACCTTCAAAGGCACTGGTAATCGATTACCAAAACATTGTAATCGGTTACAGCTTTTTGAAAATAATTGGATCGTTGTAAATTCAATTTGAAAACTTTTTCAAAACAATTTTGCTACTGGTAATCGATTACAACAATCTGGTAATCGATTACCAGAGAGTAAAATCTCTTTGGTAAAAGGTTTTGTCAAAAACTCTTGTGCTATTCAAAGTTTTGAAAAACTTTTTAATACTTATCTTGATTGAGTCTTCTCTTCATTCTTGAATCTTGATCTTGATTCTTGAGATCTTTGAACCTTGAATCTTGATTCTTGTCTCTAGACTTTCTTCTTGAGTCTTGAATTCTTCTTGATTCTTATCTTGAACTCTTGAATTGTTCTTTATTCACTTGAGTTATTCTTTGATTGATCTTTGAGCTTTTTGTCATCACCTTTGTCATCATCTTTTGTTATCATCATTGTTATCATCAAAACACCTTTGAATCACCATGAAGCTTTGCTTCTACATTAACACATTGGAGGGTACATCTACTTGGGTTTGATTGAGAACAAGATAGGGTACATCTCTTGTGGATCAGTTCTAGTGGAGGGTACATCCACTAGGGTTTCAAAGAGAACAAGGGAGGGTACATCCCTTGTGGATCTTTGCTTGTAAAAGGATTTTTACAAGTTTGGAAAAGAAATCTCAAGGACCACAGGTCACTTGGGGACTGGATGTAGGCACGGGTTGTTGCCGAACCAGTATAAAAACTCTTGTGTGTTTGTCTCCTTCTTCCCTACTCTTTTACTTTCCGCTGTGTATTTAATTTCCGCTTTTACTTTCTATTAAGTTTCTCTTCTACTCCTCATTCTCTTAACAATTTAGTAAAAGCTTTAGAAGAGTAATTTTTAATTAGTAAAGGTTTAGGAATAATTAATTCAACCCCCTTCTTAATTATTATGAGGCCACTTGATCCAACACATACGCTGGCTGCAACATGCTCAGCATACTCGATAAACACTGATGGGTTGGTCGGTCCACCTGGAAATCCTTCAGGCTCATCTGCAGCAGCCTCTGCACCGGTGTCTGCACCAGGTGGATGTACGTCTGCACCAGATGGATGAACGTCTGCACCAGCGTCTGCAACTACCATAAGCTCATCAGCAGCTACCACAGGGTCATCCTCGGCAACAGGGACAGCACCCTGTTGCCTACGTGCCGATGTGGTAGGCCTTCACCGCTGGGGAGCATGATCAGAATCATGACGATCCTCTATCCCCAGAGCTCTGCCAATAACCCTACCTATGGCACGACCTAAACCTCTAGTCCTAACCATGATCTGCAAATGTCTACCAAAAATTCCATCATTGATTTCATTGACTCAAAGTCATGCAAGTTCTAAGGATGCTTAAGTGATATTGAAGGATTTCATTGATTTCATTGGTGTAACACTGATTTGATTGACTCAAAGTCATGCGAGTTCTAAGGATTTCATTGACTCAGAATTTTGGTGTAACACTTTTTATGGAGGAATCAAGGATTTAATTGAGTTAGACTATTATGGTCACTTCAAGTTTCTGATGTTTAAGTGTGATTGGTTTGAGGGTGAAGAAGATTAATTTGGGTTGACCATGTGTCACAGACCACAAACACAGGCCATGTACAACATCATTAAAAATTGGAGGTGATGGTGTTGTTGAGTGTCAAGGAGAACAATGTGGGTCTCAACTCCCACACCAAGATCGATAAATAAGTCCAAAGACTCATGGCTAAGGACCAATGAGTCAACAGAAAACTTCTACAGACAACCATGTATGTCCTTATAAAAAGCAGAAGACAACATAATCCACTCATAATTAAGGTATTTCGCTGAACATGTAAAATGCAAGGATAATGAATGAAGAACTTGGTGGGGTTATGATAGAGTTCTTAAGTGACTAAAAAATGTGGTTATGATTGCACTCCATCTGCCTTTCAATGGTGCTGCAAATATTTACGGCAACAAAACTTTGAGTATGTTACTTAAGCAACTATGAGTATGAAATCACACATACAATTACATCTTATCTATATAGAGTTTTGAAATTGGCTATGTTACTTAAACTCACCTAGGTAAGACTTTTGTTGTTATTTACTAACACCAGTAACTAATTATTTATATCAGACCTCTTCCAAATGAGTGCTCGGGTTGTGATATGGATGGAGATATCTAAGCTTTTGAAAATAAAACAGTTGAATGATTGCAGCATGGAGGCAACATGCTCTAACTATATAACTCATGAGAGTTTATAGGGTTCTAAGCTTTTAGCATGATTTTAGGATTCTAATGAGTGACTAAATTTAAGGGCTTCAAACACAGAAGTAGGAGAAAACTTTCAGCAAAACTGGAGATTGGTTAATGAGAGGAGACAGGGACATGAAAGTAGTGCTGCAACTTAATAGTTTGTGTTCCTATTTTCAACTTGTTATTCAATAACATTCAGGATATAAATAAAGTAATAAACCAATATATACTATAAGTGGACTGATCGAGGCCGTACCCGAATAAAATTAACATGAAAATGTAGTAACTAGGAAGTGATCCTAGGTCGTTTCCCAACGAGCAGTGACAAACCAAATGTTCATAATATACTTGCAGTAACAGTAACGATTGGGGGGGTTTGTTTGTTTTGTGATTAAAGAGCATAACAAGTAAACTGAAATTCGAAACTACTAATATTAAAAACGGGTTGTTTCCTCTGATTCAGAAGCCATTCTCTTATCCTGGGTTAGAGAATTCATCCCTAACAGTCAACCACTTAATCCAACCCTATTTCAATTTACTAAGCGAAAATCAACTTAGGGTTTTCAATACGTGATTAGGCACCACATACACCAGTTAGCCCTTCGTCCATTAAGCATCAACGCAAGTTAGGCTCAGAGGCAATTAATCGAACACGAAGCGTGCACTGATTAATATTCACGAATTTGGGATACTGGTGAAGGGAGAACTGCCAGGAAACCACATTACAAGCGAAACCTCAAAGAGAGTTGGGCTTCGTCTTCAAAAGGAAACAACACCAGAAAATCTAGCTTTCCATGGATTCAAACAGAAAACGCAATTGAAACATGAAGCAGAAACGTAAATGAACGGAAACGTAAATGAACAGAAACGTAAACGAACAAAAATGTAAAATGGAACAGAAACGTAAATGAGAGTAGAAGAAGAAGCAATAACGAAATTGTAATTAGAAGCAGAAAACGTAAAATTGCATTACGAACTCAGAAACGTCAAAACAGAAAAACGAAAACCCTAAAACAAAGCTTTGAATAATGAATAGCATAACAAAATAGAATGCCCTGCATGAATCCCAAGGCAGCTATTTGAAAAGAGTCACTCAAAGTCACTGGGCCCTATTACAATACTCTGGCCCAAAACGAAATAAACACTGAACAACATAAAATAAAATTGCGAAATTTCCTAATTAGAAATTAACTAAGGTAAGCGCTGCTTTATTTGCCCTCTTCAAGTCCACAACCAAAATCCGGATTAAGCCCAATGTTTCATTAATTCCTGAAATTAGATTAAAAACATCAAATTAGCTAATTGAGCCCAAATAATAAAACTGCCTAATTAATTGACAATTAAGACCAATCAATAATTAAAATGGTGCAAAAAGGGTTTAGAAAATAGAAGAAAATGATGGCACATCAAAACCCCCTATACTTAGCCTTTTGCACTCCTGGGCAAAATGAAACAAAGAACAAAATCCAAGGATATCAAAGGGAGACAAACAAAAACATTCACATATTTCTCAATGAACATCAAGGAATGAAAGGAATGGGTAACATCTAACATAAGGAGATCCAAAAAGTCAAGACATTCATGAAAATCATCCAAGCAACCCAATCATGGCAAAATAGTTAATCAGCTCAAGAATGAAAAGTGATAAAGCCTCACAAGATATACACTCTATCTCTCAAGTGTCTAGGCTACTATTTACCCTCAAAGCACCCATGAAAGCAAACACCACATAAACTTGGCAAGATTCTAAAATTGACAATCAACCCATAAACACAAGCACATGAGGATCAAAAGGTCTTTTAAGGTTGTAATGGGGCCAAGGACAAGGTATGGAGAAATATGGAATAAGTGGCTAAATCCCAAAGGAATAGAGGAGCAAAGGGGAATAAGTGCATATTAAGAAAAAAAATAAGGAAATAAAAAGAAGTAAAGATAAAAATTAAACATGAAGAGTAGAACCAAGAGTTTCATCATTCTTGTGCCATTTAAGATCTTATTCACTCAACTTTATTGCTTTTCTTTTTCTTTTTTCGAATTTTTTTTTTTTTTGAACTCTTTAGCCTTTGAGAAACAACATTTCATTCAGCATGTCCAACATTTAACCAATATACAATGTACATCAAGTATGACCCAAAATACATCATGAAGCATAGCCAACAAAACAAGTTGTCCAATGAAACAAAAACCCCCCACACTTATTCCCAAAACAATTCCAAAGCTCCAAAATTCCTTAAGGATATGGTAATATCATGGTTTTTCACTTAAGGCTTGTAGTGAGCTTCAAAACAAGGAAAGGGAAACAAGGCTCAAAAGGGCTATCAAAGGAATTAATTCAAGGTAAGTCCATTTGGCTAGAAGCTTATAAGAACAAAATTGCCTTAATCATTTCCAAATATGCATGTGAATTAGGACGCATCAACAAGAATCAAGCCAAGGCTATTGTGCAAGCAATCAATGGGGCAAAACATACCAAATGATTATAATGATGGATGGCTCAAATTCTCACAAAGGTAAAATCATCACTTTCAAATTGAGCTTTCAAAACTATCATGACATGTAGAGAAGAATCAAGGATTTCAAGTCACAAAATGTCAAGAACTTTTATTTTCAAAACAATTACCCATTTTTTGAACATATCCTATAATGCAAAGAAAAACATGCAAAGTCGTACGTGCACACGAAATTGACCCAAAATATTAAACTGAAAATCCGACGAAACTAACAACATTAACAAATTAACACAACTAACAAATTAACAAAACCAACAAAACTAGCAAAACCAAAGAACACTCCCCCCCATACTTAAACAACACATTGTCCTCAATGTAGCACAATTAAAAGATTAAAAACAATTAAATCATCAAAGAGAATCGGACAAGTGTAATAAAAGCAAAGAAGGAGATAGGAAAAGAAAAACTCCCTAAGTCATGGTGGAGGAAGAGTAGGGTGGAGTAAGGAAGTCTCTTCCACCACTACGTCCACTAAAGAAGGGTTCGTGAGGAATGGCTTAAGTCGATGTCCGTTGACCTTGAAGCTCTTGTTTGTGGAGTCGCTTTTGATCTCAACTGTACCATAAGGAAAAACATTAGTAACAACAAAAGGACCAATCCACTTAGACCTCAACTTACCACTCATGAGTCCAAGCCTAGAATTATACAATAACACTTTTTGCCCAACCACAAAGTCTTTTTTAACTATCATGCTATCATGGAACTTCTTGGTCTTTTCTTTGTAGAACTTGGCATTCTCGTAGGCGTCTAGGCGGATTTCATCTAACTCACTCAGTTGCAACTTCCTTTCCTCGCCAGCTTGATCCATAGAGAAGTTGCAAGTCTTCACTGCCCAGTATGCTTTGTGCTCAATTTCCACTGGAAGATGACATGCCTTTCCAAAGACAACCCGATAAGGAGACATTCCTATGGGTGCTTTGTAGGCAGTCCGATGTGCCCAGAGAGCATCATCAAGCCTGGTACTCCAATCTTTCCTGCTTGGCTGCACAATCTTCTCTAGAATTCTCTTGATTTCCCTGTTAGAAATTTCTGCCTGTCCATTAGTCTGGGGGTGGTATGGTGTGGATACCCTGTGTACCACCCCGTACTTTTTAAGCAGGGCATGTATTGCCCTGTTGCAAAAATGGGTTACTTGATCACTAACAATTGCTTTAGGTACTCCAAACCTGCAAAACAGATTAGACCTGACAAAGTCTGCGACAACTTTAGCATCATTAGTTCTAGTGGGCTTGGCTTCCACCCATTTTGAAACATAGTCAACTGCAAGGAGAATGTAAACATAACCAAAAGAGACAGGAAAAGGACCCATGAAATCTATACCCCAGACATCAAACACCTCACAGAATAGCATAGGTTGCTGAGGCATTTGTTGTCGCCATGTAAGTGTATTTCCTGCTCTCTGACACTGCTCACAAGTGCTGCAGATCTTCCACGCATCTTTAAAGATGGTGGGCCAATAAAAACCACAATCAAGCACTTTGCGAGCTATCCTTTGAACACCCAGATGACCTCCCGGTGTGGAAGAATGACAGAACTGCAGGACTGAGTCAGTCTCATGATCTGGAATGCACCGTCTAATGACCTGATCACTGCACAATTTCCACAAGTAGGGGTCATCCCAAATAAAATGCTTAGCATCACTTTTAATCTTATCTTTTTGGGCCTTAGATGCTAAGGGAGGAAAAACAGAGGCAACTAAATAATTGACAATGTTAGCAAACTAGGGAGTAGAAAGAGAGTCAGAAATACTATACAATATATACAAATGATCATCCAGGAAGTCATCCCGAATAGGTGAATCTGCATCAGAGACACGTTCGATCCGACTCAAATGATCAACAACTAGATTTTGTGCTCCGCTCCTATCACGGATCTCCAAGTCAAACTCTTGGAGCCAGAGCATCCATCGGATCAACCTAGGCTTAGAATCAGCCTTCTTCAACAAGTACTTTAGAGCTGCATGGTCAGTATAAACAATAATGCGAGTACCAAGCAAATAAGATCGAAATTTTTCAAGAGCAAAAACTATGGCTAGTAGCTCTTTCTCAATAGTAGTATAATTCGCTTGGGCAGCATCTAAAGTCCTAGAAGCATAATATATCACCCTAGGCAATTTATGAATTTTCTGAGCAAGGACAGCCCCCAATGCATAATTTGATGCATCACACATAAGCTTAAAATGGGCTATCCAATCGGGTGCCTGGATGATGGGGTAGTAGTCAGTGCTCTTTTGAGGCAATCAAAAGCCTCTTTGCATTTATCATTAAAGTCAAACTCCACCTCATTGTGCAACAAGTTGGATAGTGGAAGGGCTACTTTGCTAAAATCTCTTATAAAGCGCCTATAGAATCCTGCATGACCAAGAAAAGATCGCACCTCTCGCACGCAAGAGGGGTAAGGCAATTGTGAAATAACAGAAATTTTTGCAAGATCTACTTCAATGACCTTATTGGAAATAATGTGGCCTAAAACTATACCTTGCTCAACCATAAAATGACATTTTTCAAAATTTAGAACAAGGTTAGTTTCAATGCATCTATTCAAAACTTTTTCCAAACTATTCAAACAACCATCAAAAGAGGATCCATATACAGTGAAATCATCCATAAACACCTCTATGCAATTTTCTAAAAAATCACTGAAAATACTAATCATGCACCGCTGGAAGGTACCAGGGGCATTGCATAGGCCGAAAGGCATCCTCCTATAAGCAAAAGTGCCGAAGGGGCAGGTGAATGTGGTCTTTTCCTGATCCTCAGGAGCAATAGTAATTTGCATATAACCAGAAAAACCATCAAGGAAACAGTAGTGGGATTTACCTGCCAGGTGTTCAAGCATCTGGTCAATGAATGGCAGGGGAAAATGGTCCTTTTTGGTAACCTGGTTCAGCCTCCTATAGTCAATGCAGACTCTCCAACTGTTCTGCACCCGAGTAGGAATCAGCTCCTCCTTCTCATTTCTGATCACTGTGAGGCCAGTCTTTTTCGGGACTACCTGGACGAGACTCACCCATTGGCTGTCGGAGATAGGATAAATGATTCCAACTTGCAAAAGCTTGGTTATCTCCTTCTTCACTACATCAAGAATCACCGGGTTGAGTCTTCTCTGTGGCTGTCATACTGGTTTAGCTACATCTTCTAAATTTATTCGATGCATACATGTGGATGGGCTAATACCAGGAATGTCCGCCAGGGTCCAGCCTATAGCCTTCTTATGCTTCTTGAGAACTGACAACAACTTCTCCTCTTGCTCATCAGCAAGGGAGGCAGATATAATCACTGGAAAACTCTTGCTATCATCCAAGTAAGCGTATTTTAAATTTGATGGCAGAGGCTTCAATTCTGGTGTGGTCGGCTGGACAGTGGTAGAAGGAGATGGTTTCTCAGCCTTTACCTCATAAAGAAAGTCAGAGGTATGTGTACTTCCTGAAACATGGTTAGTCCTATCTGACTCTATAAAATCAATCTCAAGAGGTAAAACACCACCACCAGGTATGCAATCAATATCACTCTCAGATTCACTCTCAGCATCAAATTCAGACATATGATCAAGTACAATTTCAGACTCAATGCATGAAGAGTGAGAGGCATGCAGATTAGAATAAAGATCAGTCATGTATTCATCAACAACATGGTTAATTATTTCAACACAAAATACAGAAAGATCTTCAGATAGGTATTTCATAGCATCCAGAATATTAAAATGAACAGTTATATCACCAAACTCCATGGACAGTGTGCCTGCATAAACATCTATCTTAGTTCTAGCAGTTTTCATAAAGGGTCTGCCTAGAATGATGGGAACTGATCCTTGAGAAAATCCATCTTCCATATTCAAGATATAAAAATCAACAGGGAAAATCAGTTCACCAACTCTAACTAAGACATCTTCTATGAAACCAACAGGATAGGCAACACTTCTGTTAGCTAAATGAATTACCACATCAGTTGACTGCAAGGGACCTAGAGATAGAGAATTAAAAATAGACAGAGGCATAACACTAACAGAAGCTCCTAAATCTAGCATGGCATTGTCAAACTTACTATTCCCTATGATACAAGGTATGCTGAATGTACCTGGATCTTTGCATTTTTCAGGAATTTGAGGAACAGATTTACCAATCAATGCGGAGACATTTCTGCCCATGCTAATCCGTTCACTTCCTTTAAGCTTCTGCTTATTAGTGCACAGCTCCTTCAAGAATTTGGCATATCTTGGAATTTGCTTTATTGCATCCAATAGAGGTATGTTTACCTCTACCTTTCTAAACGTTTCCAAGATCTCTTTCTCTGCCTCTTCCATTTTTTTGTTGGAAACTGCTCTTGGAGGGAATGGAAGAGGGGGAATGTGCTGCTTCTGCAAATCAGAATTACCTGTGGAAGAAGATTCACCTGCACAGAAATTGTTAGGTAAATTTTTGTCATCACCTTTTTCTGGAATAGAGTGAAGTTTGGCAGGTTCATTTGCAGATGAGGAAGGTGCTACGGGTTGAGGTCCTTGACATTGCTTTCCCGACCTCAATGAAATGGCACTGACATTTTTGGGATTTTGGACAGCTTGAGAAGGCAGCTTGTCAGAATTCTGGGACTGTTGTTGATTCAATTGGGTAGCCAATTGTCCCATCTGATTGGTTAAGCTCTGAATGGAGGCTCTGGTCTCTTGCTGAAACTGCATGTTCTGCATAGTCATTTGCCTCACAAGTTCTTCGAGGGAAGGTTGTGGAGGGGCCTCAACTGTTGGCTGTTTCTGGGGTTGTTGCTGTTGTTGGATTGATGGGGGAATGTATGGTCTGCTTGGGCCAGCAGCATTTTGGAAGGAAGGAGCAGGCTGCTGTTGTTGCTGAGGGCTGGACCATCTGAGGTTAGGGTGATTCCTCCATCCAGGGTTGTATCTGTTGCTGGAAAGGTCATAATTGTTCTGTTGTGGTTGATTTTGCTGCTGAGGTTGAGGAGGTCTATTGTAAATATTTGCAGCATAAGCTTCAGGCTGCTCAATTGCTCCAGGTTGCTGCATGGAAGGGCAAAGGTCTGTATGGTGGTCAGCAGAGGAGCACAAACCACAAACCCTTGCGACAGGTACAGATTTCTGATTCAAGGCCAGCTGGGTTACCAAGTTAACCAATGCATCCAGTTTGCCTTCAAGCTTCTTAGTTTCAGATGATGCAGATGGGTTTGTAGCTACCTCATGCACTCCTCTAATGACTATGGCATCATTTATGGCGCTAAACTGCTGAGAGTTGGAGGCCATCTTCTCAATTAAATTTCTGGCTTCAGCAGGAGTCATGTCTCCAAGGGCTCCGCCACTGGCAGCATCTATCATACTTCTCTCCATATTACTGAGTCCTTCATAAAAATATTGGAGAAGAAGCTGTTCTGAAATCTGATGGTGAGGGCAACTGGCACATAGTTTCTTAAATCGCTCCCAGTACTCATACAGGCTCTCTCCACTGAGCTATCTAATACCTGAGATATCTTTCCTGATGGCTGTGGTCCTGGAAGCATGGAAAAATTTTTCTAAGAATACTCTCTTAAGGTCATCCCAGCTCGTGATGGACCTTGGAGCAAGGTAATACAACCAGTCCTTTGCCACTCCCTCTAATGAATAAGGAAAAGCCTTCAGAAATATGTGATCCTCTTGGACATTTGGGGGTTTCGTGGTGGAGCAGACAATATGAAATTCCTTCAAATGTTTGTGCGGGTCTTCACCTGCAAGGCCATGAAACTTTGGAAGCAAATGAATTAGTCCAGTTTTAAGAACATATGGGACATCCTCATCAGGGTATTGGATGCACAAGCTTTCGTAGGTGAAATCAGGTGCAACCATTTCCCTTAGAGTCCTCTCACGAGGTGGAGGTTGTGCCATGTTCTCAGAATGTGCAAAATCAGAATGCTCAGAATCAGAATGCTCAAAATTATAATGCTCAAGATCAGGATGTTCAAAATCACAAATAACAGAATGCACAGATTCACCAGTTATGGAATGCTCAGAATGATCAAAAGGTATAAAATGATGCCTAACTAATCTATGAAATGTCCTATCTATCTCAGGATCAAAGGGTTGTAAGTCAGATGGATTGCCTCTAGTCATACACTACATTCAGCATGCACACAACTAGTTGCCTTGTCATGTAAATAAAGGTGTAGGTTTGAACTACAGCTACCCTCAAATGATATCCAAATGACTTGAAATTTTGTGAGCAACCCTATAAAATGATGAGAAGATAGCACAAAAAATTTCAGACAAAAATTTAAAGTCTAACTATGAAAACTAAAAATGGTAGGTTAAGAAAAATAAGTGAATAAAACTTGAAAAATAAAAAACTTTTGACAGAATCGCTTTTTTTGGACGATGGAGACCTCAGCCGGCCTATGGCAGGCTGCCACGGCGTAGGAAATTTTTTTCTACCCCAAATGCATATATAATAATTGCGATTCTGATAACCGGAGCAAAAGTTATGGCCGTTTGAAGTTTTGACAAACACAAAATTTGCTAGTTTTTTGGAACTTTCAAATCTGACCAAACTAAAGGCTCTAGCTATTTTTCCCACACAATATGGATTAAAAGAAGTTACCACAAAAAAATTCAGCCAAAAATAACAACCCTAGCTACTAAAACAAAAAATCTCAAATAATTCAGCATGGGTGGTCGCTAAAATCCGTCTCTAATTGATTTCTACTACTACTCTCTTTTTCCGCAAGATGATTTCTACTACTACTCTGTTTTCAAGCACAATCTTCACAGCAAAACAACCAAGATTGAAACAGGGGAAACGCTTAATGGAAAAACTGAAACATAACACACATTAAACAAAATACCAGGACACTAAACAACACTAACACACATACTAACACAATACTAACAATTAAACATAAAACACGAAAGGATTAAACACACAACACTAGCTAGCTATTATGAACCTTTGGACACTGCTCCCCGGCAACGGCGCCAAATTTGATCGAGGCCGTACCCGAATCAAATTAACATGAAAATGTAGTAACTAGGAAGTGATCCTAGGTCGTTTCCCAACGAGCAGTGACAAACCAAATGTTCATAATATACTTGCAGTAACAGTAACGATTGGGGGGGGTTTGTTTGTTTTGTGATTAAAGAGCAGAACAAGTAAACTGAAATTCGAAACTACTAATATTAAAAACGGGTTGTTTCCTCTGATTCAGAAGCCATTCTCTTATCCTGGGTTAGAGAATTCGTCCCTAACAGTCAACCACTTAATCCAGCCCTATTTCAATTTACTAAGCGAAAATCAACTTAGGGTTTTCAATACGTGATTAGGCACCACATACACCAGTTAGCCCTTCATCCATTAAGCATCAACGCAAGTTAGGCTCAGAGGCAATTAATCGAACACAAAGCGTGCACTGATTAATATTCACGAATTTGGGATACTGGTGAAGGGAGAACTGCCAGGAAACCACATTACAAGCGAAACCTCAAAGAGAGTTGGGCTTCGTCCTCAAAAGGAAACAACACCAGAAAATCTAGCCTTCCATGGATTCAAACAGAAAACGCAATTGAAACATGAAGCAGAAACGTAAATGAACGGAAACGTAAATGAACAGAAACGTAAACGAACAGAAATGTAAAATGGAACAGAAACGTAAATGAGAGTAGAAGAAGAAGCAAGAACGAAATTGTAATTAGAAGCAGAAAACGTAAAATTGCATTACGAACTCAGAAACGTCAAAATAGAAAAATGAAAACCCTAAAACAAAGCTCTGAATAATGAATAGCATAACAGAATAGAATGCCCTGCACGAATCCCAAGGCAGCTATTTAAAAAGAGTCACTCAAAGTCACTGGGCCCTATTACAATACTCTGGCCCAAAACGAAATAAACACTTAACAACATAAAATAAAATTGCGAAATTTCCTAATTAGAAATTAACTAAGGTAAGCGCTGCTTTATTTGCCCTCTTCAAGTCCACAACCAAAATCCGGATTAAGCCCAATGTTTCATTAATTCCTGAAATTAGATTAAAAACATCAAATTAGCTAATTGAGCCCAAATAATAAAACTGCCTAATTAATTGACAATTAAGACCAATCAATAATTAAAATGGTGCAAAAAGGGTTTAGAAAATAGAAGAAAATGATGGCACATCATGGACCACTGAGAAACCTTCAAAATATAAATTCACACCAACCAAAATATCTTAAACAAACATTATACAATATCAAACATTATAAATACAAACCAAAAAGCCTCAACCAAATTTTAAACCAATATCAACTTCATCAATGAATTAACAATTAATTTGAAACTTATTTCATTACTCAATCGTACTATACTTCAGCCTAAAAGCCTCAAAAGAAACCCTAAACCCTAATTAAAAACCATTTTTCATAATTTATAACCTAATTTCCACTTTTAAAAATTAAAATAGATTCTTACATATCAAGTTGATCCGCAAGTTTCGGGCAGATCAAGTTGATCCGCATGAAGGTTACGAATCAACTTGATCCACAAGGTTCTTGCGGGTACATATATTAGAATCCCATTTATATAATTTATATAAATTTATATAATAAGTTGATCCGCAAGAACCTTGCGGATAAAGTTAATTCGTAACCTAGTTCACAGGCAAAACTGCTTGCGGATCAACTATTTCCTACTACGGATCATCTCGACGTCGATGAGCAGCACAACCAGAAGAAGAACGCGCAAGGTGAAGAGCACCACCACCACGCCGCCAACAATGGTGAAGAAGCAACAACCATGCCGTCGAAAGCAAGAACGCGCAAAGCCCAGTCGAGGTCGCGGAAGCAAGAACCACGCGCAGAAGGAAGAAGAACTGAGGTCACGGAAGGAAGGAAGGAGACTAATAGGCGCGGAAGAAATTTGTACTGCTGGGTGTACAAATTTTAAAAAAATTGCCAGGGGTATTTAGGTATTTTCCGCTTTAGTGCTGGGTGCACCTAGCATCAGCCTTCAAAGAGGCGCATTGGACGCCTAATATATTACCTTATACATTTGGAAGCTTTCTTCTACACATATAACACACTTGTTAATATATTTAAAATTTGAATAACTTTAATTTTTTATTTTAAATTCTTGGAATAACACGTGCTTAACACCACTAAAATAAATTTACATTCATATCCGTTGAATCCAATACCTTGTTACACTTTGGTTCCATTATTTTCAAAATTTTGAATATTGTTTTGTTTTTTTTTTCTATAATAAAACTTAACAAATTTAGGCATCAAACTCAAGCACTTATCATTTTTCTATACTCACCAGTTCGCATTTCATTTCCAGTTCGGCCGAAGTCACTACCCATCAAAGAAGCTAAAGATTCAAAGAACTTCTGACTCAAGGTTAGGGAAAACCATTGATGGCTTTAGCTTCCTAATCAAAATTGAAGGTTATTTGATAAGACATGCATACAGGTCCAGATTAGTATGTCCACTGAAAATAAACCTCTACAAATATAAAGAAATCACCACAATCAAAATTTCCCAGTATTCCAACAAGATGACAGTGAAATAAGGAGAGAGAAAAATGACAAGACAGAGAGGGATTGAGGAAAAGAGCCTATAAAGAGTGCTGCTAGGTGCACCCAGCACTTAAGGGGAAAAGACATTTGTGCCCCTGGCTTAATTATTTTAAAAAAACCGGTTCATTCTTGTCTCTCTCCCTCCCTCCCTATTACCTATAATTTGGATCATTCTTATTAGATTGTTGTCACAATTTGTTTTGACCTTAGTCACAATTTGGTTGTAAATAATTAGATGTTGAAATATAGATAAATAGTATATATTGATTAGCATAAATTATGATTATATATAAATATATCCTCTTTCAGGGAAATGAATGAATGAGAAATTAATAAAATATTGTTTTCCTTTTATTTTTTTTATAGTCTTTAATAGTGTTTTTCTTAGGAGTAGATTAGCATAGTTTTTTGCTCTCTATCAAGTCACTAATACTAAATGTTGCATTTTGCTTTATTCTTCACGCATGTACATTATTTATGGTATTATAAAGGGGTTAATCATTCAAGCACTATGGAAACCTTATTATTTTGTCAATGTAAATCAATGTTAATTTACAGCGAGAGGTGATAATCTGACCAACTTAAGCTGGTAATTGTGAGCATTCCACTAGCCGCAATAATCAAATCTTCGGATTCCTTGATAATTATTGATTTCTTGCACCCTTGGGAACAAAGTTATAACTATTGGTTCACGTAATTGATGATTTGAGATATTTTCCAAACATATGATAATGAAAATTTTCTTCATTTAAAAAATTCCAAAAGTTACCTAGTGCTTGTCTGAAATTATCCAAATATTGGCATAACTATTGTCTCACATTTGTTGCAATTGCTCATCACTATTGGTTCCTTTTTTGTTCCCATTTGCTCATCCTTTGTTTTTCACCTTGTCATTCCTTATGCCAGCCCCATGACACCTCTGCCTTGTTGCACATAAAAAACTCCTCCCCATGACACCCTCTCATTCCATCTTTCTCATATTCACTCACTCAACCTTGCTTTCAATGATTTTAATCATTCTCATTTCTCATCTGTCTTTGGTGGGTTTGTGAGACTCACGCATCTCAACTTGTCTGATTCTAACTTTGAAGGGGATATTCCTTCCCAAATCTCTCACCTTTCCAAATTAGTCTCACTTCTAAGAAATGCATATATCTTAATTTCAAACTGAATATCCTTTTTCTACCAAGTAGTGCCTGAAAAAAGATAATGCCTATATGCGTTAGACCAATGAAATTTGAGAGAATGAAATCAGTGATGGAATTTGCGTTACTCATTTACAGATCATGGTTAGGACCAGAGGATTAGGTCATGCCTTAGGTTACGTTACGGGCAGAGGTGTGGGCAGAGGAGATCGTGATGATTACGATGACGCTCCACAGCGTCAACGGCCTACCACATCCGCACGGAGGCAGCGAGTACCTGTGACTGCGGCACACGATGAGCCAGTGCTCCCTGCGCCAGATGTAGAGGCTGATGTATTTTCGGATGACCCGATGGCACCAGCTGATGTAGAGGACACTAGGGCAGACATTCCTGCAGACACAAGCACCCAGGCTGCTGAGGATGAGCATGAGGGATTTCCGGGTGGTCCGAGCGACCCATCCGTGTTGACCCAATATACGGATATCGTTGCTTGCAATGTATGGACGGGAGAGGTATTTATGATATTTATTTTTAGTTACTTGTTAATTATACTTATGATTGAAATTAGTTTTCCTTTAAATGATGATTTTAACGAATTTTGCATTCCTTTATACTTCAATTCAGGAGCATCCTGAGTTGAAGTTATCCTCTCACGGGAGGAAGGTCCATAGTTTAGGAAGGTCTGTCCCTGCCATTGAGGGACTAGTTGCTGGGACAGGACTAAGTCCTCTGATTGTGTGTTCGTTAGACACTGGCGATCGGGGACTTTTGTCCTCGTTTGTCGAGCGGTGGCACCGGGAGACGTATAGTTTCCATCTCCCTATGCGAGAGGTACAAATCACGCTGGACGACGTCTCGCCGCTTTTGCATTTGCCCGTGGTTGGCGACTTACACGCCTTTCAGCCCTTGCACGTGGATGATGCAGTTCAGATGCTGGTGGACTTATTGATGGTCTTTGCAGAGGCTGCCGGGCCTGAGGCAGGGCAGTGTCATGGACCGTACGTACACCTACAATGGGTACGTGATATCTACGAGCACCAATGCCAGGCAGGTCATTGGACAGCTGCAACCAATGTTCATGTTGTGTATTTGGAGGCCCTTCGTGACCTTAGTCAGACCAGGAGGTACGCCTAAGGAGTAGCTACGCTGGTGCATATGTACGACCACCTGAACGATGCCTCTATCAGCAGCAGCCGACAGCTTGACGGTTACATCACATTGCTGCAGGTAACAAACATGTTTTTCATTCGTTGAGGTTCAACAATGTTTAACTTTAAATTTTGTTAGACTTTCATTATTAATGTTTATCATTTTGATATTACCTCTGTAGTGCTGGATATACGAGCAATTTTCCTCAATCGCGGAGTCCACTGCTGATCAGGACTACGACGAGGATTCATCGCGTGCCTATAGGTGGATTGCCACGAAGAAGACCGTGAAGAGCATACGTACACCGGCGTACAGGGAGTGCCTGGACTGACTCCGGATTCTGGATGTCTGTTGGATCCCATATAGGAAGCACCGACCAGTCCGGGACTTCCTATGATTTCATGTTATTCCAGTCTCCTACGGTGGGGGCCCGTTGCTGTGTATTACCAACCAGAGAGGGTCATGCGGCAATTTGGATACACCCAGGCCATTCCTACTCCACCTGTCGATTCATGGGTGTCGTACGATGATATACACGATAGGTGGATGCACTATTCGGATCATATGATTCAAGCAGGTGAGGGGTGCATTGTGCCAGGTCAGTGTGCCAGCGACTACATAGACTGGTTCTTCCGCATTTCCCATCCTTTCATGACACCAGGCCAAGCATCAAATCCTCTGCCAGATGGTCATGCTCCACAGCCCCGAGTCGTCCCTCAGGCCCCAGAGACTCCCTCACGTGCCGGAGCCAGGAGCACCATCGACATCTGCAAGGCCCGCTATGGAGTAGCCTAGACATGCAGTGGTAAGTAATACTAATAATTTACGACATTTACGTCAATATTTTCATAATAATTTGTGTAATTTGTTTATTTTGTATTTAACAGAAAGTTTGCTATGGGATTGCTGAGAGGTTGGAGCGTCATCTGAGCCTAGGGGTGGTCACGTCAGGCTCATCGACACATGAGGTGATCGAAGAATGCCTCAGGATGGCCAGGAGTGTCACACAGGACCAACTAGTATATGTTAGGTCTCGACGCAGACGACGCACGGATCAGGCGTAGTTTATTTACACATTTTATATTGATATTCGATGTATATACAGATATTATACTTGAACCCATTTCATTAGTAATGTTGGTTTTATTTATTTCCATTAGTAATGTTAGTTTTATTTATTTCCATTGATTGTGTATTCCCTTTGCCTAACCTAGCTTATAAAATTTTATAATTTGATTCTATCAAATTAAAAAAAAATGTTTTTTTTATTTCTCTCATCAGATAAAAAACCGTATTTTTTAATTAGAATTTTATAATTAAGCGTAACATTTATATTTTATTTAAATAAAAGATGTGTTGCTGAGGGAGAATGTTTAATTAGAGTGTGAGAAGCATGATGTACTTATCTAAGTATTAAGAACCACAAAATCTTGAGTCCTACAACTAATTTAATGAATCTAATTTTGAATTATTTATGGAAAGGGTGTAGAAAAGAATAAATCAAACAAAAAATGGAAATTGAAATATAGAAGTTGAAAACATGGACACGCATGGTTAAAATACTTCTAATTAAAAAAATATTATAATTTTATTCTATCAAATTAAAAAAAAACGTTTTTTTTTAATTTCTCTCCTAAGATAAAAATCCAGATTTATATTCTATAATTTTATGATTAGGCGTAACATTTATATTTTATTTTAAGAGACTAAAAAATAAAAATCCATATTTTGCATGAGAGTTAAATGTACTTTGTTAAATATTTTTAGTTAGCTCAACATTAAATTATTTTTAATTGATGACAAAATATATTTTAATTAAATTTTAATTTTATAGTAGTTTCTTTAAAATAAATGAACTACTCGAGTTTAAATAATTAATTGCTATTTTTCGGTTGTTGTAGTTGTTTTTTATATTTAAAATAAAATTGCAAGACCGACAAAAAAGTAAAAGTAGTAAAAATCAAATTTAACAGAGAACGACAAGTCATCTTCCATTTCCAGAAAAAAAAAATAATTATGCGATACATGAATTCAAACAGTACATTAACTTCAACATAGTCGAACGAAATTAAATTTGCATCAAATACTACAACTAACTCATGCTAATTTTGCGACATGGACAACTCGTCTTCCATTTCCGGTATAGGTTTACTAAAAACAGCTAAAATTTCTATTGGCCCAATCTTTTTCCAGTAGTTAGACCCAATAAACACCTTCATCACATCATCGTTGGTTTTGAGTTCAATTATTTCAAGTTTTATAACTTTTTCTGAATACTCATGGTGACTTGGTTTTCGAAAAAACAATCACCTTACCATTTGTGTTTCATCAATACCATAAGGGGGAATCCCAGGAGGCGCAACTTGCTTGATCAAATCCTTCAGTTCATCCATGGTACATCTGGTGGGAATGTCAAATTTTTTGGAATTTTTTCCTGTGAACAAGTAACCAAAAAACTCATTTTGGCGTGTCATGTTCCACCTCCCATTGTAATATAGCAGGGCATTATGAGTAGGGGTCATAGTGGCTTGAAGTAAGTTTAAAATACCATCTGGGGTTCTAGCAATGCTACATAATAACTCCATCGGACCAACAAACGAAAATTCATGATTACACATTAACATTGTGTTAACATCAGCATCATCTTTCAGTTGCATACATTGAAACCGAAATTCATTACCTGCATATGTGAAAGGCTGTCGGTAGTAAATTTCATCCAAAAATTGCTTGTCGGTTAGCTTAAAAATCAAATACATAAATTACATACCTTGGTTAACCCATCAACATATAGTGACATCCTTAATTCCTCAAATCTCTCCGTGCCACCAAAGAGTTTGATATAGTCTTCTAAGAATTTGGCAAGTTCTTTAAGCAGATGATTGCGGACCATCGACCAAGAGTCTTGACCCATACCTAATAAAACGGCAACCGATCGATATCCACAGTTACCATAAGCTTTGACATCAACAATATGGTTGAAACTGGTCCAACATGGGCATCATCGTTCTTCGATTCAGTTGCTCAGAGGATGATGCAGTACGCCTCACCGACGAATTGCTATTTTGCATAGATTCAAAGGCATCTACATACTCCCAGTAAAATGGATCGCGCTTTGTTGACCTTGGGTTCCTGCTCATAGCTTTCTTTGGTGCCCCCTTCGTGTTAACCTTTGCTGGAGGAGGACACATCGAATTCTGATCAGGGTATGCAATTTCCCAAAGTTTAGTCTTCAAAGTAAACTTACCACAAACATCAAGTTCTTCGAATCTTTTAAATATTGTTTCCATTACTTCCTTGATGCTCACCTCGGGCTCAGATAACCCTTGGTCTGAAAAACTTAGTCTCCTCCAGAACATATGGATTGAATCCAGTGGAATGCAACCACTAACATATTTGGATAGCTCACAAGCACAAGGAAGACCAAGCGTGGTTCTCACCACGCAACCACAACTTGAGGGATTCTTGCCAGCATAGTCAACACGCTCTAATTCAGCAGTAATCTGATTAAAAGCATACCTTGAAACCATTCCAAGAATTTTCCTGTATAAGGTTTTTTCGAACACATGTCCAAT
This sequence comes from Glycine max, assembly GCF_000004515.6. Taxonomy (NCBI): domain Eukaryota; kingdom Viridiplantae; phylum Streptophyta; class Magnoliopsida; order Fabales; family Fabaceae; genus Glycine; species Glycine max. Next base: position 23,392,966 of record NC_038242.2, read on the forward strand.
GACATGTGTACTTGTTTCAAATGATGCTTTAATCTCCTTGTGCTGCAACGTAATCATGTTATTCATGGCATCCCACACACTGCATAAGTCTCCAAAGCTATTTTGTAACAGTTTTTTTAAAGACGAGTGAGCAGATTCAACCCTACATTTCAAATACACAAATAAAAATAAACATATACAATAATACAATTCCATCAATTCATCAACGTTAATAGAAATAGTTGAACAATTTCATATTTGTTTGTTGTTGTGTTTCCTAAGTGCATCACCTTATTAGTCCACGCGGAAACAAATTTTTCCTTGTGTGATATTATCCATGTTTCCTTAACATAGTCAACAAATATTGGCCAAGGAGCGCAAGCCATTTTGAACTTCTTCAGGCATTTATCAAACTGTTGTTCAGAAGGACAATCAGTCAGACATCCCCAACAATCCATAACATAATCCCAAACATTTTTTTGCGCAATTAGTGCTTTTATATTTGGCCTTCGCATTCTTGTTTATGTGAAAGCTGCACAACAAATTTGTACAGTCAGGGAATACAGCCTTCACTACATTCATCAATGTTTGGTCTCTGTCAGTGACAATAACTCCAGGGAGGGCATCACGCTTTAAAAAAAGACATTGTGTTTCTTCAGAGTTAGCAAAATGTTTCTTGACTTCACCATGGACTTCGTCATATCAGCAATAAGTGTTTTTTCAGCTTTAGTCAATCGCCCTGCATATGGATGTCCAACTAATGACTTGGCTAATTCATGATTATGCACTCCACAAATCAACTTCACCATCCAACATTCTCCTCCAACCACTGGCTTGCAACAAAGCTTGAAGGGACACTCATATTTCCTAGTCCCAATGTCTCTTCTGATAAATTCTTTTTTTCTACACCTATACTCGTCAGTCTTTTCACAGCCAATTAACACAAACATAGTCCTTCCTCTACTACCTGTGTTTGTATCCGACCTTAAAATCACCGTCACAAATCTAGGGGTGGGTACACGGGCCCAAGTCCATGGGCTGGCCCACGGGGCCCGCCGTTCGCACGGGTTACGAACCAATTTTTTTAAACGGTCCATGGTTATGTCACATTTTTGGGCCCGCCCCGCTTAACCCGCGGACTATGCGGGTTTGGCCCGCGGGGTCTGCGGGTTGCCCGCAACCCGCATTAAGTTTGATTTATGTGACCTTGACCTAATTATATTAGGTTTGATTTTCTCTTTTTCACTTTAAGAAATATATTAGATAAGATAAAGATTTAAAGATAAAAATAAAAGATTTAAATTAAAAGATGATAAAGATAAAAAAAGATAAGATAAGATAAATAAAAGATTAAGATAAAAAAGATAAGTGATAACATGCTAAAAAACTTCATTTTTGATATTTTCTCAATCTTTTTCTCTTTTAATATATCATTTTCATATCTACAAGCCATAAATAATAAAAATATCAATTCTTATCATTTAAGTCAAAAATAATTGTTAAATAAATTTTTTTAAAGATATTTCAATATATTTTTATTATAAAAAATAGCTCACATCAGAGATGGAGAAGACTCAACCTAGTTCAAATATGGAATCATTTGTTGTTGGAGATGTCTAATTTCATATTTTAAATTTATTGCTTGGATTTTCTTTTTATTAAAAGATGAGATTTTATTTACATTTGTATTGAATTTAATTTTATTGTATTGTATTTTTATTAAAATTGAAATTCTTTTAAAATTAAGTCTGCGGACCCCGCGGTGCGGGGGCAAACCAATTTATTTGGTCCGTGTAAGAAGCAGGGTGGACTGACCCGGTCCGCTGTCAATGCAGGCTTATGCAGGCGGGCCTTACGCGAGGCAGGTCGACCCGCTTACCCACCCCTACACAAATCCGTTTTCATGAGCAACGGATCAAACCCACAGCAAAATATCCTCTCGACACTCAAACACCTACAAAGCAATCCACATAATTTAAGTTTTCTACCAATATTCATTTTATTAAATCTGTGACAAACATTAACATTATAACCTGAGAAGTATTGAACGCATTCAAACAATCAACACGTGGTTCATTCGCACCACATGCTTCTTCATTTTCATAATCCATATCCGCTTATTCAAACATTATTTCATACAACCACTCATCTTCGTCCATCTAACCAACCCAAACAAAAAATGGTCATACAAACAAATTAATAATTTTAAAAAAATGAAAACTAAATTCAAAAAACATCAAATTTTAAAAATAGTTACAGATCAAGTTGATCCGTAAGTCACTTACAGATCAACTTGATCCGTAAGTAATCCATACGTTCGCGACACAGTCACCACCTTTTGCGTACCTCATTTGTCGCCACCGACCACCGCAACGCACCTTCACCTTCACCGCACCTAACCGTTCACAACGAACCGGAGACAATGCCGCACGAAAACCACAAAAACACAGAAAAACAGCAAACAAAAATGACAGCTGTGTTAAGCGCAGGAAAAAAAAACTTTTATAATGAAAAAAAAATATCATAGGCATTTTTGCCATTTATAAATTTTGCTGGGTGCACCTAACAGCACTCGCCCATAAACCACACAATTTCCAATTCAACGGCTTCATTTTTACCCATCTTCCCATAAAGAACAAAAGAAAAGCAAAAGTATACTACGATCGGAGTTAAAGGCTAAAAATACAATAATCAGAACTAAACAAAGTTGGATAGCGTTTGGAACATTGTTGTCATTTTATTTTTAAGAGCAGACAGCATTTTTTCCAAATGAGAACGATATCCTTGGCTTCTTAGTTGAACCAAAGTTAAACTTTATGTCTCCAACTTCATTCTCAATAGCAGTATTGCTAGTAGAAGGGAAGGAAAAAACTACTGCTGGACTGGACTTTTTCAAACCAAAACTGTATGACAGTTCAGTAGATCCTTCTTTTAATTGGTGCTGATCCCGGGCAGAAAGCAAAGGCGTGATGGATGGAGTTGGTGGCTCAGAGAATACAGAAGTGGATGCTGAAACAGGAAAGGTAAATCCGGAACCAGTGTCAGTTGCTAACGTCCATCTTGATTCAGGCTTCTTGATCGAAATAGGAGGTAAAGCTGGTTTAATGGTAGCAGGGTTAGTGAGAAGCTTCTGTTCTTGATTTACCCCTAAAGGATGACCACCACTTAGGAGAGTTGTCTTCATAGCATCCTGCACAGTTAGCACGTCAGTACACTTGGTTTCTCTTATTAGCATTACAAAATTAATGTATAATAAGTAAATCAAAATTACATAGGTAATATAATCAAAAAATTGGCTACTAGAAATTAGCTTTGCTGCATCGCCTGTGTAATAGGAAATTGTATTATTACCCAAAAAGAAGCAACGAAAAACAGAAAATAATTTATTCCAGCCTGCCCTCACATCACTCCACTAAAAGATCATATACATCATTCTCTCACATTTCGGACCCCACACAACCTCAGCAGTTAGTTACATTCCACTGCCTTAGTTAAGACCTCTACATTGCACTACTGCATATCCTTATCACATACACTTTAGTTATCCTCGAGTTTCTATAATTTTTTAATCAGATTAACAACACAGATTTAAATAGTCAAACAGGAAAAAATTAGAGAACCACCAAAATAATTACGGCCACTAAATAATTAGAGTACCTCTTTAGAAGACTTCATAGAAAAAATGTGAGGACCACCAAAATTTTGCGTAGTGCTTGCATTGTTACCAAGTCTAGGGATGCTGCTATTAGCATTCACATCAGATGCCCGATTTCCTACTTTTCTGACATCGATAGATTTATCAGTACTCTCCTCCTTAGGTTGCATATCAATATGGCACTTCCCCTTACCTTCATTCCATAGAGTAGATTTCTTTCCTTCAAGCCCATCATATTTATGAGGGCTAACATCATTTAATTTAAGCAAGCCATTATCTTCATTTGACCAGATAGTACTGAAATCAATAGAAGATTCAGGGTTCTTCCATTTGGTTGCCAGCTTGAGCTCAGCAGATTTCTCTTTAGGTGTGGGAATGTTTCTATCAATATGGTCTAAAATCTTCATAGCCATCAAACTGCTATGCATGTGTACTGTTGGAACACTCACCTCAAGGCCTAGTGGCTTATGAGTGCAGCTTGTCCCAACAGGTTCCGTTCTCTTTTCAACAGGAGTGAAACCTTCAATAACACCAGAACTTTCTCTCTGTAAAGGGCCATACACAGATGAATAAGCCACTCTTCTTGAAGACAATTGTGCACCAACCTTATGCCTAGTTCGACGAATAGGTCCAACAGATCCATATCCACTTTCTGATGCTCCAGCTTTAGATTTATCCTGTGTTTAAGCAACCAATTACCACAGAAAAATGTTGCGAAGTTAAAAAATAGAAAAACCAAAACCCAGTAAAGCAAAAAAAGGAAGAGACAAAATTCAAATGAAGGAAAATTAACAAATAAAATAAACTAAACCACATTAAAAAATTTAGTGTCAAATAACTTTTTTCGATAAAATGAGTGAGAGAGAGAAATCATAAAAGGATATAACTAATATTATTCAACTGAAAAGTTAATTTGAGTTAGTTACATCTGAGGTATTTAAAGACCTTTGAACTGAGAAACTAACCATAACTAACTTCAAACATAATGTAACTACCTGGGTGTTGTTAGTGAAAAACTAACAGCCCTTACAATTTTTATACTACCGACTAATACTAGATGGGTGCTGTTAGCAAGAGCTAACAACCCTTACAATCATGAAACAAAACTGTTTTCACGGTTATGTATTTACATACTCCAATACCCCCCCTCAAACTCAAGGGGAAGAGTTTTCAGAAGAAACACTCTTCATATTGAGTTTGCCTCGAAGGGCTTCAAATCCTGATGTAGAGAGAGGCTTAGTCAGAACATCAGCCCACTAATCCAGAGCTAGAACATGAACAATAGAGAGCTGCTTGTCCAAAATCTTTTCCCTGTAAAAAATACATCAACTTCCATGTGTTTAGTTCTGCTATGGAAGACTGGATTATGAGCAATGGAGACAGCACTTTGATTATCACAGAAGATAACAGGAGTGGTGAAAGAGACTTGTAACTCTATCAGCAAAGTATGAATCCAGGTCAACTCGGTAGAAGTCTGAGCTATCTTGCGATATTCAGCTTTTGTACTGAACCTGACAATAACTTTCTGTTTGCGAGACCACCAAGATATTAAATTTAGACCAAGAAAAATGGCAGTCCCTGAGGTTAAGCGCCTATCATCCACATCAGACGCCCAATTAGTATCACAGAATGCTCTAATAATCAAGGGCTTTGTAATAGAAGTGGGTTGAAGAAGCAGACCATGAGACAAGGTGCCTTTGAGGTATTTTTAAGATTTTTTTCACCACTATCCAATGAGAATCCAGAGGAGTCGCCATAAATTGGCAAACTTTGTTGACAGTAAAACTAATTTCAGGTCTAGTAAGGGTGGCATATTGCAATGCACCAACCACAAATCTATATAGAGTAGGATCATGAAAAGCATCAGCACCATGTCTGGACAGTTTGCAGTTAGAGACCATTGGAGAGGAAATGGAGTGAGCCTTAGCAATGTTAGTTTTATGGAGTAAATCTCGAATGTATTTGCTGAGTCATCAAGATAGAATTGTTGGACAGATAATTGATTTCTAGGCCCAAGAAATAGTCTAAATGACCAAGTTGCTCAAGGGAAAAGGCAATATTAAGCCTATCTGTAAGCTGCTGAATCAGAGAGGTTGAGCTGCTTGTCAGAATTATATCATCCACATAGACAAACAAATAAACAGTATGTATTTGTTGTCGGTAGATAAACAAGGATGAATCACTCTTCCAACAAAACCAAGCTGTAGTAGAGTGGACTTAAGTCTATCAAACCACTTCCTGGGAGCTTGTTTTAAACCATAGATGACTTTATTGAGTTTGCAAACCAATGACTTGTCTGTAACTTCAAAGCCAGGAGGTTGTTTCGTAAAAACAGTTTCTTCAAGAGTCCCATTTAAAAAGGCATTATTCACATCAAGTTGAAACAATTTTCACCCATAGGATAAAGCAAGAGTAAGAATAATTCGAATTGCGACAAACTTGATTACAGGAGAAAATGTTTCATGAAAATCAAAACCATGAACTTGACGGAACCCCTTGGCTACCAATCTTGCTTTGAATCTATTAACAGAACCATCAACATTTTCCTTTACCCTGTACATACACCCATTTACAGCCAATAGCCTGTCTATTAGAAGGTAATGGTAATAAGTTCCAAGTATTATTCTTCATCAAGGCATCATACTCTTGCTGATTAGCAGAGAGCCAGTCATGACTTGCTAGAGCTTGTTTCACAATCTTAGGCTTAGAATGAGTGAGAAATAGTGAAGAGTGGAGTTTAGGATTGTGAATACCAGATTTAGACCTTGTTTGCATGGGGTGAGTGTTAATTGGGAGAGAGGTGGGTGCAATAACAGCCTCTGAAGTGGATGTAGGAAGGGTAGTGGACTTAGAATTTTGAGGTCCAGCAGAAATGGATGTAGAAGAAGTAGATGGTGGAGGTACAAACACAATGGTGATGGGAGAATGAGCAAAGGTGAAAACCCAGGGGGAATAAGAGGAACAGAACCTGAATTACCAGGTGATGCTTGAGTTACCTAGGGAATAGTTGCAACACAAGGTGGAAAGAGGTTAGGACTGAGACTACAGTAAGAATCCATACTTTTGGTGGAACTAGAGGAAGAGGGGAAAAGATCAGAGTAAGAAAACCTTAACTCATTAAACATATTAGAATAAGTGCACAAAAGTAACTGTTAAGAACAGTTTTGTAAGATCTGTTATAGCTTGGGCTAACAGCACCACTCTCACTAACAGAATTCTGTTACCCTGTTTGTGCTTAGACTCAAGGTCTAGAGGTTTATAGATACCTCTCTTGTAACTAACCGTTAAGAATCAATAATATCAGTTTCTTCTTTTTCTGTTCTCAATGTTTTCTCTCTCTCAGTTCTCTAACTATGATATGGTATCAGAGCTAGTTTCTTTGTAAAAGTTCTTCTCAGATTATTGAGCTTCTTCCTTCACATCCATGGCTTCCGCATCTCAAGGTTTCGGATCACACTTGTTTCCGACGACGATAGCTAAGAAACTTGATGATCTAACTACCTACACTGGCGAAAACATGTCGAACCAGTCATCAAATCGCATAAGCTGCAGAGGTTTGTGGTTAATTCAATTGTTCCGTCTTGATCTCTCACAGAAGATGATCAAATCATGGATCGCATCAATCTTGAGTATGAGACCTGGGAAGTACAGGACCAAACACTCCTTGTTTGGCTTCAATCGACGCTCTCGAAATTTGTTCTCCCATGCGTTTTAGGCTTGAATCACTCCTATCAGGTGTGGGAGAAGATTCACAAGCATTTCAGCCTTCACACTAAGTCCAGAGTTGTGGACCGCAATGCGCGTGGTTTCTCTCGAAGGAAAATCGATGGATGAGTATCTTCACAAGATTAAAGGCTATGTCAACGAGCTTGCTGGTGTCGGAGTTCCGATTTTCCATGAGGAGCATGTCGATGCTATTTTGGAAGGTCTACCTTCAGATTATGCGCTAGTAGTTTCTGTAATCGAAAGCAAGAAACGTACGCCATCCATTGCAGAGATTGAGGCTTTGTTTTATGGTCACGAAACTTGTCTTGTTCAGTACAATAAAGACACTTAAATGCTCACTTCTCCATCTTTGAATTATACTCGAGGTTATTCACATGGAAGTTCATATAAATTTAGTGATTCTGGTGGAACTAGAGGAGGTTATGGTCGAGGTATTGGCGGTCGTAGTACTCCATCTGATCGCAGTGGAGGTCGTGGTGGTCCTGGCAGAGGTCGCAGTGGAGGAAGGTTTGCCAATTTCTAGTGTCAAATCTGCCTCAAGTATGGTCACACTGCCAATGTGTGCCATTTTCGAGCTGACATGAGTTTTCAGCCTCATGAATCACTTTTATTGATCCAACCAATCCCTTGTTCAACTAGTTCAATTAGGTCCTCAAACACTTGGGTTAATCCTAACCCCAAGTCTGTTGCTCAACCAACTAGTCAACCTAGTGGTATGCAGACAAACTCGGCATCACAGAGCAATGGTCAAACTAGCTCAACCTGGATTCCAGATTCTAGAGCTAGCTTTCATGTGACTGGTGGTGAATCATAGCATATCAAACAATTTGCCCATTTTGATGGACTTTGACCAGATTTTTATAGGAAATGGAGAAGGTTAGAGTATTTCTAGTGCTGGTTCCTCATCTTGTGTTTCCTAATGACTTTCATATTACTTTCAAACTTAATAAGTTGTTACATGTTCCTTCAATTTCAAAAAATTTGTTAAGTGTGAGTCAGTTTGCTATAGATAATTCTGTTTTCTTTGAGTTTCATCCTCACTTATGTCTTGTGAAATCACAGGCAACCAATAAAGTGTTTCTTCAAGGTGCAGTAGGTGCTGATGGCCTCTATTCATTTCATAACATCAGATTTCAGAATAACTCTCCTCAGTTTTTTTTTTTTTTTTGCTCAGCCAAAATATAATACAACATTAATGAGTACCAGAGGTACTGAAAAAATACAGGTTTGAGATAATTCACATCTAGATTAGCTAGATGCATAAATATACAAGCTGAAAGATCCCACTGTAATCTAATAGAACAAGGACTGTACTAGTTTCCTATATTCCTGTCCTAATAAAGCCAAATTTGAGATTTGAGGACCACTGATTGAAGTGAAGAGAGAAATTCTTTTCCAAGCATCTTAGCCATGTCCATAGAAGAAACACTGCATCATCCATTAGTTTGTGAGCATTGAAAGTAGCATTTGAGAAAATGATGTTGTTCCTATGTTTCCAAATAGTATAAGTCAGAGCTAGCCACCACCACTGCCATCTGTTTGTCTGCAATCCTTCAAACCCTCCATGAATATGCTGAATAAAGTGCTAACTCGGATGATATGGGAAAACCCCCACCAAATTGACCCAAGACAGCGATTCCCACCATAAAGGGCTAATCTTACTGCAATGAAAGAATAAATGACTTGCACTCTTGTCTACCAATCTGCAAAAAGGATATAAGTACTCTTGGAGCTCAACCCGTTTCTTTTTCAAATTGTCTCTGGTTGGCAATTTGTCTTTGATTAGCCTCCACACGAACATAGCCACTTTCGACGGTACCCTAAGCTTCCACAACTCCTTGAACTGTCCGACTTGTCCATATCCTGAAATGTCTTCTCTAATAACCTTATAAGCACTCTTAGCCGAATAACTACCACATGGCTCTGCCGCTCACTTCCACTGATCATGTTCATCCGGCCTGATTCTGAACCCCTCAACATCTTGAAGGAAAGCGACTGCCATATCTATCTCACTATCAAACAAAGGTCTCCTCCACTGAAAATTCCACTCCCAGCCTCCTTCATTGAAAGCTCCTACTTGCTGAATGAGATGTTGTTGCTGAGCCGAAATGGTGTACAATCTAGGGAATTTCACTGCCAAGTTGTTCTCTCCACCTGTCCACTTATCCTCCCAAAATTTAAACTTGTCCCCACATCCTACCTTCCACAAAATCGATTTATTCAGCTGCTGACCCAAATGAGCGTGATGATATATCGTCTTTAAATCCCTCCACCATAAGGATTCAGAGCTAACCCTCAAAGGTCCATCAAGACTCCTCCAACCTCCATACTTTGCTTCAAGAACTCTTGTCCATGTCTCCCCCTGATTCTGCAACGGATCCCATTTCCACTTCCCTAACAGTGATATATTAAACGATGTGATATCCTTGACTCCCAGTCCTCCTTGCTCCTTTGGCAAACACACCGTTTCCCACCGGATCCATGGAATCTTGATTTGATCCGACGAGCCACCCCATAGAAAGTTTCTCTGTAATCTGACTATCTTCTTGACCACCTGTTTAGGGACCATGAAAAAAGATAAAAAATATATTGGAATGGATGTTAGCACTGAATTTATAAGAGTCACTCTGCCCCCGAAAGACAAATGTCTTTGTTTCCATCTCGCCAATTTTCTCTCGCATTTAGTGATTAAAGGGTCCTAAGTCTGACATCTTCTGGGATTAGCAGCAATAGGGATGCTAAGATATGTGAAAGGAACGGACATCAATCTACAATTGAGATAATTGGATGCATCATAAGTCCACTGATCTGACACACCAAAGGCCCTGCAACTACTTTTAGCAAAACTTATCTTTAGCCCCGATGCAAGCTCGAAAACACGCAGTATTGCCTTGATTGCTCTTACATTCTCCATCGTTGCCTCTCCCAAGAATATCGTATCGTCTGCATACTGGAGCAGACTAACCTCAACCTTATTTGAGCTCACTAAGAATCCCCTGTATAGACCTCTGTTGATAGCCTTTGACATTAGGTCACTCAACCCTTCAGCCACGATATTGAATAGAAGAGGTGATAACGGATCTCCCTGTCCGAGTCCTCTCTGCGGATAGAATTGCTTTGTAGGGCTTCCGTTTACTAACACCGAAATAGAAGCCGATTTTAGACATCCAAGCATCCATTGAGCCCACTTGGGACCAAAGCCCAATCTCCTCATCATATAAATCAAGAATTCCCAAGACACCGAATCATACGCCTTCTCATAGTCCTCAGTTGTTATCAACCACATCTCCTACTATTAATAAAGATTCAGTTGTAGCTTCTAATTCTGTTTCAACTCCTAGCATTGTTAACCTATGGCATGCTAGGTTAGGACATCATAATAGTCATGTACTGAAATTAGTTTTTGATCAGTGTAACATTTCATCATCTAATAAAATGATTTCAGACTTTTGTGCTTCTTGTTGCATGGGAAAATCTCATAGGTTATCATCTCATTCATCTACTTTTTTTTATTCTCCTTTAGAACTTATCTATACAGACTTATGGGGACCATCTCACCTCACCTCCTATTCTGGATTCAAATATTATGTGTCTTTGTTGATGCTTTTTCCAGATACACTTGGATATTTCCTGTTAAAACCAAAGCTGAAATTACATCTATGTTTCAAATTTTCAAGTCCTCAGTTGAACTTCAGCTTAATACCAAAATAAAAAGTGTTCAGTCTAATTGGGGGGTGAGTACAAACCCTTTTCTGCTCTATTAACCTCCTATGGTATTTCACACAGATTAGTTTGCCCACACACCCATCACCAAAATGGTGTAGTTTGAGACGAAACACAGGCACATAGTAGATCTAGGTCTCACCTTGTTACATCATGCAGCTTTACCTCTACATTTTTGGGGCTATGCTTTTACCACTGTTATTTGATTAATAGACTACCTACTGCATCTCTCAATTTTGCTATTCCCTTTGTTACTCTTTTCAACAAGGACCCTGATTTTCACTTTCTTAAAACATTTGGTTGTGCTTGTTTTCCATTTTTGAGACCTTACCATACTCAAACTCAATTTTTGGTCTCAGGAGTGTATATTTTTAGGGTACTCTTCATCACATAAAGGCTATAAATGTCTAGCTTCAACTGGCAGAATTTATATTTCTAAGGATGTTTTGTTTAATGAGTTGAGATTTCCTTATTCAAACCTATTTTCCTCATCCTCTAGTCCAATACAGAATATTACTTCCTATTTCAGTCTTAATCCTGACTTATCTCCTCCATGTATAGCTCCTACATCTTCACTTTCCCAAATGCCTCCCTCTAATTCTCTCTCTGCTCCTTTTACTCCTGGTTTTTCTATTGCCTCAAACCAATCCTCATCTGAATCCACTTCCAATCATTCTCAGCCATCCAATACAGTATCTCACAGTGAGTCTATACCATTTGAATACACTTCCACTCATCCTCAACCATCAAATACAGTGTCTCATAGTGAGTCTATAGCATCAACTTCAATTCCCACTAATACTCATCCTATGCAAACTAGATCCAAAATCTGGAATTCATAATCTTAGGTTGCATCCTTAACTGTTTCTTACTCATTCTGAACCTAAAAGTGTAAAGCAGGCTCTGGAAAGTTCAGAATGGTTTGCAGCTATGCAAGAGGAGTATAATTTTTTTTTTTGATCAGCAAAATAGGGTATGTATATTAAAATAACAGTACCAGGGGTACTATGATTACAAGGGAGATATTGAAGTCATAGTGGATCCACCTAACAATGGTGGGCTCCAACCAAGACTAAAAATACATAAACAAAGCCTCATGGCTTATGAACCCTCCCGAAACACATCCCTACAGCATAACAGACATCCTAATCTACTGAAAAACATATTGGTAGATTGGTAGACCAATAGTTATAGTGAATATTGAAGTCTGTCTCTGATGCTCTAAGCCAAGACCACAGCACAAACAAAGCATCATCCATCAATTTAGAGGCGTTGAATGATTTGTTCGAGAAAAGAATCTTATTTCTGTGCTGCCACATTGACCATGTTAGCGCTACCCACCAACACTGCCACCTATTGTTTCTTTGCCCTCCATTCATCCCGATTTGGTGCTGCAAAAAATGGGACCTGGGGTTAATGGGGAGTGCCCCTACTGACCCAGACCATGCTAAGGATTCCCACCATAAAGCTAGAGATTTGGGACAGTTGAAGAAGAGATGAGCCGCATCCTCCTGCTGAGATCTGCAAAACGGGCATAGGCTGTCATTTATCTCTATATGCCTCCTTGTCAGATTATCTTTAGTCGGTAATCGATCCTTGATAAGTCTCCACGCAAAAATTGCAGCTTTGGATGGAATTTTTAATTTCCAAAGGGTCTGCAGTGCTTCATCCAGCCTTGCATCCATTGAACTTTCTTGTAGCATGTTATATGCACTCCTTGTAGAATAACATCTGTTAGGTTCTGCTTCCCACGACCAGCTATCAGATATGTGTCGCTGTATTGTAATCTGAGAGATATCTTCCAAAAAGCCTGCAGCGGATGCGATTTCACTATCGAACAATGCCCTTCTCCAGGAGAGGTTCCACTCCCATGAGGATTCATTAAAATTTCCCACCTGCTGAATAAGTTTGTGCTGCTGAAGAGATATGCTATACAGCCTTGGGTACTTTGTCTTTAGAGCCTCTCCATTTTCAATCCAAGAGTCCTCCCAGAATTTAATTTTATCCCCACACCCCACCCTCCATGTAGTGCCATCATTGAGGATAGAAGTCAGCTGTTGGTCTTGTATAACCTCCATTAAGTCTTTCCACCAAACTGATTCATTATTCCCTCTACTGCCTTCCACCAAAGATCTCCAACCACCATACTTGGAGTCCAATATCTTGGACCATAGCTTGTTGCTTTGCTGAAATATGTCCCACCTCCATTTGCCAAGAAGAGCCTTGTTGAAAGCCCTTATATCTTTTATACCGAGGCCCCCTCTTTCCTTTGGAAGACAAACTGTTTTCCAGTTCACCCATGGTATCTTTCGCTGCTCCAGGCCACCACCCCATAAGAAATTACGCTGGATTCGGATCAACTTCTCCGCTACTTTCCCCGGCAACCTGAAAAAAGAGAGAAAATAGATAGGGATGGAGGATAGTGTGGAATGAATAAGAGTCACTCTCCCCCCATAGGATAAGTGCCTTTGTCTCCATCTAGCTAACTTGTTCTCACACTTCCTAATAACCGGATCCCACAGCTGACCATGCCTTGGATTGGCTCCGAGGGGAATGCCCAAATATGTGAAAGGGAACGACAAAGTCCTGCAGTTCAAGAATCCAGCAACTTCTCTAACCCACTGGTCAGGTTTGCCCACTGCACCAAAGTGACTTTTTGCGAAATTTATTTTAAGGCCAGAAACTAATTCAAATCCTCTCAAAATTGACTTTATGACCTTGACATTTTGCATGGTGGGTTCCCCAAAAAACACAGTGTCGTCGGCATACTGGAGTATACTTACTGGTATGCTGTCTTTGCCAACCATAAATTCAGAGAAAAGCTTTTCATTTACTGCATTTCTCATAAGGCCAGTTAGACCTTCGGCAACAATGTTGAACAGCAGCGGTGCTAACGGGTCTCCCTGCCTCAGACCTCTGTATGGGGTAAATTCTGCAGTTGGGCTCCCATTTACTAGAACCGATACGGAGGCAGATTTGAGACATGCTTGGATCCAGCAAATCCATTTATTGCAGAACCCCATTCTGGACATCATATAAGTAAGGAAATCCCAGGAAACTGCATCATAAGTCCTCTCAAAATCCACTTTGAACATCAGACAAGGCTTTTGCCCCCTTTTTGCTTCCTCCAACACCTCATTAGCAGCAATAACACTGTGTAACATCTGTCTGCCATCTATGAAGGCAGATTGCCTCTCATCAATAATGGAAGGCAGGATTTTCTTCAGCCTGCTAGATAGGAGCTTGGCCACAATCTTGTATGTGCACCCAATAAGCGAGATAGGTCTGAACTCATTTAGTGTTTGGGGATCAGAAACCTTAGGGATTAAGGTGATGAAGGATGCGTTGCTTCCTTTAGGGAAAATTCCAGTTGCATGGAATTCATGGAGGAAGCGAATGAAGTCAGACTTTAGCAGCGGCCAAAATTGCTTAATAAACTTAAAGTTTAGACCGTCGGGGCCTGGGCTTTTATCACTACCGCAATCCCATACTGCCCTCCTAATTTCCTCTTCACTGAAACTTCCCACCAGTAACTGATTTTCCAGCTCTCCAATGCTGCTGAAGGGTATTCCGTTCAGCTGAGGTCTACACTGCATAGGTTCTGAAAATCTTTGCCTGAAAAACCTGAGCACCTCTTCCTTCACTTTGGAGGGTTCATCAACCCATGATCCATCAATGAGTACTCCATTCACAGCATTATATTTACGGTTGGAATTAATCAGGAGGTGGAAATAACGGGAGTTAGAGTCTCCTTCTTTGATCCACTTGGCCCTTGCTTTTTGCCTCATTAATGATTCGTGAGATTTAGCTGCTTCCCATAACTGTTGCTGGAGGATTTTCCTTTTCAGATTTTCTTGGGTAGATAACACCCTATCAGCTGATTCAGATTCTAGTTTGCACATCTCCTCTTGAATAGTTTGAACCTTCTTAAGAGTATCGCCGAATTGCTCCTTATTCCAGGTCTTCAATTTCTCTTTAAGACGCTTGATCTTCTCTTTTAATACGAAGCCACCCCACCCCCTTACTTGAGTCTGGGACCAGCATTCTTTAACTGTATGGACGAAGGACCTGTCCTTGAGCCAACAGTCAAGGATACGGAATGGTTTGAGCCCCCAATCCACATTTTTGGAGCTGAATAGAACAGGACAGTGGTCGGAAAAGTCCCTATCTAATGTGAATTGAGTGCTGGTTGGCTATTTTGTGAACCATTCAGCAGAAATGAAAGCTCTGTCCAGCTTGCTTTTTGCGGATCCATTTGGCCTGTACCACGAGAATTTTCTTCCTGCACATGGTGGCTCCTCAACTTCCATGTCCCCTAACCAGTCATTGAATTCAGAAATTAGCCTGTCATCTGCCCCTTGCTGAGATGCTCCCACTCTCTCTGCTGGGCTTCTAATGCTGTTGAAATCACCCACCAAACACCATAATCCGTTCGGATTTAGATTTTTGAGCTGTTTGAGAGATTCCCATAGTTCCCTCTTTTTCTGAATGTCACATGGGGCGTATAGATTAATTATGTGGAGTCTTTGGGCTTCATTGATCCATACTCCGTCTACCATGATGAACCCCGATCCTGATATCTTTGTTTCCAACTTAAATCTTTTACCATTCCATACACATAACAAACCACCTGCTGTATTTTCTGCAGGAATCGCTTCCCAACACACCTCATCGTCTCCCCATAGGATTTGACACAGTTTTTTGTCAACCTGCTCCCTTTTCGTCTCCTGTAGACATAAAAGGTCTACTTTATACTTTCTTACCAGCCTCCGAATTGCGCTCCATTTGACCCCCCTCCCCAGTCCACGAACATTGTATGATAGAATATTCATGGGACCCCGAACCTGTTGCCCAGCTTCTCTGCCTCTTTCAAGTCTCTGTCCTCCATGTTGCGCAGGCTTTGAATGAAACTGTTATGGTCAGTGTTGCAGGTAATTCCCAGCTGCTTCACCATGTTCCAATGGTCTTCAGCCTCCATAAGGAAATCAATGGGTTCCATGTTGTCAGTTGGTAGAGCCTCTTAAACTTTTGAGGTGGAGATGCTTCGTGAATATTGAGAAGAAATGCTTTGGGCTGCTGATGGAAGTTAGTGTCGTATGTCATAGGCTTCACGATGTCTCTATAATGGACCTTTTGCTTCCTACACCAGCTGCCTCTAGAATATACCTTCAAATCAGTACGGGGTGTGTAGTGATGGGGTGTGGCTTCTGCATTAGAGTTATCTGGTAGGCCTGCTTGTGGAGGCCCATTGTTGGCCTCAGGAGATGGAGGGGAGGGATTACTTTTGGTAGTTTCAGAAGGTTGATGGGGTTCGGGAGAAATGATTAAGTTTTCTGTTGGGCCGGAAACGAAGGTTGGAGTTATTGTTGGTGGGGTGTTATTAGCAAGGCCCAAGATAACAGGCCCAAATCCTTCCTTTGTAATAAGATCATCCCCGTCAATTTCTTCTGAACATTGGCCTTTCCTACGACTGCCATCGTCGTATGTGTTGTCGCCTTCCTGATATGCCAGTTGTGGGTCCCTACAAGTAGCGTGTCGGTGCTAGGGTTGGGGCCATGCATGGTCAACAGAGCCAGATGGCTGAGATACAAGTGTCGTAGGCTTCTCTGGAGGATCTCCCTGAGCTGTCTCCTTCGCTGGTCTGAGACTTTCCTCTTTGTCGCAAACAACCTCTGATCTCGGGATTGGGGAGTCTGCTGACACCTTCCATTTTTGACCTTGCACTTCTGGCACTTCTGAAAAAGTACTGTTGGTGGGTAACCTCGTATCTCGATTTTTACCCGCGGGTCCGACATCAATTGTCGGACTGTTGGATAATGTCGCGCCGGTTATGGGTGCTTCCCCCACCAGAACCGGCACCGTCGTACCCTACCAGTGTGGTGTCGGTGTCCGGGCCACTAGCAGGTTTCGGAATCATCCATTCTTCGTCGCCGTCGTATGAAGAGATCTCCTCTGACGAGCCGAGATTGCTACGGCTGTGACAGGTGCATACTCTGGTGTCGTTTGACGTCTCCTCGACGATGTGTACCTGGTAGGTTTCGCCGGTTTACCAGGTGCTGAAGAATGGGCTTCCACGGGGTCCTGATAAGTACTCTCGCTCGGTCCAACCTTCGGCGCTCCTCCACATCATCGTCAATGTCCACCAAGTCGCCGATCACGGATACTATCTTGCGGATGTTCTCGGTGTTCCAGGCTACTATCGGAATTCCCCAACACCTGACCCAGATTAACCGACAGTTGGTTCTGATGTTCGAATTCCATTTCTGCAGTGAGTAAAATGGCGTCGACCCGGATTGATGTTCTTCCTTCATCATTTCTGCCGCCCTACTATCGGTGAGCCCGAGGAGTAGGGTCATATCATCCCCAAGGTACTTGGGTACGACATCAGTACCCAGTTCCCAGGATATGTCATCCTCTACTATAAGGAAGCTCGAAACATCCTTCAGACGACCCACCCATGCGTCAGAGTACCACTGTTTTTGGCCTGCCGGTAAGTCAATGTGTGCAGATGATTGCGACCATGCTTGGTTGGAGCTTGCATTCGTCCCGTTTCGCCTCTGCGCAGAGTTACGAGGGTCGCTTCGGAGGACCTTCGTGTACGACGATTTTCGTACCTCTGGTTGAGGGTGTGAGTGGTGGCCTGTTAGCGTTGCTCCATTGTCTTCCTTTCTCTGAGGGTTGCCGCCTGCGGTAGTCCGTGCTAGTCCTCCTGTTTGTCTCATATATTTGGGAACGTTAACGAAAAGCTTCATACCTCCTACAACGATGTTGTCAAGTTGACTTTCTAGTCGTCGTACGTCAGAGACCCCCCTGAATCTCACAAATCCGAACCTCCTCCCCATTTTGTTGCGTTGTTTGGAGATAAAAATCTCCCTAACAGAAAAACAGAACTTGGAATTTAGTTCCCTTACATGCTAACAGAAAAGCTATTGGATGCAAATGGATTTTTAGAATAAAAGAAAATGTTGATAGTTCAATTAACAAGTTCAAAGCCAGATTGGTTGCTAAGGGTTTTCATCAAGTTCATGGTTTTGACTTTCATGAGACATTTCCTCCTATGGTTAAACCAGTTACAATTTGTGTTATTCTCACTATTGCTCTCTCTCAAGGTTGGGAGTTATTTCAGCTTGATGTCAACAATGCCTCTTCTCAAGGTTGGGAGTTATTCTCACTATTCTCACTGTTTTTATGACTCAACCTCTAGGTTGAGGTTGGAGGAAAATCATTGGTCTGTAAGCTGAATAGGGCTCTCTATGGGTTAAAGCAAGCTCCAAGGCAATGGTTGGACAGGTTAAAATCTACATTGAGTCAGCTTGGATTTGTGGGAAGCAAGTGTGGTCCTTCTTTGTTCATCTACACACATCAAAAGTATACTGTTTACATTTTAGTTTATGTGGATGATATCATCATCACGGGCAACTCTGTCTCCCTTATTCAGCAGCTGACTTCCAAATTAAATACAGCCTTCTTTCTCAAGCAGCTGGGTCACTTGGATTACTTCTCGGGGTTGGAAATCGAATATCTTCCTAACAAATCTATATTAATGACTCAAAGCATATGTGCGTGATTTGCTTCATAATACTCAAATGGCTAAGGCACACTCTATCTCCACTCCTATGGTTACCAACTGCAAATTGTCTAGACATGGTGCTGATTTATTTCATTAACCAACACTCTACAGATCAGTAGTGGGTGCCCTGCAATATGGTACTCTCACTAGACCTAAAATCAGCTTTGCTATTAATAAAATTTGTCAGTATATGGCTAGTCCCCTGGACTCTCATTGGGCTATGGTTAAAAGGATCTTGAGATATCTCAAGGGTACCTTGTCTCGTGGTTTACTTCTTCAGCCTGCTCCTGTTTCGAAACCTTTGGCCTTTTATGCTTTCTGTGATGCTGATTGGGCATAAAATGTTGATGATAGGCGATCCGCCTCAGGATCTGCCATTTTTCTTGGCTCAAACTTGATATCTTGGTGGTCTCGGAAGCAGAATGTCACAGCAAGATCCAGCATTGAAGCTGAATATCGCAGCCTGACTCAAACATGCACTGAGTTGATCTGGATTCAAACTCTTCTAACAGAGTTACATGTTTCTTTCAATACTCCTGTGCTTCATTGTGACAATCAAAGTGCTATATCCATAGCTCATAATTTGTATTCCATAGTCGCATGAAACATATGGAACTTGATGTGTTCTTTGTGAGAGAACAAGATTTGGCTAAGCAGCTTTCAGTTGAGGATCTTCCTACCTTAGATTAGTGGGCTAATGTCTTAACCAAACCTCTTTCCTCAACAAGATTTGAAGATCTGAGAGACAAACTCAATGTGAAGAGTTTTTCCTCTGAAAAATCTTCCCCTTGAGTTTAGGGGGGGTATTAGAATAAGTGTACGAAAATAATTGTTAAAAACAGTTTTGTAAGATCTGTTAGCTTGGGCTAACAGCACCGCTCTCACTAACAGAATTTTGTTACTTTGTTTGTGCTTAGACTCAAGGTCTAGAGGTTTATAAATACCTCTTGTAACTAACTTTGTAACTAACGTTTAGAATCAATAATATCAGTTTCTTCTTTTTCTGTTCTCAATGTTCTCTCTCTCTATCTCTCTCTGTGTTCTCTAACTCTGATAAAACAGAACATCCTTAGAGATGTAAACTCTTCCAGAAGATGACAAGCACTTTTAGCCTTTGTGAGAAGAGTAACCCAGAAACAAGCACTCTGGAGACTAAAATTGAGCTTGTGTGTATGATTTGGTCTTAGCAAAGGAAAACAGGCACACCCAAAGGTTTTAAGAAAGTGATAATCAGGTTCTTCATTGAACAAGGTAACAAAAGAAACAACAAATTTAAGAGTAGTAGTAGGTAGCCTGTTAATTCGGTAAACAACAGTAGTAAAGGCATAATCTCAAAACTATAGTGGTAAAGAAGCATGATGCAGCAAAGTTAAACCCAAATCAATTATGTGTTTGTGTTTTATCTCAACCACACCATTTTGATGATCAGTGTGAGGACAAATTAATCTATGAGAGATACCAAAGGAAGCTAGGAGATTAGAGAAGGATCTATATTCACCTCCCCAGTCTGACTGAATACTCTTGATCTTAGTATTAAGCTATAACTCAACCGTGGACTTGAAATTTTGGAAAACAGAGATGGTTTCAGCCTTGGACTTTATAGGAAAAATCCATGTGTACATAGAGAAAACATCAATGAAGGAAACATAATATGTATAACCAGCATATGAAGGAACATGTGAAGGTCCCCACAAGTCAGTGAAAATAAGTTCTAAAGGTGAATATACAGAAGTAGAATTGTGAGAAGGTAATCTATGAGCTCTACCCATACAACAAGAGGAACAAAATTTTGCGAAGCTTTTATTCTAATGGGAAATGTTACAATGATTAAGAACAATTTTCATAACATGATCATTTGGATGCCCTACCCTAGCATGCCAAAGATTAGCAACATTGGAAGAAGAAACAACAGATTTTGAGCTTATGTTAGAGCTATTATTGACATTAGCAGTTGAATAAGGGAGGTCAACATTTGTAACAGGGACAGAAGTAGACATCAACAGGAAAGGATTGCCTTGAAGTTGAAGAATGTGAAATGAGTAAAGGCCATCAACACCCACAACTCCTTCAAGGAGGACCTTATGTGTCTCCTGAGATTTGACAAGACAGATATGAGGATGAAATTCAAAAAACACAAAGTTATCTTTGGCAAACTAACTCACACTTAACAAATTTTTCGAAATAGAAGGAAGATGTAACAATTAGTTAAGTTTAAAGATTATACCAGTGTCATTAGGAGAAATAAAGGTTGATGAACCAGTTTTAGAGATACTTAAACCTTTACCATTGCCTGTGAAGATCTGATTTGGGCCATTAAAATGAGTGAACTACTTAATATTTTGAGAATTACCAGTAACATGAAAACTGACTCCAGAATCTAGTATCCAAGTAGAGCCAGTTGGACCAGTCCCATGAGAGGCCGAGTTCGTGAGCATGGCACTAGGTTGACTGAGACCCAAACCTGTTGACTTAGAATTACCAGTAACATGAAAATTGACTCCAGAATCTGGTATCCAAGTAGAGCCAGTTGGACCAGTCCCATGAGAGGCCGAGTTCGTGAGCATCGCACTAGGTGGAGGTTCTAGGTGGACTAGTAGAATAAGAAATAGGTTGCATCGTAGTAGGATCAAAAAAGGTCAAAGACTCATGTGGCTGAAAGCTAACATCAATCCTGAAATGACAAACATTAGCAGTGTGTCCATATTTAAGAAAATTTGGCACTGGAAGTTAGCAAACTGGCCACCACTGCGGCCTCTGCCGGAGCCAACACCACCGTGTCCAATACCCCGATCAGAAAAGGTACCACCACTCCCACCGCGACCATACAAGTCTCGATAACCACCATTTTTGTAGGTGTTTGGATGCGAATAACCTTGAGTGTAGTTTAGTGACACAAAATTGATTGTCTGAGCATCTCGATTGTAGCGTGTAAGGCAAATTTCATGACCACAGAGAAGAGCTTCAATTTCAACAATGGAGGGAATACACTTCTTACTCTCGATAATAGAGATGACAGCGCGTAATCAGACGATAACCCTTCAAGGAGCGCATCAACGTACTGCTCGTGATGAACAGGAACGCCTACACCAGCTAATTCATCAACGTAGCCTTTGATTTTGCGCAAGTATTCCTTAATCGATTATCAATCAAGACTGATTGCGCATGGCAGAACGAAGTTGTCGCGCACAAGATTTGGTGTGAAGGCTAAAGTATTCATGGATTTTGTCCCAAACTTGATACAAATGATTGGAACCAAGAACTCCTGACAGCACGGACTTCGAAAGTGTAGATTGTAGCCAAACAATAAGCGTTTGGTCTTGAACCTCCCAAGTTTCATACTCAGGGTTGACTCGACTAGCAATGTGATCGTCCTCAGTGAGGTAACGCAATGGAACGACGGGATTAACAACAAATCGTTGCAGCTTGTGTGATTTGATCATTGGCTCAACGTGTTGACGCTAGTGCAGGTAATTAGAATCAAGTTTCTTGGCAATCGAGTAGGAAAAAGATTGAGAAATGGAATTGGAAGGAGCAAAAGCCATGAACGCACAATAGAGAACCTTGTAGAAGAACTGTGCTTATGAAAAAATGACTCTAGATACAATTTTCAATAAACTAAGAGTGAGAGAGAAATCAAAAAAGGATATAACTTATATTATTGATCTGAAAAGTTAATTTGAGTTAGTTACAACTGAGGTATTTAAAGACCTCTGAACTAAGAAACAAACTATAACTAACTCTAACTAATCCTAACTAACTTCTAAGAGAATGTAACTACCTGGGTGCTGTTAGTGAAAAACTAACAGCCCTAACAATTTTTATACTGCTGACTAATACTAGATGGGTGCTGTTAGTGAAAAACTAACAGCCTTAACAATTTTTATACTAGATGGGTGCTGTTAGCAAGAGCTAACAGCCCTTACAATCATGAAACAAAACTGTTTTCACAGTCATGTATTTACATACTCCAATAAACTTCTACAAAACTCAGTTAAATAAAAAAAATAACACAGCAAATCCCATTTGCATGATGATGATAATTTCCAGGTCTCAAATGCCTTTAACTTGAGATGAGATTTTTCAATTTTTGGTATCAGCATAGACACTAAACATCCGGATAACCAGATTATTAGGGAAGCAATCAAAGCCTCCAAAATAATAGAACGCCTAAGCATTACTTCTTTTGCCATACAAAAATAGAAATATAAAAGTCAAGGCAGCAGACATTTAGATTTTCGGCTTGCACAATCAAAAGTTGTATTAAGGTATGAACAGATGCAAAAATGCGAGATTAAAAAAATAAAAAAAAAGATTCTTCTAAAACCATTCATTATTTAAATTTATGCATGCATAATAAGGGTCAACAGAGTGATTTACACTCAGTTATTCAGATTGTTAAAAGAATTGACGTATTACAAATTATAAGTTACAAGTCAAATACAATCATGAAAGGATAACATTACCGAAAGATACCTCCGGATACATAGTAGTATGTGATTGACGGACGGGAGTTGATGAAATCTGGCTGCTATCTCCTTTCATATGAATCAACTGGTGAAAAAGAAAAGAAAAAACATTACTAGCATGCATACAACTTGAAGGATTAAAGTACAAGACGGAAAACCAAAATAAAATATACCTTGGACTTGGACTTTGTTAAAAGAGTTCTGGAATAAGGAGTACGGGGGAAGTTATGAAGTCCATATCTGTTTCTCTGACTTTGTGGTGTTATGTAAGCATCCTGCACCACAGCACCCGGCCAACATGTTGACGATTTCTTTGATGGTGATGGATCATATGGTTTTATTGCAGCTTCATCACCATGCAACATAGTGCTTTCAACAGTATGAATCATGTTCTTAGAACAGGGACCTGCTTCTAATGCACGGGAATCCATATATGCTCTAGCAATCTCTATTGGTGAAGCACCAATTTCATCCTGACCCTGGAGAGTTGTTAATTTGATTATCATAGCAGTAAAATTACATATGACCCAAAATTGAGCATGTTCTACAATGCAAATAACTTATGAAGCTGGAGAGAACAAACCCTAACTGAATCACAAAGTAAAACTTACTTAATACACTAATACTCTCTGATATCAATCTGGGGATAGGGGAAGTATCAGTAAAAAAAATCCTATTTCAGCTCTCTAATTCTTAGGATATTTGTTTGAGAACAATTAGATTTTTTTCCTAAGATTTGGATGCATTATTTTTATAATTTCTTTCTTAAAAATTGAAGATTGTGTTTTACAGGTATTTTTTTTTTTGATCAGCAAAATTAATAATATATTGATAGAAGTACCAGAGGTACTAAATACATAGATTAGATCCCATACTCATGGTTCCAAAATAAAACTAATGTAGTTTGAGAAGGAACCATAGTATGGCTACATAAAAGGTATCTAATATCTGCTACAAATCCTACTCAGAGCTATTGAAAGCTAATACAAAAATCCCTCTCGGATGTGACTTGACCATTGGTAAAAGTAAAGTTTGAAATCTTTGTCCAAATTTGTGAGCCATGTCCAAGCTAAAAAAACTGCATCGTCGAAGAGCTTGCTACCGTTGAAAGATTCATTGGAGAAGATAATTCTGTTCCGCATCTTCCATATAGACCAAACAACAGCCATCCACCAAGTTTGCCACCTCTTGATTCTTATACCTTCCACTTGCACAAATGAATGCTGGAGAAAATGCTGAATAGGGTTGGAAGGAAACACGCTGGTGATGTTCATCCAGGATATAGTCTCCCACCAAATATATATTTAATCACAAAGTAAAATTACATATGCAAATAATTTATGATTCAATTAGGACAGCTGTGGTTTGTTATTTCTGTTAGAGCAGTAACTAACTTTGGTTAGTTAACTGCCTTAGGTTATGTGTAATCACATTTGTTCTCTCTATAAATAGAGAAACAGAATCAGTTTGTAACCAACCTTTCAATTCTGAATCAAAAATAATATCTTCCAGCTTTCTTCTTGTCTCTCAAACTCTATGATGGTATCCAGAGCTTGAAGTCTATCCATTGCAACTAATCAGAATTTCGCTTCATAATCAGAGCTTGAAGTCTATCCATTCCTTCTTTTTTTTTTTTTTATCAGCAAAGATATGTATTTATATATAGATAAAAGAGTACCAGAGGTACTGAAATACATATAGGTAGATGGCCGTGCAAATGGTTCCAAAACAAACTAAATAGAGTCTATGAAGGAACCAAGCAGGCTACAAAATGATAGGAAATGCTACTAATGTAAGTGTCTTTTCATTATTAATACAAAAACCCTTCTCTAATGTTACTAGACCACTGATTGAAAGGTAGTGAGAAGTCCTTCTCCAAGTTGGATAACCATGTCCACAATAGGAAAGCTGCGTCGTCAATCACTTTGTTGGCGTCGAAGGAGTCATTAGAGAATATAATCTTATTCCTCTTCTGCCAAATACTCCAAGTTACTGCCGGCCACCAGCATCTCCATCTAGTAGTTCGTATCCCCCCAGCCATTATCAACCCATGTTGGAGGAAATGTTGCTTTGGATCATTCGGGAAAACTGCAGAGATGTTCAGCCATGATACTGATTCCCACCAGATAGGAATGATTTTCCTGCAATGAAAGAACAAGTGTCCTGCATCCTCTTCCATATTTCTGCAAAATGGACAGCTCCTATCCATGACCTCTATTTGTGTCCTATGCAAATTTATTTTAGTAGGCAGCCTGTTTCTGAGTAATCTCCACGCAAATACTGCATATTTAGATGGCACCTTTAGTTTCCACAGCTCCTCAAAGTTGGATGATTCTAACTTCCTACTATGGAGGCAACAGGTAGAACCTGTCACCAAGGCTCATAAACTTCAGTGTTTTGTGGCAAGTCCTCAGATCCCAATGCGCTTTCTCATAGAGGCAGATTGTGAAGTTGGAAATAAAAATCCAGCATACACCGATTGGGAACAACAAGATCAGATTCTTTTATCGTGGCTTCAATCAACTCTTTCAGTTTCCATCCTATCTCGAATTGTCAAATGTGTTCATTCATATCAGCTTTGGGAGCAGATCCATGAGTATTTTCAAAAGCAAACACGTGCAAAAGCTAGGATTCTTCGAACAAAACTCAAAACTACAATGCTTGAGCACAAAACAATGCGCGAGTTTTTTTGCGCATCAAATGCATAGTCAATGCGCTTGGATCGTGTGGAGATTCTATTCTTCCACATGAACATCTTGACGGGATTCTTAAAGGCCTACCAAAGGAGTACGGTCCAGTGATCGAAAGTATGTTTGAACCGCTTTCGATTGGAGAAGTAGAGGCACTGCTGCTCGTACATGAGGCACGCATGAAAAAATTTCAGAAGCGCTTCGCTGATTCACCATCGGTTAATGTTGCTCAAGTTTACAATTCATCTTCGAATCTTACAATTCATCCTCGAATAATTTCAGTTCACAAAATCGATCCAATTATTCTGGAAATCGTGGTGACTTCAATCGTGGCAGTGGCTACATTCATGGAGGCAATGATTTTGACCACAGCGGTGGCTACAGTCGAGGAGGCAATGGCTTTGGCCGTGCTGGAGGTCGTCGTGGAGGCGGCAGAGGCTGCGGTCATTATGCAAATTTTTAGTGCTAAGTTTGCTTCAAATTGGGTCACACAGCAGCAGTGTCATTTTTGCAATGACTCTAATTTTCAGCCAAACGCATCTCTCATGCAGATGGAACCAGTGTTTCAAAGCAATTCTTCAAACACCTTTGGTTCAGAACAGAATCAGGGAACTAATACTCACAAAGACTCCCAACCTAGTGCAATGCTAGTTGATTCTGAAAATCAAGATCCTAACTCTACTACTTGGATACCTGATTCGGGTGCATCATTCCACGTAACTGGAGAGTCTCAAAACATCCAGCAGCTTGGTCCATTTGAGGGACCAGATCAAATATACATAGATAATGGCCAAGGCCTTTCTATTAAGTCTTCTGGTTACACAAAGTTTGTTTCCCCTATTAATCCTAGAGTCAGTCTGTCCTTAAAACAATATTACATGTACCTACCATCACTAAAAACTTAATCAGTGTCAGCAAATTTTCTAAATTTTCTTTGAATTTTATCCTAATCATTGTGTTGTGAAATCACAGGGAACCAATGAAGTCCTACTTCAAGGTTCACTGGGTCCTGATGGCCTCTACATATTTTCACATCTTGCACTCAGATTCTACCTCAGCCACCTGCTTACTTTCAAGTTCCAGTGTCGATTCTGCTGTTTTTTTTTTTTTTTGGTCAGCAAAGATAATATATTATATATACAAAGAGTACCAGAGGTACTGGAATACATAAGGGGGTAGCCATGGTAATGGTTCCATAATCAGACAGAATAGTCTGAGAAGGAACCACTCTATAGGACCCAAAGAAAAAACATAGATAATGGCTAAAGTAAACCTCTAGTAGTACAAAAAGATTGTCTAATATTGCTGGACCAGTAATTAAAATGTTCTGTGAAGCCTTTCTCATAATTCCTAAGCCAGGTCCAAAGAATGAAAATTGCATCTTCAAAGACTTTGTTTGCATCGAAAGAGGCATTAGAGAATACTATGCTATTCCTTGTCTTCCAAATGGACCAGGTTAGGGCCAGCCACCAGCACTGCCACCTATTGCTCCTAACACCATCAACTTGGAGTCCCATATGTTGATTGAAATTCATTTTTGGGGTGAGGGGAGCAGCTCCTTTTATATTTATCCATGACATAGCTTCGCACCATAAAGGTTGAATTTTTGAGCAATGGAAAAATAGGTGTCCTGCGTTCTCTTCTTCAACTCTGCATAAAGGGCATGAGGTGTCAGCAACCTGCACTTGCCTTCACTGTAACTGATGTCTTGTCGGAAGTCTATCCCTAATAAGTCTCCAAGCAAAAATTGCTATTTTGCTTGGAACCTTTATACTCCATAATTTGGCAAAACAATCCTCTTGAGTTACTGCTGCTGCTCCTTCCATCAGTACCTTGTAGGCACTGTTTGCTGTGTATTGACCTGTAGGATTAGCTGTCCATTCCCACACATCAGGTCCTTGGTGTGGAAAGATCATATCCTGAATCTCGTTGAGGAAGACAGCTGCTGAATCAATTTCATCATCAAAACATAGCCTTCTCAAAGTAAAGTTCCATTCCCACCCATTATCTTTGAGGCTTCCCATCTGTTGGATGAAATTCTGCTGCTGTAAGGAAATTGAATACAACCTGGGGAATTTTTCTGCCAGAGACATTTCCCCACATACCCACTTATCCTCCCAAAATTTAGTTTGTTCCCCACAGCCCACCTTCCACCTCATACCACTATTAATAATCTGCCCCTGAGGGGAGTGAATGAGGGTCTTCTTCAAGTCTCTCCACCAAACTGATTCTAAACCTGGTCTATCTGCTGCCAACATGCCCTGCCATCCGCCATACTTAGACTGCACCACTCTAGCCCAAAGTTCTCCTTTGTTTTGCATCAGACCCCACCTCCATTTACCAAGCAATGCTATATTGAAATTGGTGATATCCTTGATGTCCAGACCTCCATGTTCTTTAGGTGATGTCACCGTGTCCCACCTAATCCATGCGATCTTATTTTGATCAAGCCCTCCTCCCCAAAGAAACCTTCGCTGCAGTCTCACCAGTTTGTCCACCACTAATTTAGGTGCCCTGAAAAAAGAGAAGAAATATAAAGGAATGGATGTTAGCACAGATTTGAATAAAGTCACTCTCCCCCCCATGGAAATGTGTTTTTGTTGCCACTTCGCTAGCTTTCTCTCACATGTGCGTATAATGGGATCCCACATCCGACCTCTCCTTGGATTTGCCCCTAATGGTATACCCAGGTAGACTAAGGGGAACGTCATCAATCCGCAATGTAAAAAAGTGGCTGCATGTTGCTTCCATTGCTGTGATTGACCGAAGGCACCAACACTACTCTTTGCAAAATTTATTTTTAAACCTGAAGCAAGTTCAAAAGATCTAAGGATTGTTTTAACTGGCATTAGATTCTCCGTAACCGCCTCCCCAAAAAATATTGTATCATCAGCATACTGTAGGATGCTAATAGTCACATTGTTTGTACCAACTTGGAAGCCCTTGTAGATATTCTCTTCCTCAGCCCTCCTGATCAGCCCATTGAGACCTTCAGCCACGACATTGAACAAGAAAGGTGCCAATGGATCACCTTGTCTAAGACCCCTTTTGGGGAGAAATTCCTCCGTAGGGCTTCCGTTCACCAAAATTGAGATAGATGCTGACTTCAAACAGCCCTCAATCCATTGAACCCACTTAGAGCAAAAACCTGTTTTTTCCAACATATATAATACAAAATCCCAAGAGACCGAGTCGTATGCCTTCTCGAAATCTACTTTAAATACAAGGCATGACTTGTTGCTTCTTTTTGCATCTTCAATCACTTCATTTGCAATAAGAGCATTGTGTAGTAGATGCCTTCCTTCAATGAAGGCAGATTGTGTCTCATGTATGATGAGATGCATCACCCTCTTCATTCTGTTGGCCAGCACTTTTGATACTATCTTATAAATGCATCCTATTAAGGATATTGGCCTGTAGTCATTCAAAAACTGTGGATCTGCCACCTTGGGAATCAAAGTTATGAAGGACGCATTACACCCCTTAGGAATGACTCCATTAACATAAAACTCATCAAGAAAACGCAGGATTTCAGGCTTCATAAGCTGCCAAAACTGTTTTATAAACTTAAAATTCAGACCATCCGGGCCTGGAGACTTGTCACTCCCACATTCCCAAACAGCGGTTTTTACTTCTTCCCAAACATTCTCACAAAGGCTACAAGTGTCTCTCTCCTAATGGCAAATTTTTTTTTTTTTTTTGCACAGCAAAAATCAAATATTATATATGAACTTCAGTACTAGGTGTACTGAAAATATAGATATGAATACAAGGCATAAAAAGCCTAAACCCCACGAGGGAGAATCGATAGATAGGACGAAATACAAAGCCAACCCAACCCCTTTAGGAAAAAGCCTCCTTCAGATTAGTTGACCAGAAATTAAAGTGCAATTGGAAACCCTTCTCCACACACTTAAGCCAGGACCAGGTGTGGAATAAAGCCTCATCCATGACCATTTCTGGATTGAAAGGCTGATTATTGAAAATCATGCCATTTCTGTGGTGCCAAATGGACAATGACAGAGCTATCCAGAGAAATTCCCATCTCTTGACTATGCTGCTTGGTCTATTCCATTGAGAGAATTGAAGAAAATGATTGTTTGGGTCAGTGGAGAGAGGACCCACTCTATTAACCCATCTCATAGGCTCCCACCAGAGACTCCTAGTCTTGGAACAGTTGAAAAAAAGATGATTGACAGATTCTTCATCAAGGTCACATAAAGGACAGCTATAAGAATGCAGAGTCACTTGCCTCCTTCTGAGATTATCCCTAGTAGGGAGCCTGTTCTTGAATAATCTCCATGAAAAAGCACTAGCTCTAGGGGGAATTTTCAGGCTCCACATGAGCTTAAGAACCCTGTCCTCATTAGCATTATCATGAGCCTCCTGCAGCATTTTATAAGCAGACTTTGTGGAATATAGGTCATTAGGATCAGGCTTCCAGCAAAGGAAATCCCTGCTGGAATGATTGATGTTGCCTGACTCAATGTCAGCTAGGAAGTCAGCTACCATGTCAATTTCATAGTCAAAAAAGTTCCTTCTCCATGTTAGCTTCCATTCCCATCTCTCTTCCACAAAATTCCCCATAGAATTGATTGAAGAGGTCTGCTGATTGCTTATTAAAAAAAGAGTAGGATATTTTGTTTGAAGATTATAATTATCCCCCAGCCATTTGTCCTTCCAGAAACTGATTTTGGTGCCACAACCCACTCTCCACTTGAGGTTATCAACAAAACAGTTGTTGTGCTGCTGCTGGAAGATAGCCTTTAAGTCTTGCCACCATTGAGAGTGGAATTTACTCTTACCACCAGAGATCATCTCTTTCCACCCACCATATTTGGAGATTAAAATTCTAGCCTAGGGCTGGTTCTGGTTATTGGCCAGCTCCCACCCCCATTTGCCAAGTAAAGCCTCATTAAAGATGGATAAATCTTTGATCCCAAGGCCCCCTTTGTTCTTGGGGAGACAAACTGAACCCCATTTTACCCGAGAAATCTTGCTGGCCTCTTGCTGACCTCCCCACAGAAATTTTCTCTGGATGGAGACAATCTTGTGCACCACTTTTTTGGGAATCTTGAAAAATGAAAGAAGATAGATAGGTAAGGCAGCTAAAACTGAGTTAATGAGAGTGATTCTGCCCCCCATATATAGGCTTCTTTGCTTCCACTTTGCAAGTTTATCTTCAAACTTCCTTATAATAGGCTGCCACACACTCCAGCTCTTCGAGGACACCCCTAGAGGAATTCCGAGATAAGAAAAAGGAAAATCCATGTGACTGCAGTTAAGGAATTGAGCTGCAGCCCTGCACCAACTTCCAGATTTGCCCAGACAGCCAAGCTGGCTTTTAGAATAATTAATCTTGAGGCCAGAAACGTTTTCAAAGCATCTCAGAATGCATTTTAAAGATCTAACATTTTGCTGAGTGGGATCTCCAAAAAACAGGGTATCATCAGCATATTGGAGGATGTTCACTTCATCTTTTAAAATTCCAACTCTATAGCTGCTGAATAGATTCTTGGACACAGCTGATCTCATCAAACCTGCGAGGCCTTCCGCTACAATATTGAAGAGAAGGGGTGTAAGGGGATCACCTTGCCTTAGACCTCTCTTAGGAGCAAATTCCTTGGAAGGACTTCCATTAATTAAAATGGATATGGTTGCTGTAGACAGACAACCATTAATCCATTTCCTCCACCTATCACAAAAGCCCATCCTCATGAGCATGTAGTCGAGAAAGCCCCATGAAACCGAGTCATACGCCTTTTCAAAATCCGCTTTGAAAACCAAGCAAGGTTTATTTCTAGCCTTAGCCTCAGCTATAACCTCATTAGCAATCAAGACACCATGCAGAATGTGTCTTCCTCTCATGAAAGTTGTCTGTCTATCATCTATAAGGTGAGGAAGAACAAGGGCCAGCCTCTCGGCCAGAACTTTAGCCACGATTTTATAGACGCACCCTATGAGGGAGATGGGTCTATAATCATTAAAAGATTGAGGATCATTAATCTTTGGGATGAGGGCTATGAATGAAGCATTAGTTCCTTTGGGGAAGTAACCATTGATGTAGAATTCATCCATAAACCTGATGAAGTCAGGTTTCAGGATCTCCCAAAAATGCTTAATGAAGTTGAAATTTAGCCCATCCGAACCAGGGCTTTTGTTCCCCCCACAGTCCCAAACTGCTGATTTGATCTCCACTTCAGAAAATCTAGTCACAAGGCTTTCTTTATCTCTTGAATCAAGAGTAGAGAACTAGACACCATCAAGGGTTGGTCTTCTAGGAGCTTCCTCTGAAAATCTGTCCTTGAAATAAAGGATAGCTGCATTTTTAACAGTGCAGGGTTCGTGAACCCACACACCATCTATGAAGATACCTTGGATGGCATTTTTTCTCCTTCTATGGTTGATCAATCTGTGAAAATAAGTAGAGTTGATGTCCCCTTCTTTTAACCACTTTACTCTAGCCTTTTGTCTTAGCATAGATTCATAAGCATAAGCTGCATCCCACAATTGACCTTGAAGGGATTTCTTAAGAATCAATTCCTCCTGAGATGGAGCTCTATCAATTAGGCCAGTCTCCAAATCATTCAGCTCCTTTTTAATATTCTGGACTTTTCTAGCATTAGCTTCCCCATTTGTCAAACTCCAGCTCTTAATACTCTGCTTAAGGTGTTTTATTTTGTGATTCAGGACAAAGCCTCCCCAACCAGGAGGGTGGTAATTGCCCCATTTCTGCTCCACTAGCTGCTGGAACCCCTTGTCCTTCAACCACCAATCCATAACCTTAAAAGATTTTGGCCCCAATCAATGTTCTTTGACTTCAAGAGAATAGGGCAGTGATCAGAAAAATCCCTATCAAGCACAAACTGAGTTGAATCTGGCCATTGCAGAAACCACTCATCAGATAAGAGGAACCTGTCCAATCTGCTCATGGCACTGCCATTGGGTCTGAACCAAGTGAATTTCCTTCCAATGGATCTAACCTCCTCTAATGCCATCTCTGAAATCCAAGAATTGAATTCAGAAATGCTGGGGTCAGGACCCACAAACTGAGCTGCACTCACTCTCTCATCTTGGTGTCTTATAGAGTTGAAATCACCTACTACACACCATAGACCTTCTTGAGAGGATGTCTTCAGCTGCAGAATTTCATCCCATTGCTGTCTCTTCCTATGGATGTCACACGGAGCATACACATTGATAATGGAGACCCTCTTATTGTCTTTGATCCACATTCCTTCCAACAAAATAAATCCTGCCCCCACTACCTTTCTATCAACTGAAAAAGAATCATTATTCCAGATGCAGAGGAGGCCACCGGCAGCATTAATTGAAGGGGCACATTCCGAAGCAACATTACAGTCAGCCCATAAATACTAACAAGTCCTCCTATCAATGGCTTCCATTTTTGTTTCTTGGATACATAGAATATCAAGATTGTTGGTCAAGGTCAGTTTTCTGATAGCTGACCACTTGACTCCACTACCCAGCCCTCTAGAATTAAAGGATAGAATATTCATGAGTCAATCTTATCCTTTCCCATCACAGCTGTTACCTCTGCTGTATGTTCACTAGCAACCTTAGCAGTCTTCATGTTTACAGAACTGTGTTTATGCTCTTCAAAAGAAAGGCCCAAATTATATGTTTCCAAAGATGTTATCTTCAATGAGCTTAAATATCCTTTCAATGATCCTTTTCCACCTTTATCTAACTGTCACTTCTTCTAAGAGTGATTTTCTACCTACTGCTCATATTCCTCTTGTCTTACCTTCCCATAATGAACTCACTCATTCTTCTCAACATGCCAAAACTAATTTTACTTCTGTAAGTGCTGATCCCTCTAGATCCCTTAATACTGAATTCCCTAATTCTCAAAATGTCACATCACTTCTCCTCTTTCAAATGCTGAACCAAATTTTGTTACTAATGAACACTCTAACACAGTTTTTGACTAACAAAAATCCAAGTGCATTGTCTGGTACCTCTTCTTCTCAGTCTCACACTGTCAGTTCTCCTTATAATCCTGTTCTTCCCTCTCAAAATGTCCATCCTGTGCAAACCAGATCCAAGTCTGGAATTCATCAATCTAGGCTGCATCCTTCACTGTTTTTGGCACATTGTGAACCTAAGACTGTTGAAGAGGCTCTTGCTGACCCTCAATGATTTGCTGCTATGAAACAAGAGTATGAGGCTCATCTTAACAATAAAACATGGGATCTTGTTCCTCTTCCCAAATACAGACAAATTGTGGGTTGTAAGTGGGTCTTCAGAATTAAGGAGAATGTTGATAGGACTGTTAACAGGTTCAAGGCTAGGTTAGTGGCTAAAGGATTTCATCAGATTGCTGGTTGTGACTTTAATGAAACCTTTTCTCCTGTAATAAAACCTATTACAATCAGGTTGGTTATCACTCTTGCTCTCACTAATAAATGGGATTTGTTCCAGTTAGATGCCAACAATGTCTTTTTAAATGGCCATCTTGAAGAGACTATCTACATGCAGCAGCCACAAGGCTTCGAAAGTTCAAATAGAACCTTGGTTTGCAAGCTACAAAAGGCTTTTTATGGCCTTAAACAGGCCCCAAGACAGTGGTTTGATAGGCTCAAAGGAACTCTTTTACAGCTTCGGTTTGTGGCCAGCAAGTGAGATCCTTCGTTGTTTGTTTATAAAAACAAAGGACATATTATCTACATTCTTGTTTATGTAGATGATATTATTATCACTGGTACCTCCAATGTTGTAATTCAGCAACTCACCACTAAGCTGCATTCCAATTTTTCTCTTAAACAATTTGGTAAACTTGACTATTTTCTTGGTATTGAAATTAAATCAGTGGCTGATGGGACTATTCTACTGACTCAAAGCAAATATATCAGAGATTTGCTTCAAAAACCCAAAATGGCAAAAGCACAGCCTATTTCTTCCCCTATGACTGCTAATTTCAAGTTAAACAAAGCTGGCTCCGATTTATTCAATGATCCATCTCTCTATAGGTCTGTTGTTGGTGCTCTTCAATACACAACCATTACAAGTCCTGAGTTAAGCTATGCTGTGAACAAGGTCTGTCAGTTCATGGCTAATCCTATGGACCCTCACTGAACAGCTGTTAAACGCATTCTAAGGTACCTTAAAGGCTCTATTCATCATGGTTTGCATTTCAAGGCTGCTCCTTCCTCTCAGCCTTTTACTATCAAAGCCCTCTATGATGCTGATTGGGCCTCGGATCCAGATGATAGAAGGTCTACCTCTGGTGCAGTGATTTATTTTGGTCCTAATTTGGTCTCATGGTGGTCCAAGAAACAACAAATTGTGGCTAGATCTTCCACTGAAGCTGAATACAGGAGCTTGGCTCAAGCCACGACTGAAGTTACATGGATTCAAACTCTTTTAACAGAATTATCTGTTCCGTTTTAGACCCCAGAGATTTACTGTGACAACCAAAGTGCAGTGGCTATCAGTCAAAATCCAATCCTTCATTCCCGGGTCGATATCAAAGAGTATTAGTGTATTAAGTAAGTTTTACTTTGTGATTCAGTTAGGGTAGCTGTTAGAACAGTTATGATTCAATTAGGACAGTTGTGGTTTGTTATTTCTATTAGTTTGTTAGAAGCTGTTAATTCTGTTAGAGCAATAACTAACTTTGGTTAGTTAACTGCCTTAGTTAGGTTATGTGTAATCGTATTTGTTCTCTCTATAAATAGAGAAACGGAATCAGTTTGTAACCATCCTTTCAATTCTGAATCAACAATAATATCTTCCAGCTTTCTTCTTTTCTCTCTCAAACTCTGAGAGAAATACAACAGCCATGAAGATGAAGAATATAATGAAAGTGTAACCCTCCTAAGTATTCAAGAGAACTTGGAAAAATATAAATAAACACTCTTATGTTAAAAAGCTAAATATGATATTGTAAGTATACCAAATGTTAAAATGCCACTAGAACCAGAGAAGAAAACAGAAAAAAGGTACAATTGGACAATTCAATAACAAAATTAGCAAGAGGTGTTGAGGTTCATTGTTCAAACAACAAGTTGCAATACTCACCTTTGACAGACCAAGAGGTGTTGAGGTTCCCCATATGGCCCCAGTTGACTCTTCAAGCCTTTGCTCATTTGAAACTTTCGGAAGTCCACGTGTCATCGCAAGCCCCTCATCATCTTTCCTAGAACTCAAATTTGTAATTTCCTTTCCTTGTTCAACATTAGAAAGGTCCATCACCCTTGAATTTAGTACCGCCACTAAACGATCAAATTCAACTCTACATGAAGGGATTGAAGATTTTTAGATAAGGTACATCAATAAATAACAAAAAAAATAGTTTTCTTCACTAAGGGTATGCTTGGAAAGGAAAGGAAGGGAGGGTAAACTTTTCATTTCTTAAGTAAATATTCTTCTATTAGAAAATAAAAACAAAAATTAATGAGACTGTCATGTAACCTCCCAAATGCACTCATTCCTATTTATAAAAATTTTATAATACGCTATAGTCTCTACTCAATTTAGAAATAAAACTTAACCCTCCTCGTCCTCTTTCCAACCCCTCCATCCCAACACACCCTAAATAAGATAGTACATGAACAGTTTTATCTAACAGCATGAGCATACTAACTAAAGCTAGGATGGAAGTAAGCGAAGTCATCCCTTGATCCTACTCCATGGTCTAATTCATTAACTCAATCAGATGAGAATAATTGTTTGATTGTTAAATGAGCCAAGCCAAAGCTTTCACAACATTAACTCATGAGTCAGCTTAAAGGCAAGTAATTATACAGCTCAATGGGTATGTTTGCATGTGTATATAACAATAATGTTTTAATTCAATATAATTTTTTTGTATATATTACCTTTGAAATAAATATATATAAAATATTTTTAATAACAAATTTGAACCTAACTTGTTGGAGACATGTTTGCTAATATCATACCAATGCATGGATG
This sequence comes from Glycine max, assembly GCF_000004515.6. Lineage (NCBI taxonomy): Eukaryota > Viridiplantae > Streptophyta > Magnoliopsida > Fabales > Fabaceae > Glycine > Glycine max. Next base: position 23,429,713 of record NC_038242.2, read on the forward strand.
CAATATCTAAATGAGACATGATTTGGTTCTCCAAGACATTCCCACATCCATTGTAAGGAGAACAATAAATTTATTAATGAAAAAAAATTATGACAATAAAAACTTTTCACTTCAACAGCAAAACAAAAAATACTGTTATTGCTGTGCAAGGATGTTGACAATAAAGCTCCAAGATATGGGGGTGAATGATTTGATCTACAACAAGAATAACTTTCACAGTAAAATTAAGAAATGAGTCATTCAAGCAAGGGAGGGGGAAAAATTAATAAATTCAGGTCTGCGGTAGATAAAGGATAGGGTATAAGGTGCCAACAAGTTGGGATGTTATACTTTATCCTGATGCTATGCATGCCTTTTTCAAAAAAAATAAAAAAAGCAAGGGAGGAAAAACTTATAAAAATTTAAACTAATGTACCTAGAGAATTTCTTCCCTTGAACCAGCTGCTCAATATCAGAAAGCCCATTTTTATCAGATTTTTCTACTTTTTCATCTTGTTTGGACAGAACCAAGTCTGAACTGCTTTTCAGTTTACCACTGATGTCATCAGCACTAGCCATTTCAGATGATTTGGATGCCAAAAGCTACAAAAGAATAACCATAGTCAACAATGTGGAGGTGAGGAAAAGGAATAAAATTCTAGATGGATCAGTAAAGCTCCTAAAAATTAGAAGCTGTTAGACCAGTGTCTGAGTTACCCAAACAGACCCTTCAGGTTTATTATAGGAGGAAGTGCAAAAGAGGAAATAAATAGTTGTATAGGACAGTAATTAGGAGAAGCATATAAATAAGCCCTTGAGGTAGGAATAGGGGCAGATTCTGATTTTGCATTTGTCGACTGGAGTTCCAGTGTGAAAGGAGAATTGCTCCTTTGGGGTACCAATGGGTACTTGGTTTCTTCTTCCCTTATTTGATACTACAAGATTCATTCTTTCCCTTTTTTCTCTCTCTCTCTATCACTCTATATGTTTTTGCTTGATTAGATTAGAGATCCAACCCATTCTGAAAAGGGGTGGGTCCTAAAAATTTGGGCTGACCTGCCAGATTTCTAATCCGAAATGGAGAATCACGTGGGATCACTAGAGAAGATGACTAGTGAACGCAGTTCACTGGTTCCAATTTTGGCATCAAAAGTCCAAGAACCCTTCTTGGCAAGACTTCTCCACGGCTCTTCAGCGAAGATTTGGCAGGGATAGTCACAGTACAGTGAACGAAAGATTAGCAGCATTGCTACAAACTGCAAGTGTGGAAGAATATATTCAAGAATACGAATTACTGATGGCGCAGACAAAATCAATGCCAGAAAATCAAATGCTGAGGTATTTCTTGGCCAGGCATGTCTGCCTGCATGATCCCAAGGATTTAATTCATGCCATGGAAGTAGCGCGGGACATTGAGGAAGCAATGACAGAGACATGCAGTTATGGGGGATCTTTGAATCGAAGCAACATCAATTTTCAGTATCAAGGAGGAGGCAGAATCGTGTACAGAGTAAGGATGGACAGTGGTGGCAGTAGTGCTCCAACCACTAATGGATGGGGCCAAACAGGACCATGAGGAGGTAAGACCATAGCTACAACAGCCAAAACAGGGGAAGGTTCGAACTTGTGGTCAAGAAATAGAGGGACAAGAAATCTTCCTTATACAGAATATTTAAGAAGGGATTCCAGGAAATGCTACAAGTGCAGTTTGGCCTTTGGCCCTGGTCACCAGTGCCCAGAGAAGAACCTAAGAGTCGTAATCTTAGGCGAGGATGAGCAAATTGAATATATTGGGCTAATAGAAAAAATTGAACAAGTGGAAGCTGTTGAGGAAGAAGGTAATGAAGAGCAAGAGGTAGGGTGTCAATGGATGGATCTATCCCTATGTTCTGCCGAGGGGTTGACTCAACCTCAAACCATGAAACTCCAGGGCATAGTTCAAGGTCAAAAGGTGCTAATCCTGATTGATAGTGGAGCCAGCCACAATTTCATTTCGGGAAAATTGGTCCAGAAACTGGGATTGAAGGTGGAACCAACCGAACCATACTAGGTAAGACTTGGAGATGGCAACAAGAAACCAACCCAAGGATGTTGCAAAGGGGTAAAGGTGAGCATAGGAGACTATGAGCTGCCTGAAGAATTTTGTTTGACCTGGGAGAAGTGGATGTGATATTGGGGATAGCTTGGCTAGTTATGTTAGGAGAGGTAAAGGTAAATTGGAGAACCCTGAATATGAAGTTTGCGCATCAAGGCCAGGATATAAGAATAAAAGGGGATCCCAACTTGGAAAAATCCATAATATCTGTCAAGAAACTGTTGAAACTAACGGAAAGCGCACACTCACAAAGTCAGGAACTCAAAGTCAGCAGCTCTTGGTCCAGTGGCAGGGCAAGTTGAGTGATGAGGCTACATGGGAAGGAAGATGCAGAGATGATCAGCAACCAATTCCCAGATTTCAACCTTGGGGACAAGGTTGTTTCTGGGGAGGAGATATTGTTAGACCAGTGTCTGAGTTTCCCAAACAGACCCTGCAGGTTTATTATAGAAGGAAGGGCAAAAGGGGAAATAAATAGATGTATAGGACAGTAATTAGGAGAAGCATATAAATAAGCCCTTGAGGTAGAAATAGAGGGCAGATTTTGATTATGTATTTGTCTACTGGAGTTCCAATGTGAAAGGAGAATTGCTCCTTTGGGGTACCTGCGGGTTCTTGGTTTCTTCTTCCCTTAATTGATAATACAAGATTCATTCTTTCCCTTTTCTTTTCTCTCTCTCTCTGTCACTCCATATGTTTTTGCTTGATTAGATTAGAGATCCAACCCATTCTGAAAAGGGGTGGATCCTAACAGAAGCAGTATTTTTTTCTAATTTCGTGTGAAGCAAAAAATTCCTTACATGTATATCACTTCTGCACGAATCACCTTCATGACGGTCAGCAGTTTGCCATTTATCTACGGTCAGCAAAAGCGTTGATCAGAAAGTTGAGTGAATCACAATATTCCAGATTAATCAGAAAATTTTATTATCAACAAAACAGCTAAGGATAATGGGGAGCAGAATAAACTCGACCATTAAAACGACTCACACAGAAGATAGAACATAATAAAGACATGATGCAGATAATATACTTGGGAAATTGAAGAATTAGAAGGTTCAGGGGAACTAGAGAATAATATCTTTCAAGATATTAAATCTAGAAAGTTACTTCATCACAAAAGAAGTCAGTAATGAATGTTACAAATTCCATGCCATAAAATCATTATTTCCATTTTAGCACCAAGATTTTGCTGTCATATATACCAAAATTATTAGCTCAATATGTCAATATGATTGTCATTATGCTTGCCCCATCTTTTTTTTATTTGGAAGGCAGGAAATATATATATTTATTATTAATCAGTAAGACAGCAGCACCAGAGGTACTGCTGTCATTATGCTTGCCCCATCTATTAACCACTAATATGCCAAATGTGAGCCTTCTATGACCACATATATCAGGTACAGACAGTAGTGAAGTTAATGCACCTACATGGCAGACTAAACATGAGTAATGAGAAATAGGTATGCTTAACAAAGTGTATCTTACTGCATTTTCAGTTATTGAGGAGATTTATGGATGGGTCCTTTACTTCAATCAACTAAAAGCAATAGCACCTAAAAAACATCTGATTTACATGTCTTCATTCTTAAAAGCATTCCTTAAACCAGAAATAGTTCTATATCCAGACTCTAAAGTATTTACATATTTTTGCTATCTATGACTAAAAACTGAAATATATGATTTGATATGTTTTAATTACAACAGTTTAGTATGGGATTATTTTCCTTATTACTCATTATTTAGTTTCCTTTTTTTTTAATCAGCAAAAATCATATTGTATTATATATTAATCAGTACAAGTTGTACTTGGAGTTTACACATTGGCCAGTTTGAGTAGGACTATGGTGTCCTAATACATAGTATATAACATGAATTAAGAGACCATAATTCTGACATTATACTTATCCCACAGCTACCCCCACTTGTAGAATTATCCCACCCTAATCACATAAATGCCTCTTTCATGTTGCTGGACCAGTGGTGAAATGGCATGTCAAAACCTTTAACCAGATTTTTTAGCCAAGTCCAGCATAGAAAGATAGCATCCTCCAACAGCTTACTATCATTAAAACTTTCCTCTTCAAAAATGATCTTATTTCAATGCTGCCAAATACTCCAAGTCAAGGAGATCCACCAGCATTTCCATTTTTGAAAACTTCTGCCATTTTCTTTCCCAACCACATGCTGGAGAAAGTGCATTCTCGGGTTCTGCGGAAATGGTGCTGAAGTGTTTGTCCGCAATGTTGATTCCCACCAAAGCGGCATAATTTTGCTGCAACTAAAGAAGAGATGTGCTGCATCCTCTTTATATTTGCAGAATGGACATGTGGGATCATTTATTTCCACATTTCTCCTGCGCATGTTGATTTTAGTTGGTAATTTGTCCCTTATTAGTCTCCACGTGAAGAAAGAGACTTTACTAGGGACCTTGACCTTCCACAACTCAGTAAAATCACCATCCTGATTTTCATTAGTTTGGTCTGACATAAGCATCTTGTACCCATTCCCGGTGGTGTATACACCCGATGCATCTTCCTTCCAGATCCACTTGTCTTCTTGATCCGAGTGAATGTTGATGCCATCTAACTCTTCTAGGAACCTCACAGCCAAATCCATCTCGCCATCAAAGAGTTCTCGTCTCCATTTGAAGTCCCATTCCCATCCAGCATCTGTGAACTTGCCCATCTTCTGTATGACATGATTTTGCTGTTTAGATATGGAGAAAAGTGAAGGGTATTTCCGCTTAAGTGGTACTCTATCCTCCTTCCATCCATCCTCCCAGAATTTAGCCTTTGCTCCACACCCCACTTTCCATTTTATCCCTTTATCTAAGCAGTTGCCATCTATGCTGGCAAAAGCTATGCTATTTATATCCTTCCACCACACTGATACTCTACTACCCCTTCTTTCCCCTTCCAAATTCTACCAATCACCATATTTTGAAATCAATATTCTAGCCCACAATTCTCCTTGATTATGGAAAAGGTTCCACTTCCACTTTCCGAGGAGTTTGCATAATTAAACTTCCTAAGGTCCCTGATTCCAATTCCTTCTTTCTCCTTTGGTAGACACACCAACTCCCACTTTACCCACACTATCTTCTTCTGCTCCATACCTCCACCCCACAGGAACCGCCTCTGTATCCAACCCAGAAATAATTGAAACAGCATGAGATGTTATTAATCAATAATTAATTGATCTTATCACCAATACTGATTCTTTTTTCCATATTATAAATAGCATAAGGTGTGGTCTACATACACACAACATTACACAGTAACACATTGTTATATGGTATCAGAGCTTAGGTTATTCTCGACAGAGGAATAACAAAAGTCATTCTCCGTCGAGGACCTACTGTCCCCGGTGGACCTTTCTCTGTCCTTCTAAGATTATGTTCCTTCTCTTCACAAACGTGCATGCAATACCACACACCTTTGCTGCTGTTTGGCAGCTGTCTCGGCATCATTTTGCCAACGACCATTGTTGCCTCTCCCTTCATGGCTACCGAGATTCCTTCGGACTCCGCTTCCACAACAACGTTCACCTACGTCCCTCGCACAAAATAATATATTTTGTGTGCAACTTTCTTTGTGGGTGAACAGTACTCGCACCCAGTGTTGGGCCTGTTTGGCAGCCAATGTGTCGTTCTCTTGTTGGTCCACATCAGCAACCTTTTAAGAAACACCATGAGTTGGCTTTTGGGGTTAAGTTAGGCCCAAACCCATATTCTAAGAAAAACCATCAATCTCACCATATAAATTCTCATAATCATGAATACAAAGACATGTTAAAGGCAAGTAGGTAAATTGGTTGGCAATGAGACTTGTTTAATGCTAAGCATATTGGTCCACTTCCACATCAAAAGGAAAGGGACCATGTCTTCATTGAAAGAAATTTGCATCTCATTCACAAATGCAATACCAAAACATTCCTAGATGAGTACCACAAGAAGGGGAAAATCACAAACATGGAACCTCACAATATACATTTGCTGCAAATCATCGGCATACAGTTCTTTAGTTTGTTGTCACACCTTGCTAGGTGAATTGTAGGATCTGAATATTTGCTTTGAACTTTGAAGAACAGCAAATGGTTTGTTTTAATCAGTGTGACATTTAACCAAGAGGCATGCATAGCTCAATATCCAAGGCCCAAGTAGAATAGTTTGTTCCACCTTGCTTGCTGGTGAAAACAGATAAGGCAATATTTATCATGAATATAGGAGGATCAATTTTGGGATCCTCCATTTTAAGAGTAGTGTCTGTCTTTGGGTGAGTCTCTATTTCAGCCAGTGTTATCAAATTGCGGTTAAGATTCGTAGAAATTACAGCTTCCAGGAATTGTAACATATAAGCAACAAATCTTGAGCAAATCAAATCTGTCATTTAATTTGACGTACAAACAGTCATATTTTAATTTATTTCTAATCACTATACCATGAATGCCCAGGCTCACAACATTGATTATTCATCTATTCAAGATAGACTATTAGTAAAGAAACATAAACCATATATTCAAAGTGGCCTATTATAAATGTGCAATACATATATTGTCACAAAGCAAATGAGAATTTGCTTATACGGATAACACTTAACAGAAACAAATCATTCCAGAATTTAACCAAGCAACAGAAAAATCATAAACAACAAAACAGAATAGAGCATTATACGCAAGAAATAAAAAACAACAGAGGAAACACACAAAGGAATATCTTGTCAAAAACCAAACGTGAATTTGTTTATATGGATAACAGAAACAAATTGATAGCAATACTACAGCAGCAGCCAGGCCCAAAAGGATCACTACACGACCTGGGTATCTGGATGACTATGCTTAGTGCCTGAGGAAGTTAGTTGCAACCATTCTAGAAGAATATTTGTTAGGATTCTCTTATAGAATATTTGTTAGCAATGAATGAAAAGACAAGGAAGAAATTAACTCAATTAGGCATAGCAAGGAGGTTACCTTGTCCTCGAATACAAGGCTAAAGCCCTCTGCTCCTAACACAAATCATTCAAGAATTTAAACTAAGCAACAGAAAAATCATAAACAACAAAACAGGGTAAAAGCATTAAACGCGAAAAATCGAAGGAAAAAAAAAGAATGTGACCTTGATCTTCGGCGGCAGAGGTAGGGCAAGGGAGAAGAGAGGGAGGAGGCGCGGCAGCGGTGGCGGAGAAGAAAGAGGGGAGAATACGAGTGGCTCCGCCGGCGATGAGGCGATAGGCAGGATCCACGAGCTTCGAAATCCAACGGCGGCGGGTGGCCTCCGGCGGACGCGAGTAAGGGCTAGGAAGCGGCTTTCTCGGCGGCGGTTTTCGGAGTTTGCCTCCGGCGCCTCTCTCCGAGGGCGCCGACGCGGTGATTTGATCGGTGGCCATGAGAGTGGCCGACTGGGCAACGGCGGAAAAGTGAAAAAAAAAAACGAAATGACGAGGTGAAGGCGAATACTATAAGACGCAAGTCCAATCCCAAACACTGCGCTCTCTCACAGTCTGACTCGGGTACAGTACGAGTAGCGGCGGATCTATATATAAAGGGTGTTGCTAGGTGCACCCAGCGTTATTGCTGGTGCACCCAGCATCACTTGAAAATGCCAGAAATATCCCTTCAATGTTTTGTTATGCGGATCAAGTTGATCCGTAAAAGATCCATGGATCAACTTGATCTGCAAAAGTCTCCTGCGGATCAAGTTAATCCATGTAAAACACGCGGACCAAACGCGGATCAAGTTGATCCGTGAGTCTTACACGGATTAACTTGATCCACAAGTATTCCACGGATCAACTTGAACTGCAGGAGACTGATTTTTTTAAAAAAGTTTAACTTTATTGAAACTTAATTTTAAATGACATTTGTAATATTAGTTTAACATTTCTAATTTACTTACTTCCATTCATAATATGTCGATGAATTTGGAATGAATTTGGTATAAATTTCGGATCAAGTAATTTAAACTTAATTGACAAAATAACACTAATATTATAAATTAATATTATTAATCAAAATAACTTAAAATATACAAAATGTTAAGTCAAATACATCGTCAAAAACTAATGATATCTAAAGTGTGAATAAACTATTGTTGATCCGTGCGCCGCCTACGTCGAGACCTCACATACACATTGCAGTCTTTTGTGACACCCCTAGTAATCCTGAGGCATGTTTGGATGACCTCTTCATGTGTGGATGTGTCTGGCGCATTTAGATGCTGCTCCAACGCCTCCGCGATCGCATGGCAAGCCTCCTGTTAAATAGAAAACAAACGAATTATACAAATTAGTATTAAAATAATTGAAGTAAATTACATACATCTAACCAAATAGTAACACTTACCACTGCATGTCTGGGCTCGTCCACATCAGGATCCGCACGTGTTGATGCCGGTGCTGCCTCATGAGGGTTATGATTGGGCTGCGTCGCATATGCATCTCGAGAAGGATCCGTCTGTGGCGCAGTCATGAATGGATGTGATATGACGAAGAACTAGTCTATGTAGTCAGGCAGACACTGACCTGGCACAACACACAGATCACCTACTGCCACCAAATGGTCTGAGTAGTGCGTCCATGTCATCATATGACACCCACAAATGGACAAGGTGTGCAGGAATACACTGGACGTAGCCGAACTGGCGCATAACCCTCTTCGGTTTGTATCTGACAACAACAGGCCCCTAGCGGAGCTGTCCCAAGAAGCACGAAATCGGATGAAAGTCTTGCACAGGTCGGTGCTCCGCATATGGCATCCAGTAGACATCTAGGATCCTCAAATGATCCAGGCGCTGCCTGTACGTCGTTGTAGATACCTTCTTCACAATCCTCTTTGTCGCAATCCACCGACATGCACGTGGTGACACCTAGTCATAGTCTGGATCAGCATTGCACTCCGCAACTGACGGAAAGTGCTCATATATCCAACACTACAGGGTTTACACGAAAATCATACATGTTAATTAAATATACACTCATTAAAACATTGTTATAATTAAATTATGAAATACATGTTAATTACTTGCAACAAGGTGATGTAACTAGAAAGCTGTCGAGTGGTGCTGAGACTGGCATCATTAAGCTGATCGTACATATGGATGCGGCCAGCAGCTCCCCATGCATACCGCCCAGCAAGAGTGAGGTCACGCAGGGACTATAAGTGTGCGACATGAACATGGGTTGCACTCTTATTAGCAAAAAGAGTGCAACCTAAAAGATGTAGAAGATAAGCGCGAGCGGCAGCTGTCCAGTGTTGTATCTGACATCTGCGTTGGTATACGTCTCGCAGCCACTGCAGGCGTACGTATGGTCCACCACATTGGCCTATCTCGGCCATGGCCACCTCTGTTGAGACCATCAGTAACTCAACCAACAGCAGCACCGCCTCGTCGGTGCGTAGAGGTTGGAAGTCATGGAATGCGCCAACGATAGGCAGATGGAGAAGAGACACGACGTCGTCCAACGTGATCGAAACCTCTCCCACAGGAAGATGAAAACTAGAAGTCTCCCGGTGCCACCTCTCAAAAAAGGAGGATATAAGTCCTCGATCGCCGGTGTCTATTGAACACGCGATCAAAGGACTTAATCCTGTCCCAGCAACCATGTCCTCAATTGCAGGAATAGGCCTGCCCAAGTTATGCACCTTCCTCCCATGGGAGGATAACTTCAACTCAGGACGTTCCTGAATTGAAGTACAAAGGAACACACAATTTGTTCAAATAATGTCAATCAGTAACCAAAAACTCAATAAAAAAGAATACTTATCAGACTTGAATATTATAAATACCTGTCCAGACCATACACTGGCCGCAACATGGTCAGCATACTCTGTAAGCACTGATGGGTTCCTGGGTCCACCAGGAAATCCCTCAGGCTCATTTGCAGCATCTTGTGCACCAATATTCTGTGTGTTTGTCTCTGGACCGATGTCTTGTGCATCTGCATCTACCATGGGCTTATCCCCAGCTACAGCAGCCTCTGCCTCTAGTATCGTAGGCGAGTTCGCAGGCGAGTCCGTGGGTACTGCAGGCACAACATCGTCAACAATGACAAGTACTCGTCGCCTGCGTGCTGATGCGGTCGGCCTTCAGCGTTGGGGAGCACCGTCAGAATCATCACCATCCCCTCTCCCCAGACTTCTAGCCATAATCCTACCTAACACATGGCCTAATCCTCTAGTCTTAATCATGATCTGCAAATGTCTACCACAAATTCCATCAATAAAACACACAAATTCCAATCAATCCTTTTATGTGTGTATGGTTTTCGAAATTTCATTTGGTTTGGTTTCGAGAAATTTGGTGTTTTGTGTTTGGGTTTATTGCAGTTATGTTGGAACTTCTTTAGATGCTTAATGTTTGTTCAATAAATAGCACTAGCAATGTTATAAGCTTGAGAATTAGCAAAAGGGTTGTGATTAATTAGGAAAAGCTTTTGCTTGGGAGAAAGAAGGACAACCTTGTAAGATGCCTCAGGCTATAGTGAACTTCATAGTGCAAAGTCTTGGTAATTTACTCATTCAAGAAGGAATGTTCCTATATAGGGTGGAAGACAAAGTGTTGCAACTGCAAACTGAATTGAGGATGATGAGGTCTTACTTGCAAGTTGCAGATAGAAAGCAAGATGGTAATGAAAGCCTAAGGAATTGGATTTCAGAAATCAGAGAAGCTGCTTATGATTATGATGATGTCGTTGAGTCATATGCCCTTAGAGGAGCTTCAAGAAGAAAGTTGACTAGTGTTTTGAGCCTCATCAAAAGGTATGCTTTAAACATCAACAAATTCATAGAAACCCATAAGGTGGGATCTCATGTTGATAATGTCATAGCTAGGATTTCTAGCCTCACAAGGAGTTTGGAAACTTATGGCATAAGGCCTGAGGAAGGAGAAGCCTTAAATTCTATGCATGGGAAGCAAAGATCTTTGAGCTCCTACTCACATGTTATTGAAGAGGACATAATTGGTGTTCAAGATGATGTTAGGATTTTGGAGTTATGTTTGGTTGACCCCAACAAAGGCTATAGAGTAGTAGCCATTTGTGAAATGGGGGGTTTGGGGAAAACAACATTGGCAAAAAAGGATACAAGAAACAAAATATGAGCTCTCCACTACTCTAAGCCAACTAAATTAAATTTAACTTATGATATTTTCCTGAGCTTCTCACATGTACCTATATATATGTTTATGTTATCTCTAACTTGATTGCCCTCATATTAATAAGTATGGAGTATCAAAACCAAAGGGCCAAGGAGGGCAGATTCTGTGAGAAATTCTAATTTGTTTTCAGCATCCTTTTGGGATTCTAATCAGTGACTAAATTTGAGGGCTTCAAACACATAAGTAGGATATAAATAGTTTGTGTTCAAAGTAAAGCTACAAACCAAAAAACCACAAAACCAAATTTCAAAACAGGATATAAATAGTTACAATTGCATATTTAGTACCATACAGGATATAAATAAAGTAAAAAACCACTAAAACCTTCAAAATATGAATGCACACCAACCACAATATCTTAAACAACCATTATAAAACATCATACTCCAGGCTAAAAGCTTCAAAATTAACCCTAAACTCTTATTAAAAACCATTTTTCATTAATTAAAACATAATTCAAAATTTTTTAAAATTTAAAACAAGCCTGAGGATCAAGTTAATCCGTGTGAGGCCTGCGGAACTTGATCCGCAGGCTTCACATGGATCAACTTGATCCGCAGGAAACTACGCGGCCAAAAACGTATGCGGATCTACTTTTGCCTACTGTGGATCATCTACCTCTATGAAGAACGGAAGAATGAAGCTCATGGAAGAAGAAGAGACACTCGCAGGAAGAAGAAATGGCTCGCGGGAGAGCACCAGTAGCCTCGTGAGGGAAAAGAAGAACTAGCAACAGCTCGCGTGGAAGAAGGGAGAAGAACAATGCTCACGGAAAAAGGTGCTCGCAAAAGAAGGTGCTCGCCGAAGAAGGAAGCGGAATGGTTGGGTGCACAAGTTTTTTTAAAATATAAGAAGGGAATTTTCGAATTTTCGCTTTAAGTGCTAGGTGCACCAGCAAAAATGCTAGGTGCACCTAGCAACACCCATATATAAACTGTAGTGTTGAAGACCACTCAACGAGTGTCATTTGTGGTCTACCTCTATCTCAAATATTATAAAATTAAGGAGTATAAAATTGGGCTTGATTGATTTTGTTTTGGTTTCTTATTTTTTAATGATTATTTTTTAAAGAATTGTTTTTGAGAATGAAATTAAAAGAAAATATGATTATTGGTTATGTAATAAAAAGAATAATAATTAAACCGGTTGAAATAATTGTTACAAGTATGGCCACATCCAATGTAATATATGATTTCTATACATTGTTATTTTTCCTACACCTTCTTGACATAATATTGATAAATTGTCATTAATGGAGGCTATTGTTAAGCTTGGCAACTCGGCAGGGTTAGGTTTGGCCTCCTTCAACTCTAACCCTAATCCTGACTCCCTATATCAACCTCAGGTGCCTCGATCCTTGTTATAAGCAAAAATTACATACTCATTCTACATCTTGGTGAATGTTGAGTTTTCCCACCCCCACTCTTGTTCCATAATTAAAAATAACATGTGAGATTGTAATTTATATAAAATTACATATATTAATTTTTTTTGTGAAATATAAAGACTAAAATGTAGTCCTAGTTAAATAAAGTTTTGAAAAATAATTACTTATTTAATAATATACTTCACTTGCGAGTTAAGATCACTTTGCATTTCATCCTAAAGCAAGAATATGAAAGGACACATTATAAACAAATAGGGGCTAACTATGAGTTCAAGTTAAGAGCAGAGAAGAAAAACAAAGCATAAAACGAAATAGGCAACAACACTATAGTTGCAACCATCATTACAAGGAAGAGGTAGAAAGAAGCATGCACATGGTTCAACTTTGACTTGGAACTTCCCTTCATAATAGAGTCATTCCATGATGCAGATATGGAAGCATGTTTTGAAGTGACAAAAAAAAACAAGAAGGGGGTGTTGAATTGAAGTTTTTGCAATCCTTTAGTTTTCTTTTAAAACAAAAAGATTTCTAATGATGGTTCAAAATGAAAATAGTTATGAACTCAAAATAGAAATTCAAGTTGCTTAGAATGGAAATGTAATTGTTCTGGAAAAAAATAGTTTTTTCAAAGATTAAAGCTTTTGTTTCATAGATGGGTGTCTAATTGAAACCTCTTGATTAAAACAAGTTTCGTTATGTTGTTAAGGAGTAAAACAATTGATTTAGTGTTCTTAATTAAAATCATATTTCAAATCTATGCAAAAGAAAAACAAAGGAGATAAGGAAAAGGAGTGCATAGATATTTTATATTGGTTCAACCCCAGCATTAGGCTACGTCTAGTCCTCAACCTTCAAGATGAGATTTCACTAACACAACCAGTTCACAGCTGAACCAATAACTACTGGGATTTCACTAACACAACCAGTTCACAACATTAGGCTACATCTAGTCCTCAATTCCCCACTGGACTTCAAACATAGCCTCTACTAGACCAGCTATACCATTGGATTTCACTCTTACAGACACTTCTGGGATTTACAGAAAAAATAGGTATGTGATGCAATTGCACATAGAACAAATATTCTCTTCACAAGAGGGATTCCACTCAAGAATATGGTTTCACACTTCTAACTAATATTATTACAAGTTATTGAGCACAATATAAAAGTGGGTCACTTCCACAAAGAGGGTTGAAGCTAGAACACAAATTTCTCACACAGAGAATTTGTTCGAGATGTTGTAGGAATGGAATGCTTCAATGTAATTCTTCATGGCCTTTGAAAAAGCCTTGTAAAGCTCTTAAGCAGACTGTTGGAGTGGGTGTTCGTCCACACTCTGGGATACTACTTGTTTGTGTGGATGCCAAATCTATCGGCAAGTGCACCAGGTCGTCAAGTAAATAATTAAAACGGTGTGAACCGAGTATCGAACTCAGGGAACTTGTTCATTTGGTAAATGTTCGTTCAATAAGCAGGCATTTGCAAACAGAAATCATGATTGTGAATGAGAGTAAAAGTATGTTCTATTCTAATTACAAAGCAATAAATGTGAGCAAGTAAGTGTGAAAACAGATATCTAAAGGCGTTGGGTCCTCTTGCTGAGCAAATTGATGCAATTAAGGATGTTTCTCTAATTAAAGATGTTTTTGTGTTCTATGTTGAAGGCTCAAGTACTAAACACCGATGTCTCATGAGTTTAGCCTAATTCTAATTAAACTTCATTTGCATATGTCTCTTGTTGAACTTAGCTTAATTGAACAGCTTTATGATCACATCATAATAAAAACTAAATTACCGCACTCCGTGTCCAGACATACGGTAACCTAATCCTGCTCTATCATGTTTTAAGGAGACAATACATTTTTCAATGCTAAATCCCCTAACAGTACACACATATGGGTGATCATGCCACAAGCATGCAATAATAAAGTACTGATAGAAACAATGAACACATAAAAACAACCTTAATTAGGTAAGGAAAAAGTTTACATTAATTACTCAGCAAGAATCCCTAACTAATGATTTAGTCTTCCATAGCAAGGAAGCTCCTTTAACAATGAAGAAGAGGAATTAAGAGAAATTGCTTGCTTACAAAGGAGTGGGGATGTCTCCTCCACCTCTAGGAATCTCACAATCACTCAAAAACTCACAAATCTTCCTAAAAGATCAAAACTTGGCTTCTTTGCTCTGTTCTTTGCCTCTGTGTATTTCACTCTTCAAGCTCTTACGGCTATTTAGCACTCTCTCTTCTCTTTTCTGCTATTCCTGGCTTAAAAAAGGCTCACTGACCTCGATGTCACGCTTATCGCGAGTAAGTGAATTTTCACTCAGCGCCAAACTCGCGCTAAGCTTGGAAGGTGACAAACGACTCGTTGAGCGAGCTCATGATGCATTAAGCGCGTGTCTACGTGACAGATTCCCTTCCAGATTCCTCCTATCCACTAAACGCATTGATGCCTCGCTTAGCGGATGACACTCGCTAAACGCATTGAGCTCGCTTTGCGAGACATCAACTTTAGCACTTCTTCAAAATAACTCATTTTTTCTTGAAATTGAAGAGAAATTGACATTAATTCTATACACAAGGCTTCTACTGAGCACAGATAAAAGCAAAGCAAAATTATTTACAATCCTACAAAAAGAACCATAAATTGGGGGAAAATATATACATTTTGTAAAAGTTTTCTATACAAAATCTAGTCGTATAAGATGACTAACAGTGGGCTTCACACAACTGAAACACTTTTGGAGCAAGCAGCTTTGCTTTCCAACTGTCATTATGTGACAGCTGGCCAACTCATTCGGAGGACTTACTTTGAGGAACCTTTTTGAGGTTCTCATTCTATGGAACCTTTCTGAAAGGCATTTTGAAGAATCATCAGAATAGTCATTCTGATGTTTGTTGAAAACTAAGTTCATGTTATATTGAATTCTCTTGATGAAGTGCAGATTGAAATTTTCATTCTGATGTAGTGCAACTTCATTTCTTCTTAACACCTTTTCACATCATCATGCAGTTTGAAGTTTGAATACTTCAAAAAGACTTTTGTAAAAGTTTGTTGTTGGTGTGTTAGTGTTTTGTCCATGGTTAAGACTAAGTTTATTTCTTCAATCCTTCAATTTGATGCTTCTCATGGATAGCTTTATCTTTCAAAGTTGTGCATCTTCTAATTGAGCCAGTTCTTCCTTTCTAAAGTGCCCACATTGATTAGGGCAAAGTGAAGAATTGTTTAGACTTCAGTCTTGTGATTTTGTTTAAGTGATGCATTCTGAGTCTTTCTGAACTATCCTAATGTTCAGAATCTCAAAGTCTTGGTCTTCATCATTCTGATGTTGACTCTGTATATCTTTATTTTGAGCCATGATGTTTTTGGTATAGCCATTGATGAATCTTCTATGTAAGGGCTTGTTGTTAAGTATTTTCCCAAGAATTAAGTACTCAAAAGGAAGCAAACTTCATCATTCTAATGGGCATCATTCTGAGTACCTCAGAATGAAAGAACATTTTGGCTTCTCAAAGTAATAAACACTGAAACACTTAAGCATAATGTTAGTCATCACTAAATTTCATCATTATTTCAATTTGCATTGCTAATGGTTTGTCATAATTAAAACCAAGGATGCGGATTCAATAATCTCCCATTTTTTTAATGATGATAAACTCTTAGGAGCAAATTCAAAGGGTGTTAGTACCTTTATGAGCTTTTTAGTTTTTAGCTCCCCTTGGGGAGTATGCACAGTTCTATTTCATTTTAATTTAAAGGGAGATTGCCCCTCAATTCATGCATTATAAGTCATATTGATTAATTCACATCATAATGTAGAGAAGGAAACATATGAACGTTTAGTCAAAATATTGATCTAAAACAAATAAGTTTTATTGATAAAATAGGATCATCATAAAATACATCAAAATAGATATACATAAGTCTAACATGATCCTACAAAAACTAATCCTCCATCCTACTTAAACTCTCCTAACACTTTTCCCCCTTTGTCATCAATCAAAAAACAAAAGCGAGGTCCAAAGAGGAAAATCATTCATGCTTGCTAGGAGATGAATTTTTGAAGATGAGGAAGGCATAGTTTTAGCTCTTGGAAGTGATGGTGGTTCATGCTGCATAGCTACTACTTCAAGGATCAAGGAAGGTCTTACCTTGATTGAGATTCATTCCTCAATTTTGAGGATTCTCTCAAAGAAATCATTTATTGTCTTATGAAGTTGGTTAATGTTGGTAAACAATAGCTTTTGGTCAGCAAAATTTTTTCTTACTTGCTTCTCTAGAAAAGTTAATCTTGATTCTGTTGACCTAGATGAGGGTTCAACAGTAACAATAACAACAACAACAAGAGGAGTTGGAATGTGAACATAAGGAACATCCTTGTGAACCCTAGAAGGTTCACCTAAGATAAGGACAAGCCCACAAGGAATTTTAAAAGAGGTATCAAGGAGGAGAGAGTTGAGGAGATTTGCTAGATTTTTAGTGTTGAACACTAAAACCCAACTGGGGTCCTCTCACCAACCTCTGCCTCTAGTGCTTTCTAGGTATCAACAACAACCTCTTCAACCTTTTTATGAAGGTTTTTCTTTCCTTCCTTCTTCCTATTCTTTTATTCCTTTCTCCAAGCTAGAGTCAGCAATTTTTAGCCTGACCAACACCTCAGCAATATCCTTAACATTGGGGACAGGAACAAAACCCAATGGATTCTAAACTCCAGCAATTATCACATCCTTAGAAGGATGGACATCTTCAGCTTTTTCAGTTGCCTCTTTCAGAGCTCCTTCTTCTTCATTCTGAGCAGTTGACACCAACATCAACTTGACACTCCTCATTCTAAGGCTCAAAATGATCTTCATGCTTTTGTTCTAGCTCAAAATGATGTTCTGAGTCATCATGAAAAGAAAGGTCTTCTCCCATAGAAGAAACTTTCTTGGGCTCATCCTCCTCATGCTAAGGGGATTCTTCCTTTTCAATCTCATTATGAGCATTCTCGAAATGGTCTTCAAAAGTATTTTTTTTAGTTCTAAGCTTTCTTAGAACTTTCTTTTTTTAGTAGTCATCTTAATCTGCTCAGAAATATCTCTTTTTGAGGCAGATGCTTCAGCAACTTAAGGAGAAACAATTTCCTTCCTCTGAGGTCTCCTTCACCTCATCTTTTTTAGACAAAGGACTCCTACCAGCCCTAAACTTCAACCTTTTCCCAATCCCAATAAATTCGGTGAGGACTATAACATCATAAAATACCCCAATAATTAAGAAAAGATTATCTAAATATATGATTATTTGATCATTTAGTAAAAGAAAAGGATAGATTACTATAATCTTTTAAAGAGAAGTTAGTATAATTATTTGATTTAAAAATAATAATAAAGAGAGAGAGAGAGAGAGAGAGAGAGAAAATGTTGGTGGTTGTTTTTTAAAATTATAACTAAAGATAATGGAAATTATATGTAAAGAAAAATTGGTTAAATGAATTTCAAATTATGTACAATTCTTATATAAAGGTAGATAGTTCCTTCTCTTAGAATCACACATAGACAGTCTATCTTGACATTAGTAGGTTGGTCAAGGACTGAGAAAAAGAAAGAAAGTGAGGAAATTCTTTCGATGCAATTGGTAGAGGAGAAGAAAAATAACGAAGAACACAAATTTCTTGCTTCAAGAGGTGAGTTAAACATTTCTTTAAACCTTCCATGGTATGTTTCTGGAAAGATATGTTTTTTTTGGGTATTTGACCAGAGGGGTTAGTAGAATTTTAGATTTTATAATCGGATTATGTATGATCATTCATGTTTGTGTACTGGGTATGACCTTTGAATAATTGAAATTCTCTTAGTTGTGAAAAATAATATGCATTGTGACGATTGTGGTCCTCAATTGTTGGTGAAATCCCATGAATATTAATTTAGTTATTGTTTATGCACAAATTGAATGTGTTGGATTGAAAATTGAATAGCAAGTGTCTACTGTTAGTCATCTTTTACGACTAATTTTTGTATAGAAAAGTTTCCAAAATGTAAATAAATCTCCAAATTTATGGTTATTTTTTGGTAGGATTGTAAATATTTCTAGTTTAGTTTTCATTTGTGCTCAATAGAAGCCTTCCTATTAAATTTAATGTAAATTTCACTTCAATTTCAGGTAAAAAGGAGAAAATTATGAAGGTTCAAAAAGTGTTGTCTCGCTAAGCCTGAACCATGCGCTTAGCGAGACCAAACCACTAAGCGAGACAACAGTGGCTTAGCGCATGAGGATAAGCCTGAAGAGAGTTCTTCCACGCCAGCACGTTTTTAGTGTTAGTCGGTGAATACAACTAACTTTTGTGTATAAAACTTGTGTAAATTGTATCAAACTCCTCCAACTTATGGTTATTTTGTAGTGTTATAAGTTCTTTTAGTTAAAGATATAAATACTTAGTAATTCTATTTTGTGTGTTTAATAATCATTTCCTCTCAATTTCAGGTTAATTAGGCAAGCTTTGAAAAGTACTATTTTTCACCTTCTCGATTAGCCAATCCGCTGGCTTAGCGAGCGTCCGTTAAGCTCAACACTCATTGGCTAAGCACAAGGAAGAATTTGGAAGAAGATGAGTTGTACAAGTTCGCTAAGCGTACCGCTTCATCTCACTAATTTCACCGCTTCAGTCCATCCGCTAAGCGAGAAAGGCACGCGCTAAGCTGAAATTCACCAATGTGCGCTAAGCGGTCCTGAATTGCACTAAGCGCACGAGCACGAACAAGGCCACCTATTTAAGCCTGAAATCAGATTTTGTGAAGGGAGTTTTGGTTGAGAGCTGAAGCTTTGCATGTCTAGTGATTCTAGAGAGAGAAAGGTCCAAGTTCCAGTGACTTTTGAGAGATTTTGCTATGTGAAGATCTACAGAGACTAGAGCTTGAAGAGGAAGCTGTTCTGAGAGCTTGAGATGAGTTTGTGAGTGGTTGTGAGATCCTAGAGGTGAAGGAGACATCCTCACCACTTGTATTTTTGCAATCTTTCATCTTGTTCTTCTCTTTGTTGTAAAGGAGGCTTCCTGATTATGGAAAGCTAAAATCCTCTGTTGGATCTTCCCTGTAGGTACTTAATGTAAATATCTTTTTATCTATTTAATGATGTTTTGTGTGTTCTCTGTGCTATCAACTTTTCATTCTAGTATGCCTTTACCTTGATCACGTAGATGCATGCTTTGTTAGGGTCATTCAATAGTGGAAACTGGTCTGATTCTAATGACCTTGATAGGACAGGGCTAAGTTGTTGTACTATCACGAGGAATCGGGGTGCGATAATTTAGTTGTAGTATGTTTGTCTTAATGCGATCCTGGTTGAGTTTAGTCCAACAAAAGGAATCTGAGGATGATGCTTGATCAAGATTAGGCTAAATTATCATGAAGAATTGGGGCTTAGCATCTCAGGAGACACCACAGGAACACATGAGCATTATTAGATAGAAAATATTCTTTTAGCATCAGGCACCTATTAGGAAGACCAACGCGTTTTCTACTTGTTTTAACACATCATTTTTCTCGCGTAATTTTCCTTTTTGCATAGATAGTTTACATACCTGTTCATATTCACACTTAGATTTTCACACCAGACACCTATTCACTGAAATAGCTTACCAAGTAACACAAGTTCCCTGAGAGTTTGATACTCGGTTCTTACCGTTTTATACTACTTGTGCGATCTGGTGCACTTGCTAGAAGCAAACTCTTAGCGCGTATGCAGCTCGCTAAGTGAGGCGGTTGTCTCTTTTGCGCTAAGCGCAAGATTGGTGTTAAGTCAAATATCACTTACTCGCACTAAGGGTGCCTTTAAGGTCAGAAAGCCCCTTTTAAGCTTGATTTGCACAGAAAAAAGGGAGAGCATGACAATGTTCGATCCCGGCAAGTGCACCGGATCGCGCAAGTAGTATAAAACGATAAGAACCAAGTATCGAACTCTCGGGGAACTTGTGTTACTTGGTAAAGCTATATTCAGTGAATAGGTGTCTAGTATGAAAAGAGATGCGTGGACTATGAACATGTAAACTAACTATTAAAAGGAAAATCACGTGAATAATGATGTGTAATGACAAGTAGACAACACGTTGGTCTTCCTATTAGGTGTCTAATGTTAAAAGGATATTCTCTACTTAACAATGCTTATGTGTTCTATGGTGACTCCTGAAATGCTAAACCCCGATTCCTCATGATAGTCTAGCCTAATCCTGATCAAGCATCACCCCCAGATTCCTCTTGTTGGACTAAACTCGACTAGAATAGCATTAAGACAAACATACAAACAATTAGGTTACCGTACCTTGATCCCTTGTGATAATACGATAAACTAGCCCTGTCCTATCAAGTTCTAAGAATCAGACCAATTTCCATTTTTGAATGATCCTAACAAAGCATGCATCTACGTGATCAAGGCAAAAGCACACTGAAATGACGTACTGATAGCATAGAGAACACATAAAACATCATTAAATAGATATACAGGTATTTACATCAAGTACCTACAAGGAAGAACCAATAGAGGATTTAGCTCTCCATAACTGGGAAGCTTCCTTTACAACAAAGAGAAGAGAAAAATGAAGGATTGAAGAAATACAAGCGGTGAGGATGTCTCCTCCACCTCTAGAACCTCACAATCACTCACAAACTCATCTCAAGCTCTCAGGATGACTTCCTCTTCAAGCTTCATTCTCTGCAGGTCTTCACACAGCAAAATCTCTCAAAACTCTCTGGACTCGGACCCTTCTTTCTCTATAATCTCTCACATGCAGAAGCTCTTCAAGAAAATGGCCAAAATCTCTCGAAACTCTTTGGATTCAGACTCTTCTCTCTCTAGAATCTCTCATATGCAGAAACTGTTCGAGAAAATGGCCAAAATCCTCTCCAAAATCTGATTTCAGGCTTAAACAGGTGGCTTTGTTTGTGCTAGCGCGCTTAGCGCAACTACGGACCGCTTAGCGCGCATTAGTGAATTTCGGCTTAGTGTCTGTCTTCTCGCATAGCGGATGGACTCAAGCGATGCACTTAATGGGATGACCCTTCGCTCAGCACAGCTCATCCTTCTTCCAGATTCTTCCTCGCGCTCAGCCGTGGAGTGTTGCGCTCAACGGATGGCTCGCTAAGCCAGAAGATTGGCTTAGCGAGAGGATGAAAATCAACACTTCACAAACTTGCCTAATTAATCTGAAATTGAGAGGAAATGATTATTAAACACACAAAATGGAAGTACTAAGTAATTATCACCTATCTTTAACAAAAATTAATTACAACACTACAAAATAACCATAAATTGGAGGGGATACAATTTACACAGGTTTTATACACAAAAGTTAGTCGTATTCCTCGACTAACAACTCCCCCAAATTTACAGTTTAGCTTGTCCTCAAGCAAATAAAGAACAACTCACTGGTCCTTAAGTGACAAAAACATGCAGTGATTATGTACAAAGGTGTATGCACAAAAGTTATTGAGTGCGTGATAAAAGAATGAAGCAAAATGCCCTCATCACTTGTTTTTCACAAAGCATGCACTTATTCAAAAAGAAGAATAAAATGTAACCTATTCAATTAGATGAAGTTAGGCATAAGACATATATTGTCGCAACTTACCCTTCGGCGGGAGGGCGACGCGTGACTCGCGGGTGCGTCTTCCAAGAAAGGAATACGCGCAAAGTCGCCACCAACGTTTATTTGAGGAAAACGTCAGAAAAACTGGAAAAGACGTGGTCTACGAACTTTAAGTGAAAGGTTCGGGAGTTGTATTTACGCACGGGGAAGGTATTAGCACCCCACACGTCCGTCACAAGAGACGAAAACCTTTAATCCAATGTGCAAATGTGACTTCAATTTATATTATTTTCCCTTTTTTATGTTCTTATGTCTTTTTATGCCTCTTTATATTTTTATATTTTTGTGGTCGACGAGGGTGTTTCCCTTGTGTCGCAACATGCCCTTTTGCGGGCGAGCGAGGCGAGGCTCACGGGTGCGCTTTCCAAAGGAGGAAAGATGCGCGGAGTTGCCACCAACGTTTATTTGTGGCAAACGTCGGAAAAACCGAAGGAAACCGGTCAAAATGAAAATTCTAAGTTCGGGAGTTGTATTTACGTTTGAGGAAGGTATTAACACCTCTCACATTTGTCTCAAAGGACAACAACCTATCTTTTAGAATTGTGAAATTGTGTTATCTTACCTTTTATTTCTCTTTCATTTTTGAGGTCGACAAAAGCGGGGGCTTTTGCTCCTACGTACCCTCCATCGAAGAGGAAATCAGACCTACGTAGTTCTTTCTTAAGAGTGAATCAAGCGATTCTTTTTACTTGAAAGGTGATCATTTTAAGGCGTTGAACCTTAAAAATGATCCATTTACTTGATAAGGAAAACCGAGATGATAAACTTTCAAACCCTTTTTAGTGACTTTTTTTTGTGGACGAGCTTGACTAGGCGAGTTGATTTTAGCCTTAGTTTCACTTTAGTTATTAGTCAATTCAATTAAGAATGAGAAATCCCAAAGAGAAAGCGTCCGATTGATTTTTCGCTTTATTTTACTAAAAGGTATTTTTTGATTATTATATTATTATTATACAAAGCTCAGCTCGCCCAGGCGAGCAAGGTTGCTTCCTCCAGAAGCAACCGCCTTCTGGAGGAAGAAATTGGAAGGCCCAAGTGGGCCTGATTGCTATTTGTACCCCCCTTTTTACTAAATGCACTCCCTTCTACTTTTTTTGGTAATTCTTTTTCCGTAACGTTACGAAACTTTACGAATTTCATAACGACACCTATTTTCTTTCTGTAAGGTTATGAATCCTCATGGATAATTTATTTACTCTTTTTTAGCTTTCGAAGAAGTTAGGGAAACTCACGGATTGCGCAAAAACACCTCCTTTTGGTTTCCGCCACATTACGGAATTTCACGGATCGCGTAAGCCTGCTTCCTTTTGATTTCCGGCATGTCTCGGGACTTCCCATATTGTGAAACAAAGGATGCCAAGTATCTCAAAGCGGCCGATCAAAGGTTGCATATCATCAAGTAATAATCCCCGGACGAAATTAGGGTATGACACCTTGCTCCTACGTATTCCTCAATTGTGATAAGGAAATCAGACCTACATAGTTCTTTGTGAACAAAGCGTTTGGTTAAGTTATTTTTTTATCCTTTTTTGCAAGATATGATTTTATTGAATGAAAGGTCATTCAAGGCATTGGACCATTAAACAATCTTTCGATTCTTTTGAAAAGTGAGAAAACATTAAGGCATTGGACCATTAATGATCTCTTTATTTTTTGAAAGAGGTAATAATGTTACGTGTTGATTTTAGGCCTTTTTTTAGAAATCTATGTTTAAACAATAAAGGTGGAAAAGACCATTTCAAGGCGTTGGACCCTTAAAAATGGCTTTTTTAGGCGATGACAAAAAGTTTGGTTTATGAATTGATTTTAGCCTTAGTTTCACTTTGGTTATTAGTCGATTCGATTAAGAAAGGGAAATCCCAAAGAAAAACGTCCGATTGATTTTTTTGATTTATTTTACTAGAAGATATTTTTGATTATTATATTATTATTTTGCCTCTTTTTTGGTTTTTAACGTGGTTACGGCATGACCGAATGGTCGGAATTCATTTTAACAGAAATTAAAGGATGTTACAATACGAATGATCGGTGGAAATTTATTTTATTTTTTGATTAGGCGAGAAAATGTCTTAAATAAACGATTAAAGCATGTCAAAAGGGGGTACGAAAAGTAAATGAAATGAAAATAAAAGCATGTGAAACAAATGAGGACCACTAAGGGTACATAGAATGAATTGAAAAGTTCGATTTCGGGAACTTACCGGTTAAAGACCGAAGAACGACGAAGAACGAACGAAGAACGTCGAAGAACGATTGAAAATCTTCGCGAAATCACCCATGGAAACGTTACGGAAGCGCCTCGGCTTGGATTTTCTTCACGGAAACAAATTTTCTCACTAATTTTAAGTGAATCTCAGATACCTGGAGGGTTGAACATTTTTGTTCTTCCCTCCTTCCCCTATTTGTAGGAAAAGGAAGGAGATGCTTGCCGCCCAGCTCGCCTAGGCGAGCTAGGTTGCTTCCTCTAGAAGCAACCGCCTTCTAGAGGAACATCCTGGAAGGCCCATGTGGGCCTGGTTGCTATTTGAACCCCCATTTTTACTAAATACACCCCTGCCCTTTTTTGGTGATTCTTTTTCCGTAAAGTTACGAAAACTTACGAATTTCGTAATGATATTTGTTTTCTTTCCGTAATGTTGCAGAACCTTACGGATTAAGTAATCATCTCTTTTTTGCCTTCCGGAACATTACAGAACTTTATGAATTGCACACTGACACTTCCTTTTAATTTCCGGCATGTCATGAAGCTTCACGGATTGTGCTACAACGCTTTTTTGGTTTTCCGGCATGTCCTGGAATTTCACAAATTGCCTAATGATGGGTGCCAAATACTTCGAAGTGGTCAAACGAGGGTCGCATCCCAACAACGGATGGTCCCTGGACGAAATTAGGGTATGACAGTTTTCCCACTTTACTTATCTTTTATCGGAGATAAAAGGGAAGTAAAGATAAAACACTAATTTTGTTCGAGCGAAACACCATTCGGCCAACGAACCTCCCTGCCAGCGGAACCTGCAAAAATTTGAAAATGATCAATACCGACACATCATCCTGATACTGTTGAATTTGTTCCTCTTGGTTGATACAAGACGCAGAATGACCATATTTTGTCTCTGCGTGTTGTTGGACACAATCGAGCCTGGGCGGCAAGCCACAGAATGACCATAATTTGTCTCTGGGTGCCACCGGACACGATCGCCTCTGGATGGCGAAAAGGTGCGCGGAATGACCATAATTTGTCTCAGCCCACCTCTCGACTTACTGTCCCCAAATGACAAAGGGCGCAAAATTTGTCTCTGCGTGTTTATCACTCGACTTGCGAAATTTGAATGACATAAGGCGCAGAATCTGTCTTTGCGCGTTTACCACCCAACTTCCTTTTCCTGAATGATAAAGGGCGCAGAATTCGTCTATGGGCGTTTATCCACTTAGCTTGCTGCTCTTGAATGATAAAGGGTGCATAATTCATCTCTGCTCGTTTACCACCCAACTTGCGAAATCTGAATGGCAAAGGGCGCATAATTCGTCTATGCGCATTTACCACTCGATTCGCTGCTCCTGAATGATAAAGGGCGCAGAATTTGTCTCTGCGCGTTTTTCACTCATCGAGCGTGCGGATAACCGCATGTCATCGGGCCCGCCGCCTCTGGATGATGAAAAGCGCAGAAGACGACGTTAGTCTCTACGTGCTATCATGCTTTGAGTCTTATAGATAGCAAAAGTATTTTAAAAGTGCGGGACCAAATGGTTCCCGCATGTCATCGGGCCCGCTGCCTCTGGATGACAAAAGGCGCAGAAGACGACGTTACGGTCTTTGCGTGCTATCATGCTTTGAGTCTTAGAGATAGCAAAAGAAAGTGTGGGACCAAATGGTTCCCACATGTCATCAGGCCCGCCGCCTCTGGATGACAAAAGGCGCAAAAGACGACCTTAGTCTCTGCGTGCTATCATGCTTTGAGTCTTATAGATAGCAAAAGAAAGTGCGGGACCAAATGGTTCCCGCATGTCATCGGGCCCGCCGCCTCTGGATGAAAAAAGGCACAGAAGACGATGTTAGTCTCTGTGTGCTATCATGCTTTGAGTCTTATAGATAGCAAATGAAAGTGCGGGACCAAATGGTTCCCGCATGTCATCGGGCCCACCGCCTCTGGATGACAAAAGGCGCAGAAGACGACGTTAGTCTCTGCATGCTATCATGCTTTGAGTCTTATAGATAGCAAAAGGCTTATACGGATAACCGCTTGGGTATTTCCGCTCGTCACATGACTCCAAGGTCAGTATGACAGAGATTGTGGGGCGGCCGACAAAAGCGAGGCTCTTGCTCCTACGCATCCTCAATGAGGAACTCAGACCTACGTAGTTCTGGATAACTTGTGAGACTAAAAATAGTCTCGGTGTTTTCTTCACTAAAATGCGAACATGCTTTTGTAAAGAGAGAAAACTTCCAACTAATCAGAGCAACACATGCTTTTCGGATGAAAAACAATGTGTCTACCGGGGAAGGGGAGTATGCTGATGAAATCTTCTCATAACCACAAATGAGATTTTGAATGTTAGCATTTCGTTTTTAAATGACCATTTAGAGGAAACACTGGGTTCAGCAAAAATAGAAGAAAATCACTCAAAGTGTATCAATCTCACACAGGTAAGTGTTTCATCCTAATTCCGAACCATAAATATGCCATGACTTGATTTTGCAAATCATTTCCTATCAAATCAAAGACTACATGCGTGATCATGGATCAATAAGACTTTTTCTTGGAAATGGGTTCATTTGGTGGGAAATTTGGCTCTGAGTGTTTGGGCCTTTTCCTTTTCTGTTCTTGTTTAGTGCGGGGCGAACAAGTCACCGACGCACAGGATGTTGGTTGGCAATCAAAGGGAGAGGACTACTTTAGGTCGTGGTTTGCTTCCTTTTTTTTCTTGGTAACAATTCTGTATTGTTCAGATATTGTCTGGTCTAAAGACCTCTCTGCATATTTCTTCTGTTTTCTTTCGATCCTTGATTGGGAATTTTCTTTCCTTCCTTTTTTGCTTTCTCTCCCTCTTTTAATTGGGAATTCTTCTTTTTTGCTTTCTCCCTTTCTTTGATTGGGAATTTTCCTTCTTTTTGTGTTTTCTTCCGAGGGCAAGGATTGCCATTCTCACCCTGGATCAAGGTTTATGGTAAGTTGGGATTTTGGCTCAAGGCTTGTAGCATGGCTGGACATGATTTATGTCAGGGTTTGGGGGTAAAGGGGATGTCCCACATTATTTCCATGACACAAATGCAACAATGATGATTTGGAAATTTTATGCAAAACTAGTCGTGCATGCACCTATGCGGACACTCAAGTGTCAAACTTTTATGGTCATGTGATGCTAGGGCTCAAGATTCATTTCCTCTATTTAAGTCAACCCAGTGTTTCCAAAATATGTTCTTTTATCAATTTGTGCATTCATCCGAGCCCATTTTGGGCATTTGGGAAAATTTTCACAACATTCACCCTTTAGGTGTATACACATTTTTCAACAAAACCCTTTGTTTTGATAAGTGAATCCTTCTTCAAAGAAAAGTTGGAAGTTATTTCTTTTCGACAGCATGCTGGCTTTTCAGCCGAAAGATATATTTTTTGTTTTTGTTTGTTTTTGTTGTTGTTGTGGTTTTCTTTTTATGAGGTATTTTGCTACCTAAACATGTGTATATTTTCGTGAGATATTTTTGCTATATACATGCATATCCAAGGTATCTTGCTACCTAAACATACACATATATATTTTGTGAGGTATCTTTTTGTTACATACATGCATATCCAATGTATCTTTCTACCTAAACATACATACATACATACATACATACATACATATATATATATATATATATATATATATATATATATATTTTGTGAAGTATATTTTTTTGTTACATACATGCATATCCAAGGTATCTTTCTACCTAAACATACATATATATATTTTGTGAAGTATTTTTTTGTTTACATACATTCATATCTAGGGTATCTTCCTACCTAAACATACATATATATATTTTGTGAGGTATGACTACCTTTCGAGCTTGTGCTTGTTTTATTTAAATTCCCAGGATCATGAGCAACTAGGTGTGTCCTACTATGACTTGAGAAACAAAGGTGATCAAATAACAAGCCGAGATTTAAAAGGTACTAGGTTGCCTCCTAGTAGCGCTTCTTTAACGTCTTGAGCTGGACGCATGATGACTTGTCGGTCACGGACCTAGTACTTTGCTTACCTTTGGCCTTGGACTTGGTCGCCTATTGGTCGGCCATGTGTCGTAGGCAACACTCTAAACTTTTTGTGGGCGCGATCCCTGCAAACAATAGATGACATTAGAAATTAGTTTGAACCATATGCATACTTACCTATGTCACGATGACATGACCTTGTCGGGGGGGTACGGGCACCCGGTAGGACTGATAGAGGCCCGTAACCAGAGCTGGAAACCCCAGGGCCCTGTTGGATTTCTCGGGGTCCACTGGGTGTCTTGTGGGTGTGACCCCTGCAAATAGTAGATAGCATTAGAAATCAGTTAAACCATATGCATACTTACCTATGTCGTGACGGCACAAACCAACCGATACTTTCGCAGGGGGAGATCGGCATTGTGGTCATTGGGCAGAATTTTGCTAGGTAGCAACGTCATTTATATCTGTGTAAGAATGGTCATGTTGGTGCGCATGATCTGCACTCATCTCTTTGCAGCGGCACGGGTGAAATCTTGCCTTGGTATGCATAGTAGCAGTGTGATAGTCTCCCTCTCTGGTTGTGCTCGCACAGTTGGCCCTCCTCCAATATCAGGGGGTGGCCCAGGAACTGATAGAAGGAAACTACTGGCCTTTTAACTGGGAGTGCCAGTCTCAGTTAAGCATTTAAAGGCAGAGGACCTTAAATTCTCTTAAGGTGTGGATGTGGAGTCTACTGAAGGCGAGAGCGTGTAGCCCTCTGAAGGCGAGGATGTGTAGTCCTCTGAAATGGAGGATGTGTAGTCCTCTGAAGTGGAGGACGTGTAATCCTCTGATGGCGAGGACATGTAGCCCTCTAAAGGCGAGGGCGCGTAACCCTCTGAAGGGGAGGACGTGTAGTCCTCTGACGGCGAGGACGTGTAGTCCTCTGAAGGTGAGGACGTGAAGTCCTCTAATGGTGAGGACTTGTAATCCTCTAACGGCGAGGACGTGTAGTCCTCTGAAGGTAAGGACGTAAAGTTCTCTAATGGTGAGGACTTGTAATCCTCTGATGGCGTGGACATGTAGCCCTCTAAAGGTAAAGGCGCATAACCCTCTGAAGGCGAGGGCGCATAGCCCTCTAAAGGTGAGGACGTGTAGTCCTCTGAAGGCAAGGATGTGGAGTCATCTGATGGCGAGGATGTGTAGTCGTCTGAAGGTGAGAACATGTAGTCCTCTGGAGGCGAGGACGTGTAGTCCTCTGAAGGTGAGGACATGTAGTCCTCTGGAGGCGAGGACGTGTAGTCCTTTAAAGGTGAAGGTACATGACCCTCTGAAGGCGAGGACGTGTAGTCCTCTGAAGGTGAGGGCGTGTAGCCCTACAAAGGTGAGGGCGTGTAGCCCTCTGAAGGCGAGGGCGAGCAGCCCTCTGAAGACGAGGGTACTAGTTCCCAAGGGTCCACCCTTATGAGAAAGCAAGAGATTGTCTCATTGAGAGGGCCGATCATCCTGAATTCAAAAGATTGGACATTAGATGTAGGAAATCTATGCAGTTAACATGATTTTTAGGGATGCATGCTACCTTTGTCGTGAAATTTGGTAAATGCGGACTTCATATGAAACAATGCAATGCAATGGAAAGTTGTACAATGACATTCTTTCCCTATTTTGTGATTTTGATTTTGATTTTGATTTAATTTAATTTTTTTTGAAAAACACAGATTGACTGTCCTTTTGAAAGAGGTGATAATTCATGCAACCTTATCCTATCTTTTGCAAATCTCTCCGAGAACTCCCTCAAAGTATATGTTCTGTTTGATTTAGTCACTTGATCATTTTGGAGTGACGGCAATGGAGCCGTTTGATGTTTAATCAATCCATTGAAATCCCAGGGTTTATTCCCCCCTCTTTTATTTATAGATGGGTGAGAACTTTTGATCTGCCCCCATGTTCACTTGAGGCTCATGCACGATGCCCCTCATTGCCCCAGTGTAAGGCTTTGAGGTGCCAATTGTTATCTTTCATCACGACCTTGTAGCTGGGAACCTATTGGGTGAGAACTTCTAATCTGCCCCTAGGTTTACTTGAGGCTCATGCACGGTGCCCCTCATTGCCCCAGTGTAAGGCTTTGAGGTATCAATTGTTGTCTTTTGTCATGACCTTGTAGCAGGGAACCTATTGGGTGAGAACTTCTAATCTGCCCCTAGGTTCACTTGAGGTTCATGCACGGTGCCCCTCATTGCCCCAATGTAGGGCTTTGAGGCGCCAATCTTTGTCTTTCGTCATGACCTTGTAGCAAGGAAGAATGAAAGAAGCAGTTGATTCAAAAAGAATTTTCCAAGGACGAGAAATAGTTTGAAAGATTTTTTCAATCGACGGATTAAGTCAAATGACTCCTATTCTTGATAACTCACTTCTCTCTAAAAAGAAAAAATTTCTGGCATGATAAAATGAGGTCACATGAATGTCTATATTTTTACTTGAAAACACAATCAGTCAAATGCTTTTCTTTCTTTTTGAACTTTTCTTCTTTACTCGTTGTTTACGACACCCTCACCAACGTGTAGGACGAGTAATCTCTGATTGAACGGGCTTGGAAGTCAACACTCAAGAGTGCAGGTTGCTTTGAGCAAACAAACCAATGGCCTACACTCATATTCCGGTGGAAGTTGAATAAGAAAAGATGTGTTTGTGAGAGGATGAGAGAGACAAGGATGTCAAATTCATCCATTTTAGCATTGTAACTGTGGTTTATAATAATGGCATAAACTTGAAAATCCTGATGAGTCATTAGAGACATCTAACAACGACTTTCAAAATTGCCCCATGTGTGGTGTCGCTTGTCAATGTCAGGATTCACAAGCGATTCTCCTCAAATTTTAGCCAGCCCGCATCAATTAGACTTTGCACCTTACGCTTCAGGGCCCTACAATGCTCAGTG
This sequence comes from Glycine max, assembly GCF_000004515.6. Lineage (NCBI taxonomy): Eukaryota > Viridiplantae > Streptophyta > Magnoliopsida > Fabales > Fabaceae > Glycine > Glycine max. Next base: position 23,461,069 of record NC_038242.2, read on the forward strand.
GAATGCCCCGGGGCTCCTCCATGATAAGCACACGTTGCGTTCGAGTCGTATCCTCAGAAAAATGGAGGTTGAGGAAACCTAGCAGGGTTATGGCTACCATTGCATTATCAAGTAGATATGTGAGCAAGTTAGCATATGACACCGGAATTTGGGGTGAATTCTACAGGCTTTTTGCTGCAAAATTCCCTCCTTGGTTGGTGTTTTGGTTTGTGCTAAAGGTGGTGTTTAGCATTGGTTGTGTGGAAGGTGGGTTTTGTGGTTGATTTTGGGATGGCCTTTGTGGATAACCGGGTGGTAGGTAAGGAGAAGGGTTGTTATTGGCTGAGTAATGACATTGTTGGGTTGGTGGGAAACTTGGCCGTATAGGAATGACAGTCACAACATGGGTTTCTCCCTCATCCTCACCTTCTTCATTTGCCCCAGTTTTCTCATTCGTCCAAGCAGGATGATTAAATTTGCCTCTTTTCAGACCCATGTCGATCCTTTCGCTGGCGAAGACCAAATCTGTAAAACTTGAAGGTGTGTAACCCACCATTTTTCATAGTAGAACACCGGTAACGTGTCTACTATCATTGTGATAATCTCTTTCTCTATTATTGGGGGCTCTACTTGAGCTGCCAGATCCCTCCACCTTTGGGCATATTCCTTGAAGGATTCATGCTCTTTTTTGCACATGTTCCATAGTTGCATCCTATCCGAAGCCATATTAGAATTGTACTAATACTGCTTAACGAAGGCAACCATTAGGTCCCTCCAAGAATGGACTCGGGAAGGTTCCAAGTTAGTGTACCAGGTAACAGCTACCCCAGTAAGACTTTCTTGGAAGAAATGTATCAGTAGTTCCTCATCTTTTGCATATGCCCCCCATCTTCCGACAATACATCTTTAGATGGTTCTTGGGGCAAGTAGTCCCCTTGTACTTGTCAAAGTCCGGCACCTTGAACTTGGGAATGACCATGTTTGGGTACTAGGAACAACTCTTCTAGGTTAGCAAAGGCATAATCTTCGCCTCCTTCAATGTCCTTGAGCCTTTCCTCTAGATGATCCAACTTTCCCATTTCTGCCATAACATGAGGGTTTTTACTTGTTGTGGAATGCAAGAGGTGTGGTTGTGGGTGATATTGAGGGCCCTCCAAAGTGTTTGGCATGGGTATACCACCAACTGCTTGCCCTTCAGTGGCATATCCGAGGCAAGGCTTGAAGTTGGCTAGATTGTGGTAGAGAATTTCATGTGTCTCCCCCACGGTTTAAGAGACATGTGCATGATCAGTTTAGGGTTGTTGGCTCTCAATGGGTATAGGAGTGGAGTTATTGACATCCTCACTAGGAGTGTATGCCACATTGGGTGGTGTATAGTTGGGAGGCCAACCTTATGGTGGGAAGGCATGCTTGTTTTGAATTTGCGCATAATGGGGGCCGCCCGTACTTTCCAAATCTTTGCCTACCCTAGCTGAGGTTAGATGATTCATTTGGTTGAGGCCAGATGGGGGCATCGGGTTCACCTTAGCAACAGCGCTGGTAGCAGCAACTGCAACCGCATTGTCTTCCATTATCTTCTTCATGCTCATAATGGCCTCCATCATTGTGACCATTTGCTCTTTCATGGCCTTCCTCTACTCTTGTACCTCCTCTACTTCACTCATTACTCTAGCTCTAGCACGAGTTCGGCAAGGGCGCCGTAAAGTGTGTTCTTTTCTTTTTGATAACAATGATTAAGTTCGTATTTATTTTATTTTATTTTATTTTATTTTATTTTATTTTATTTTATTTTTTTATTTTTTTCAGGGAAAGAATGCAATGAGCAATGCAACCAATGAAAAGCATGGATGTATGTGAATGATACACAGTTGAAGTATTGCGAATTTTTATGCAGGACATGGGGTTGAATCAATTTAGATTTTTCAACATGGTTCATGACATATTGGTCAAGGTGAAACTGGAAGTAACAAGAACATCAACCGTCCTAAATGTGTTTGGCAGTAGACGAAGCAGTGATGTAACTCGATTCATCTTTTGCCCCAATTTTTGCAAGATGGTTACTTCCATACTTCAACTTGACTTGATGAACTTTTTTTGAAAAAGCATGAGCTTAGTTCAACCCTATAATCCAAGGAATGGCAATTTTGATCGCCAATACTTCAACAACCTTTCATAGGGATGAATGACTCGGGCATACTTTAAGCTATGCATGGAAAATGTAATTATGAAATTGAGATGCCCGAAGAAACATCATTTCCTAGTCAACCATGCATTAGGTACCATGTTCACTCATTTTGTTTTTAAGTGAAACGGGTTTATGATCCCAACATGGTTGGCTCATGGTACCGAATATATGCAACCAAGAATGTATCATGAATTTTCATGCTTCCCTTTTTGTTTTTGTTTTGTAGAGGAAAATGCAAGGATCACGCATGAGCGAACATGAAAACAAAAGGTATGCAATTTGTAGAACAAAAAGTATGTTGAACACATATGCATGATGATGCAATGACTCATGCAAAATGTGATGTTGGAATATGACAACGGACAAATGCAGGAACGATATGTTCATTATGATGCCATGAAGAGATGCTTATGCGATGCATGATATGAATGCATGCTAGAGATAAAATGCGGGAGTGATTTGATTCGCACTGTTCTTTGGAGTAAAAACGCGGGATAAACTCATTTTATTCAGAAAGTTTAACTAGTCAAGATCTGAGTGATAATACAAACTTCCTAGCGGTTTCTAATTATATGGGCCATTAAGTCTATCATATGCTGACAATAGCTGAGAAGTCCGTGGATCTCCTTGGGGGCGGAGTAGGTGTCCGCCATTGCTTTGGCCTTGGCTAGCAATCGGGGAAGTTCTTGACTCTTATTCAAGGTAAGAGCAAATCAGTCCATCCACATTGTTGCTTCTTGATGTAACGAGTCGATCACCCTTCCTCTAGCCTCCTTTTCCGCGTACACTTGGGCATACTCGTCCGCCACTCTATGCTCGTGGGCCGTGGCTAGATTTAGTTCTTCTTTTGGACCTTGAGCAAAACTTCAACTCATCTTTCAAGATCAAACTGTCCACTCGTGATTGGTCCCTTTCTTCTCTCCGGAGCTTAAGCTCGCTGTTGCTGCCCCACAGAGCCCCTCGGAACTTGTTCCGGCCGTGCTCTTCCCTACGAGCCCTCTTGGTCTCTTGTTCCAAGGCTTTGGTGGTAGCTGTATTTATATCTCTCAGTTCCACATTCTCCTTTCGGATCGTCAGAGCTGCTGATTTGAACCTTTCTTTGACTGTTTGAGCTTGCTCGAGTTCTGTCCTAAGGGCCTGCACCTCTTCATCTTCCTCCTGTACCTCAACTTCCTTCCTTTTAGCGGTTCTCAAACTTGGGAGCCAATCCAAACCTTGCACGTAGGCTCTCAACCACTTACGGTAGCCACCGATGGGCCCATTGTTATTGCCCCTGAGTTTTTTGTCCTTCTTTCGCACCACCTCCCATGCCTTGTGGACCTTCTGAAGTGTCTCCACGTTGGTCTTATTGAAACGTCGTGAAATGAAAGGCGTGATCTCTTCCTCTAGTGGTGCCCCTCTCATAGGGTAGCCAAGTTGCCTTATAGCAAGAACGAGATTGTAACTGATGCAACCCCTTGTCCCCATCAAGGGAACATTCGGAAATCCTCCGCACGAAATAAGAACTCTGGTTCTCCCTTCTTTCCATCGAGGGAACCAGTTGATTGACGCTCCTTCTTTGTTTGCTAAGAGTTGATCCCAATTTATGCCTCCTTTCTCTGTGCATGAACGGTGACTTTCTAGCGGGCAAGCATGCCTTACCTCCTGTCGAAAAAGGTGCAAAACCAACCATACATAAAGAGCTAGAGTACAGTAAACAATCCTCGTACTGCTCTTCTCACACCTTCGGTCGAAGGTGTCATATAGGTCAGCTAGCATAGCGACAACCGGGCTTTCCTTGTGGTTATGATAGGCGAGAAAAGCGTCGATCGCTGCTAGGTCCACCAAACCATCCACATTCGGAAAGAGGACTCCTCCGAAGATCAACAGTGCGAGAATGTCTATGAACGGGGCCTATTCGCCTTTACCTGCCAAGATTCTCACTTTTGCCTCCAAACATTTTCTCGGTATTCCAACCACCCCATTTTCAATTTGCTTTCTGTGGTCTAATTCCTGCGCTGAGATTTGGACTATCTTAGAAATTCTAGCTAATGAGGGATAGAACCTTGAGAAGAGGTATGGTCTTCTTCCCCCTAGAAGGCATCCTAGGATCTCTTCAGATTCTTCCACCATGGCTGATAGCTGGAAGTCCCCAAAGGTGAAGCACCTCAACGACTGATCATAATACTGGACGAGGGAGGCAATGGCCTCTGTAGAGACTTCTACCATGGCTAGGTCCCAGATTTTACCGTAAGCTTTGCGAAAAGCTTGTCGCTGGAGCTGACCCATCAACTGCCCTAACTCTTTTAGACTGGTGATCCCTAGGCTCTTGACCTTGACTTGATAGAACCTCTTTTTAAGCGAAGGTGTTTGACTTGATCCCATGTTTTACTAAAGTAAAACAAAATCGGTGCGAATCAAAACTCCGACATCTATCATGGGTGGAATGGATGAATGCATGAAGAAATGCATATGATACAGATGCAATTTATGAACACGGGAGCCCAGGAAATTGTCTCCTTCTTAGATACAACGTCTTGGGGTAGCAAAGTGCCCGACGTATGTATTTAAGAAGGTGACATGGATCCTCCGTTGGTTTGCAAAAGAGAGGGGATCAAGACAGAACCCGTGCGTGATGCCTATGCGAAAGGCGCAACACGGTAATGTACATAGTATGACAATATTCACAAAATATAAGCAAAAGGGTACATGACACTTATGCATGGCAGTGTGAAAAAATGGCACGCAGTGTGTTCGCTCTGTGCCCCTATTCAAGGGACCTATATGGGAGGGAGCTAACAAGGCCTTTAGTGATAATTCCCAAGGTGGTCATATCTCTCTTGGTGGTCTCTAGAGGTATCATCCCCTTCGAAGAACATATTGCAGCAGTAGGGACTACTAGCAACAGTATGTTATCAAAGAGAAAAATTCTAGATGAGGGTTCACTGTAATCAAGCAAGTCGGAGACCTAACATGATCACAGATTCACCTCCACTCCTTATGTTCCCATGAGCCCGGGTATAGGGCCCTTTTTTCAACTCGCCGTGTGTGCAAATAGTGTTGGTGTTTGTGTGCATCAAATGAATAAATATTTACCTCTTGCATACATTTAAAAACGCACTAAAAGCATCAAAGAGTTATATACACAAGAACATAAGAAAAATAAAGGGAAACCAACAAAGGAGAAAGTCATGATAAAACATTGCACAAGATTAAATGGCCTAACTCTCTAAAAACAGTCCCCAATGGAGTCGCTAGCTGTCGCAACCTACCCTTCGGCGGGAGGGCGACGCATGACTCATGGGTGCGTCTTCCAAGAAAGGAATACGCGCGAAGTCGCCACCAACGTTTATTTGAGGAAAACGTCGGAAAAATCGGAAAAGACGTGGAAGACCAACGCGTTTTCTACTTGTTTTTACACATCATTTCTCTCGCGTGATTTTCCTTTTTACGTAGATAGTTTACATACCTGTTCATATTCACACTTAGATTTTCACACCAGACACCTATTCACTGAAATAGCTTACCAAGTAACACAAGTTCCCCGAGAGTTTGATACTTGGTTCTTACCGTTTTATACTACTTGTGCGATCTGGTGCACTTGCTAGAAGCGAACTCTTAGTGCGTATGCAGCTCGCTAAGTGAGGCGGTTGTCTCTTTTGCGCTAAGCGCAAGATTGGTGCTAAGCCAAATATCACTTACTCGCACTAAGCGCGCCTTCAAGGTCAGAAAGCCCCTTTTAAGCTTGATTTGCACAGAAAAAGGGAGAGCATGACAATGTTCGATCCCGACAAGTGCACCGGATCGTGCAAGTAGTATAAAATGGTAAGAACCGAGTATCGAACTCTCGAGGAACTTGTTTTACTTGGTAAAACTATATTCAGTGAATAGGTGTCTAGTATGAAAAGAGATGCGTGGACTATGAACATGTAAACTAACTATTAAAAGGAAAATCACGTGAATAATGATGTGTAAAGACAAGTAGACAACACGTTGGTCTTCCTATTAGGTGTCTGATGTTAAAAGGACATTCTCTACTTAACAATGCTCATGTGTTCTATGGTGTCTCCTGAAATGCATCTACGTGATCAAGGCAAAAGCACACTGAAATGACGTACTGATAGCACACAGAACACATAAAACATCATTAAATAGATATACAGGTATTTACATCAAGTACCTACAAGGAAGAACCAATAGAGGATTTAGCTCTCCATAATTGGGAAGCTTCCTTTACAACAAAGAGAAGAGAAAAATGAAGGATTGAAGAAATACAAGCAATGAGGATGTCTCCACCACCTCTAGAACCTCACAATCATTCACAAACTCATCTCAAGCTCTCAGGATGACTTCCTCTTCAAGTTTATTCTCTGCAGGTCTTCACACAGCAAAATCTCTCAAAACTCTCTGGACTCAGACCCTTCTTTTTCTATAATCTCTCACATGCAGAAGCTCTTCGAGAAAATGGCCAAAATCTCTCAAAACTCTTTGGATTCAGACTCTTCTCTCTAGAATCTCTCACATGCAGAAGCTCTTCGAGAAAATGGCCAAAATCCTCTCCAAAATCTTATTTCTGGCTTAAATAGGTGGCTTTGTTTGTGCTAGCGCGCTTAGCGCGACTATGGACCGCTTAGCGCGCATTAGTGAATTTCGGCTTAGTGTCTGTCTTCTTGCATAGCGGATGGACTCAAGCGATGCACTTAATGGGATGACCCTTCGCTCAGCGCAAATGCACAGCTCATCCTTCTTCCAGATTCTTCCTTGCGCTCAGCCGTGGAGTGTTGCGCTCAACGGATGGCTCGCTAAGCCAGAAGATTGGCTTAGCGAGAGGATGAAAATCAACACTTCACAAACTTACCTAATTAATCTAAAATTGAGAGGAAATGATTATTAAACACACAAAATGGAAGTACTAAGTATTTATTACCTATCTTTAACAAAAATTAATTACAACACTACAAAATAACCATAAATTGGAGGGGATACAATTTACACAGGTTTTATACACAAAAGTTAGTCGTATTCCTCGACTAACAACTCCCCCAAATTTACAGTTTTGCTTGTCCTCAAGCAAATAAAGAATAGCTCACTGGTCCCTAAGTGACAAAAACATGTAGTGATTATGTACAAAGGTGTATGCACAAAAGTTATTGATTGCATGATAAAAGAATGAAGCAAAATGCCCTCATCACTTGTCTTTCACAAAGCATGCAGTTATTCATAAAGAAGAATAAAATGTAACTTGCATAATTAGATGAAGTTAGACATAAGACAGATATTGTCGCAACTTACCCTTCGGCGGGAGGGCGACGCGTGACTCGTGGGTGCGTCTTCCAAGAAAGGAATACGCATGGAGTCGCCACCAACGTTTATTTGAGGAAAACGTCGGAAAAATTGGAAAAGACGTGGTCTACGAACTTTAAGTGAAAGGTTCGGGAGTTGTATTTACGCACGGGGAAGGTATTAGCACCCCACACGTCCGTCTCAAGAGACGACAACCTTTAATCCAATGTGTAAATGAGACTTCAATTTATATTATTTTCCCTTTTTTACGTTCTTATGTCTTTTTATGCCTCTTTATATTTTTATCTTTTTGTGGTCGACGAGGGTGTTTCCCTTGCTCCTACGTATTCCTGAATTGTGATAAGGAAATCATACCTACGTAGTTCTTTGTGAACAAAGCGTTTGGTTAAGTTATTTTTTATCCTTTTTTGCAAGATATGTTTTTATTGAATGAAAGGTCATTCAAGGCATTGGACCATTAAACGATCTTTCGATTCTTTTGAAAAGAGATAAAACTTTAAGGCATTGGACCATTAATGATCTCTTTATTTTTTGAAAGAGGTAATAAAGTCACGTGTTGATTTTAGGCCTTTTTTAGAAATCTATGTTTAAACAATAAAGGTGGAAAAGACCATTTCAAGGCGTTGGACCCTTAAAAATGGCTTTTTTAGGCGATGACAAAAAGTTTGGTTTATGAATTGATTTTAGCCTTAGTTTCACTTTGGTTATTAGTCGATTCGATTAAGAAAGGGAAATCCCAAAGAAAAACGTCCGATTGATTTTTTTGATTTATTTTACTAGAAGATATTTTTGATTATTATATTATTATTTTGCCTCTTTTTTGGTTTTAAACGTGGTTACGGCATGACCGAATGGTCGGAATTCATTTTAACAGAAATTAAAGGATATTACAATACGAATGATCGGTGGAAATTTATTTTATTTTTTGATTAGGCGAGAAAATGACTTAAATAAACGATTAAAGCACGTCAAAAGGGGATACAGAAAGTAAATGAAATGAAAATAAAAGCATGTGAAACAAATGAGGACCACTAAGGGTACATAGAATGAATTGAAAAGTTCGATTTCCGGAACTTACCGGTTGAAGATCGAAGAACGACGAAGAACGAACGAAGAACGTCGAAGAACGACGAAGAACGAACGAAGAACGTCGAAGAACGGTTGAAAATCTTCGCGAAATCACCCATGGAAACGTTATGGAAACGTTACGAAAGCGCCTCGACTTGGATTTTCTTCACGGAAACAAATTTTCTCACTAATTTTAAGTGAATCTCAGATACCAGGAGGGTTGAACATTTTTGTTCTTCCCTCCTTCCCCTATTTATAGGAAAAGGAAGGAGATGCTTGCCACCCAGCTCTCCCAGGCGAGCTAGGTTGCTTCCTCCAGAAGCAACCGCCTTCTGGAGGAACATCTTGGAAGGCCCAAGTGGCCTAGTTGCTATTTGAACCCCCATTTTTACTAAATAGACCCCTACCCTTTTTGGTGATTCTTTTTCCGTAAAGTTACGGAAACTTACGAATTTCGTAACGATACTTGTTTTCTTTCCATAATGTTGCGGAACCTTACGGATTACGTAATCATCCCATTTTTGCCTTCCGGAACGTTACGGAACTTTACGGATTGTGCACTAACACTTCCTTTTAATTTCCGACATGTCACGGAGCTTCACGGATTGTGCTACAACACTTTTCTTTTGGCTTCCTGCATGTCTCGGAACTTCACATATTGCCTAACGATGGGTGCCAAATACCTCGAAGTGGTCAAACGAGGGTCGCATCCCAACAACGGATGGTTCCCGGACGAAATTAGGGTATGACAGATATCAAGGAAAGTAGCTTAAACCATAGTCTCACAGCTTCTGTTTCACTCAAGCACCAGTGTTTAAGCTATTCATTAATAACAACTAGCAAGAGGTCCAATCTTTGAACTTCATCTCATGTCATCAAGTCAAAAATGCATAAATAGAATCTGAAGGACTTTTATAGGCTTGTAGTGAGGCTTGGCTAAAAAAATAATTGGTTTTTCTAGGATTCAAAGGCTTAGATTCTAAGAGAGCACAAATCCTAGACTCATCCAACTATTTCTTTCAATACAATTACGTTTCTCACCAGCCTTTCACTTTAATTTGCATTTGACCTTATTACAACAACATACATTTTCTTTGATTTCTTTTCTTTTTCTTTTTTTTAAACACAACTTATTTATTGTGTGTGCTAATGCTTTACCTTTTACTTTACATCCCAATCAACTCCCCCAAATTTGGGGTAATTTTCCTTGAACTATCTGCTCTCCTAGAATCTAAACAAGGTATCTGGAGATATTCATTCAAGTTTAGGGTTCAATTTTGAAAGTGTAATTCAACACACAAAGGGTGCAAAGGATATAATTATAATTCAAGGTAAGCTTTTTGGTCAATTGGCTTGTATATACAATCATGGCCTTCATCATGTCCTCATTCATACATTTCATTCTAAAATTCAGAGATTGATGCAAAGACTATTACTCAAAGCTAGTCATTCACTCACAGTTTAAGATCACACTCTCACTGGTTATGGTTCAAGCTTTTCTTTCTCAATCAACCTGTCTATTGCCTAACAATTCTAATTACAAGTTCACATTCTTGTTCTTTCTTTGACTAACATACTTACTTGCTCAAACTTATGAAAAGAAACACAAACTCCATCACAATCATGCATGCAATCCAAAATCAATTCATAACACCAATTTTCACAAAAAGATAAAAGTGTTTCACTGCAATATCATCAAAATCAAGTCAAATTGTTCCATATGCTTCAAAACAAGCATACTAGCTAACCACAAACAAAAAAATAGCAGTGATATAAACATTAACCAAAATCACTAAAAAACAATGTACTGAAACTATAATCATTATAATCATAATCCAAAAAGCATCATCAGGAATTTAGAATTCCTGTGACTGGTCCTGAGTGTCCTGTGCCTAAACATCCTCCTCATCTGTTAGATGAAGTACTGGAGTAGCTGGAGCAGAAGTGTTCAGAGTCAGGACTGGTGTGGTCGGGTCCTCTGGTATCTCGAGTATAGGAGTGGAGGGGTCTGCTGCATGGTGAGGTGCGGATAGGTCCACCACTGGTGTGGGTGGATCTGATGTGACCTCTCGTGACCTCTCAGGAGTAGTAGCAGCTTCCTATCTAACCTGTGTCTCACCTTCCTCCTCCTCTACAATGAATGGCTCTGGAACGGTGGCCTCAGATGACACATCCTCTACATGCTGTGGTACCTGGGCTGTGGGACCTTCATCTTCCCTGTGAAGGGAAGGTTGGGCCCCAAGCCAGGCTACCCTTTCCAGAAACTGTTGAACGGAAGGAATGGATCCTGGAGGTGCCACCACTTGTAAACTCTAAAGTAAAATGATCTGTCCCTGATGAATGCTCTGAAGCATGGCTTCAAAATGCTGAGAATCAATCTGAGCTGGGACTGAAGGAGCTGCTGATATGGATACTGGAGTAGGAGCTACAGATGTGGAAGGAAGATCAGCTGGCCTCGCCCTCACCTTCCTAGCCCCTCGGATAGAAATTGTCAGATCATCAGGATTTCAATAGTTCTTGCTGATGTAGGCCAAATTAATGACCGGGCTCAGGCACTCAAAAGTGAGGCTGTCAGAGACAACCCCTCTGGCTCGACATAGGGTGGTGATCAAAGTAGGAAACCCAAGTCTAGAAGAGTTAGAATGGGCTATAGAAGTCATCTGGCCAGAAATGAGCGCTCCTACGTTCATGTCCATGCGAGAGACTAAGCCAAAGATCAGCCTAGCTCTGTCCACTGTCAGGTCAGATGTGTGAGATGTGGGGGCCAGTTTGGAGTATGAGAGAACACTCCACACTTGGGCTAAAGTTGTCAAGTCCTTCCTCAGGATCCTCCCAGGATGGCCCTCAGCATTCAAGATGAACCCTCGGCCTGGTATGCATAGGGCAGCCTCAATCTCCCTAAGATCTAAAGGCAGCCTGCAGTATTTGGAGTATATGGGCAATGTCTCACCCTCTGCCAACACCATAGGTGTCTCTAGGAATGTGTTGAGGCTGTCAGCGTCGATCTTCACTAGATGGCCTTTGACCCTGGCTTGCTTTGGTGAAGGACTCTCAGAGTTGTATAGGTTTGCATAGAAATCTTGCACCAAAGCCACATCTATGCTCCCATCAGCCAAATTGGTGAGGCGTTTATGGAGATTACGCCTTTCCAACTTAGTCTTAAAATCATCAAACTCAGTGTGGTAGAGCTCTACCTTCCTTTCTGGCAAGATGTTTCTCCCCAATACATTATCTATGTACCAGTTCCATGCATCTAAGGAGTGAAATCTCCTTGTATCATATTAAGTTGTGGGTCTTGAACCGATACTCTTGCGTTTCCTAGAAGCCATCTGCAAATAAAGGGACCAAACAGTTAATCAGGACACAAGTTATTCAAATTCAAAAACTAAAAAATAAAACTGAAAAAGGCAGTGGCGGCTTATCGAGACATGGTCCGCTTAGCTTGCCTTCACAAAATACACACTACTGCTTAGCGACACGTGGGGCCGCTTAGCGGATGTTGCAAAAAATTCTACTTCTGCATAATCGGCTTAGCTGGCATCTGCCTGCTAAGCCTAATGATTGCCGCAACAGATGTGCGTTAAGCTTAGCAGGGTTGCGCTTAGCGGCACCATGAAATTCAGAAAATTTACTAAGTATGCGGGCTTAGCGAGTCATGCTCGCTTAGCCCAATGGCTACCGCAATGAAATGAGCTTAGTCGAGAGAGGCTCGGCTTAGCGCACGACTTCCAACAAAAAATTTGACTAAGTTACGTGGGCTTAGCGATTCAACCTCGCTTAGCCACAAGTATTTCAGCAAGAGGATGAGTGTTCATCCTCAAAAGATGAACTCGCTTAGTGCGGTAGGCGTGCTTAGCGAGTGCGTTTGGAAATGCATAAATTCAAGCAATTTTGATGAACTCGCTTAGCGCAGTAGGAGCGCTTAACGAGTTCATCGCGTTTCTAGAAAAAATGTAGAAAATGAACTTCGTTTTCTTCTCTTTTTTAGCCTCTAAAAGGCATAATCAAACATGCAAGACAATCAAAAATATATTCACAGTATAATCATTCACAAAGTCCTAATATTTACCTAATCTAATATCATGAAAACCCTAAAGATTGAAAGTTAAAATCTATGGTTTTCTACCCTAAGGTTCAACAAAATAAAAGAATAAAGGGAGTAAGGAACTTACTTGTATCATTGATGCTTTGTGAAGATAAGTAGACAATGCGAATAGAAAGCACAAATGCAAGGTGCACAAATTTTGGGAGAAAGAGATTGCAGGGAAAGTGTTTGCAAAATCTGGGCAAATGTGAGTGTAACTGATGTTGTGGCGTCCCTAAATAATGACTGGTTTAATAGTAATAATTTAAATAACAGAAACCATGGGAATTTTTTTTCTCTTTTCTTTTCTTTTCTCTCTCTTTTCACGGTAATTAAATTCAGAAGGAAAATTATCACTATAGAGTTCTAAATGGCCAGTTCACAACTCTATTCGGAGTCATTTCTTTCTGATCACTCATAACCTCTAAACTATTTTGCTCTTTCAAAAAGAAAAATATACCAGCCATCATTTTAGGTCATCACGTGAAAAATAATAAAATGCGGTCGATGAACTCTTTTCAATAAAATTTGTTAACACTTTCTTTTCAAATAACAAGATTAAACATAATTACATTCATCATCTAAAACTGTCCAAAATATGGGAGTTTGCAAAATACATAGTGACATCCAGAGCAAAGGTATCAACTGTGGTGGCTTCAGCCACATATATACAATCATCAAAATTTCCAGAGGCCATCTTAACTTCCTGTCTCCATTTTTAAGCCTTGTAATCAATTACACACCCTTGGTAATCGATTACCAGAGGCCAAATTCCAGATACCACTCAAGATTCATAGCTTGCCAGCCGTCACATAAGCCTCCTTGCTTTGTGGTCTTTGTTCTTTTATTGGTTGACTACCAGGAGCTTGCCTATTTAGGTACATCACAGGTTCTCACTAACTGACTACGCCCGGGTTGGGTCGGGATTGGTCAAGCTTGGTTTTGGGCAATAGCACCCCACCTGACGTCCCCAAGGTCTCCTGACCCTCGCGACATATCTCCAGGTACCACTCTGTGGTCAACAAACAAAAGTAGGAAGACTGACTCTTCCATGCTTTCTCACATCAAGCTTGTTGGATTATGGGGTACCCGTCATATGTGGTACTAGGTGGCGATCGGGCGATGGTGCAAATCAACTCTCCCACATCCACAAATCAAACATGAACCCACCATCCCCAGTTGCCCATCTTCAACTGAGCTCACGTACTCCTACACAGCCCTTATCCTCGTTCCTCTCAGCACCGGGTCCCTATCAACCCTTCCAAGCTTCCATAATATCCAAGCAAATCAATTCCAACTATCGTGAAACTACCCTCAACCAAGAAAACAGAGTAGAGGCAGAAAAATCTGCCCAAAACACATTCACATATTACAACTTTCCTTACTCAAATACCCCAGTAATATTCTCTTCGTTCCGATTCGTTAACCGTTGGATCGACTTGAAAATTTTACTAGAGGTTCCCAGTAAATAAATCTACATTTTGACCGTTGGGGTCTTCTAGAAAATGTCCATAACCCAATATGTACTACCTTTCCCATAACCAGTAATGCACAAGCATTTTCTGCACACGTTGAAAATTCTGCTGCACAAATTTGATAGCTTTTTGCTGCACAATTTGGCAGATTTCGAAATTCATCTTACCCACATCCAATTGTGATCAAATTGGATCCTACAAGTCCTAAATCATGTATAAATCATATTTAAACCAAAAACAAGCTTCAGACCAAGGCAATTCAAAATCTAGGTATCTAAAACCCATCAATTTAGTGGATTTTCAAGGTTTGAGAAGTGAAAATGAGAATGAGGTAATTTTGGAGTAAACTCTCATCTCAAACAAGTCTATAACATTAATTTAAACTTGCTCAAACTGGTTTTACGGCGAAAACTCCACCGATTCAAAATTTGACCCCTCAACATCCAATTTACCCTAGAAATGGCTCTTGCTTTCACCTTTGTCACTCATTTTTCTCATTTACTCTGCCCAAGCTTTCCTACAAGTTCTAATTGACATTTTAAACTAGCATCAACTCACTTTAGACTCCAATTTACACTAACCCCAAATTTAGCTTTTCAAACCCTCAAAACCTCACACTTTTCCACTCACATCACTACGATTTTCACATTTAACCCTAGGTTAACTCTCCCCATCATCTCTACCAGTTTTCTACCAACAATTTCAGCACACAAACATCACAAAGCATCATCATAAAACCCTTAAACAGAATGGGTAAATTTGGCTCACATCAAACATGTCAAGTTTAGCATGCTTTCAACAAATTTCTTCGCAAATAACTACATAAGGCATAAACATAGTAGAACTACCCATCATATCTCCCAAAAACCCAATACCCACGAAATTCATGTGAGAAGAAGTCCACCCATACGTGAAATTCGAAGTCCCACAACGTAGAGGTGCGCTTCATGACTTCGAAAATGGCTTCCTTTTGCAATTTGGAGTAGAAATGATGAGCAAAGTTTGGAGCTTTAATGGAGAACAAAGGTGGAGAAGAAAGGGAGAAGAAAAGCAACGTGGGAGATGAGAAGAAGAGCTTCTGAATTTTCTGCTGAGTGAAGAGAGAGAATGTGGCTTTTTAAGAAAAATGATTTTCTTTTTCCTATTTTTTTTCCTCATAAAGCACTTGCCACTTGTCCCATTTTGAGTGGAGCAAAAGGGCCCACTTTTCTCTTGATGTGACTTCATACTCAACCACAAGGAGAGAGAAATTTGACCTTTTGAATGCTAAAATCTTGCCTCGGTTTGTGTGCTGCTTCTCTGGTTCCAGTTCCTCGCGTTTCTCTGCACCCGTCGGGGCCCGTTTTCGAAAGTAGGCAATATATATATTAAAACGCTCAGAATGAAACCCTGAGCGTGGTTCAGAGGTTGGTTTTGTTAAATTTTTAGTTTCACACAAAACGATAATTTTTAGACTAATTAATTGAGAATTAATCTATAACTGTCCAGTTATGGATTACTCTTCATTAATCAGCCTAACCCGCGTATCTTTCCCCCAATGTACATACTTCTACCAGGAATATATATATATATATATATATATATATATATATATATATATATATATATATATATACACACACACACACACACACACACACACACACACACACACACACACACACACTGAATAATACTTATATATATAATTATTTAAAATATATCGCTTACAAAATTCTGGGTAGAAATTTCTAGGATGTCACAATACTCCCACCCTTTAAGGAATTTCGTCCCCGAAATTAACTATTCTAGGAACAAACTTGGGTACAATTCTCTCACCCTATCCTCTAACTCCCAGGTTGAATCGCCCTCGTCGAGTCCCCATTGCACTTTCACCAACGCAATCTCTTTTCCTCTGAGCGACTTCATTCTTCGATCAGTAATCTTCTGAGGTTGTGCTTTGTAGGTGAGGTTATCCTTCACTTGTACTTCATCCAGTGCGAGTACATGTGATGGATCCGGGTTGTATCGTCTCAGTTGAGAGACATGAAACACAGGGTGCAAATTCGATAAACTCGGAGGTAAAGCGATTTTATAAGCTACAGGCCCAATCTTCTTCAAAATTTGATATGGACCCAGATACTTGGGCGTCAGCTTCCTAGATTTGAGAGCTCTCCCGACTCTGGTTATAAGAGAAACCTTCAAAAATACATGTTCTCCTTCCTGAAAATCTAAAGGCTTTCTCCTTCTGTCATAGTAGCTCTTCTGCCTATCCTGGGATGCTTTTATTTTCTCTCGAATCAATTTCACTTGTTCGATAATTTGTTGTAGCATTTCAGGCCCAAGGAGTACTGCTTCCCCATCATCGTACCAACAAAGAGGAGTTTTGCACTTTCGTCCGTATAGAGCTTCAAAAGGAGCCATACCAATGCTGGCTTGGTAGCTGTTGTTGTAAGTAAATTCAATCAATGGCAAACATTCCATGCAACTGCCTTGTTGCTCTATAATACACGCTCGGAGTAGATCTTCTAGAGTCTGAATAGTTCGCTCAGTCTGACCATCTGTTTGAGGATGATAAGCTGAACTGAGCTTCAGCTTTGTCCCTAATGCTTCATGCAGACTTGTCCAAAATCGTGTGGTAAACCTCGGATCCCTGTGTGATACAATACTGGAAGGAATTCCATGCAACCATATTACTTCTTTGATATACAACTCTACTAGCTTCTCCATTTTATACTTCTTATTCACCGGAATAAAATGAGCAGATTTGGTGAGTCGATCTACTATGACCCACACAGCATCGTGTCCACGACTAGTCTTGGGTAAACTAGATACAAAATGCATAGATATGCTCTCCCATTTCCATTCCGAAATTTCTAGTGGCTTTAATTCTCCCGATGGTCGCTGGTGCTCCGCCTTAGCCTTTTGACATGCCAAACATCTTGCTACATATTCAGCTACATCTTTCTTCATGCCATGCCACCAAAAACTTCTCTTCAAATCTTGGTACATCTTAGTCATTCCTGGATGGAAACTAAGACGGCTTTTATGTGCTTCTTCCAAGATCTTAACTTTCAAATCATCTAAAGGCGGTACACATATCCTCCCCTTGTATCTAATTAACCCGGTTGTGTCCTTCTTAATCCTTTCAGACTCATCATGGTCGCAACATGTAAGGACTTCCGGCTCAGTGCATCGGCTACTACATTAGCCTTTCCTGGATGGTAGGAAAGATCAAAATCATAATCCTTGAGGAACTCCATCCATCTTCTTTGCCTCATATTGAGTTCCTTCTGATCGAACAAGTATTTGAGGCTCTTGTGATCGCTGAAAACTTCAAAACGAGTACCATATAAATAGTGCCTCCAAATCTTTAAAGCAAAGACCACAATTGCTAGTTCCAAATCATGAGTCGGATAGTTAACTTCATGAGGGCGCAATTGGCGTGAAGCATAAGACACTACCTTTCCCTCCTGCATTAATACACACCCCAAGCCTTGCCTGCTCGCATCGCAATACACTTCAAATGGTCTCTTAGGGTCGGGCAAAGTTAACACTGGAGCTGTTGTCAACTGCCTCTTCAACTCTTGAAAGCTTTGATCACATTTCTCATTCCAGACAAACTTCTCATTCTTACGAGTCAATTTAGTTAGGGGTAGTGTTAACTTAGAAAATCCCTCAATGAATTTTCTATAATAGCCAGCCAACCCCAAGAAACTTCGAACTTGTGTTGGAGTTGTCGGTTGTTGCCACTCCATAACCGACTCCACTTTAATCGGATCCGCCGCAACCCCGTCTTTAGAAATCACATGTCCCAAGAACTGTACTTTCTCTAACCAAAATTCACATTTCGACAATTTGGCGAACAATTTCCTATCCCTCAGGATATGCAACACAATTCTCAAGTGCTTCTCATGCTCCTCCTTATTCCTTGAATGCACTAGGATATCATCAATGAACACAACCACGAACTGATCCAAGTAATCATGGAATATACGGTTCATATAGTCCATGAAGATAGCCGGAGTATTAGTTACTCCAAATGGCATGACTAAGTACTCATAATGCCCATACCGAGTTCGAAACGCAGTCTTTGGGATATCTTCCTTCTTAACTCGGATTTGATGATACCCTGATTGCAAGTCTATCTTTGAAAATACCGTCGCTCCCCTCAATTGATCAATCAAATCATCTATACTCAGTAGAGGATATTTGTTCTTGATAGTGACTTTGTTCAGCTGCCGGTAGTCTACGCACATTCTCATACTTCCATCCTTCTTTTTAACCAGTAAGACTGGCGCTCCCCACGGTGATACGCTTGGGCAAAAAATTGTTTACTTAAGAGATCCTGCACTTGTGCCTTCACCTCTGCTAGTTCTACTGGAGACATTCTATAGGGCGCGATCGAAACTGGATTCACCCCAGGCACCAAGTCAATAATGAATTCCACTTCTCTCTCAGGTGGTAATTCACAGATGTCATCAGGAAAGACTTCTGGAAATTCTGACACCACCGATATACTGCTAACTTCAGAGACCTCCTCCACATTCATGGAGAACAACACCATGTAGGTTCGAACATCCCCCACTCCATTGTTGGCAGCATTCTCTTTCAATGGTTCATTTGGAATTACATTTCCACCAAATACTAGCATCTTCTCTTTGCAGTCTAGAAAGATATGGTTAGTAGATAACCAATCCATCCCCAAGATCACATCTAGATGAGCTAAAGGTAGGCAAATCAAATCTGCCATAAAAGATCGACCCTCCACAGTTATAGGACACTTCAAACACACCCGAGAGTTGATTACAGGCTCGTTAGTCGGAGTAGACACCACCATATCATATGGTAACTCCGTCGTACATAACCCCAACCTCTCCACACATGCATGAGATATGAACGAATGCGTGGCACCCGAATCATAGAGTACATCTAGTAGTTTATCAGCAATCAGACACTTGCCCTGTATCAAATCGTCGGAGGCAGCAGCTTCTGATCCACTCATAGCAAATACCCGGGAGGGTACCTTTGGTCTTCCACCACTAGCGTTGTTGTTGTTGCTAACATTACCGCTCCTTGTGGGATTAGTAGACCCACGATTGACTGTGTTGGAATTGGTAGTTACCGTCGGTCCCCCAGTCATCCTACACTCTCAAGCATAATGGCCTACCTTGCCACAAATATAACAACGATTCTCCTGTGTCTGCTGGAGTTGTGGGCAATTTCTTCTAAGATGCGGTCCTCCACACTGAAAGCACTGTACCCCAGTCCCTTTTGACAAGCTCATGTTGGACGTAGCCATAGGTTGTTTCCCCTTGTTGCTAGAATATGGCTTCATCATCTTATTACTGTTTCCTCTAAAAGGATGGCTTCTCTGTGGTCCTCCAAAGCCTCTAGCTTGCCTCTCCTTCATCTTGTCCTCAAATATTCTGCACTTTGTCACCAGTTGATTGAAATCTGTGATCTGCATGTAGCTAATTGCCTTTTGAATCTCCAATCGAAGCCCATTCTCAAACTGAGCACATAAGTCCTCTTCGTTCCGAGCATCTTGGTATTGAGGCCAGTACTGTAGAAGTTCATTTAATTTGGCCATGTATTCCCCAACGGACATGTTTCCCTGCTTCAAATCCAGAAATTCCCTCGCCTTTCGCTTCCTGAGATCTCGTGGAAAATAATTTTCTAGGAATTTGTCCTTGAAGGCATTCCAAGGAATCACGCCTCCAGGTGCAGCAAATGTAGGTCTCACGAACTTCCACTAGTTCTCAGCTTCTCCTTGGAGCATGAATGTCGCATAAGGGACCTTATGCTCCTCGAGGCAACCCATCGCCTCGAAAATCTTCTCAGTCTCAGCTAACCACAACCTAGCACCTTTCAGATCATAGTCCCCACTGAACCTCGGCGGGTGGTTCTTACGGAAAGCCATGAGTCCCCGATACTCTGCCGGCTCCACATCACGTTCCTGCACTAGAGTTTCCAGCACAGCTGTGATGTGGTCTAGGACATCACGGTTCTGATCCCTACCACGTCCTGCCATACCTAACCTGTAGGGAAGCTATTAGTATCCAAGAAATTCTACTGAGAGAGTGTACCATATAGGCTATGACAGTTACAACAATATCCCTCTCTCTTTATATATATATATATATATATATATATATATATATATATATATATATATATATATCTACAACAATTCTACTAAATCAATTGCACATTCCTGCTTAAGACAAGAAAGTAGAATTACACACAATTTGTGACTGAACGTCACTCCCCGAAACCTACTTCCAAGTTTCAGAGATACACAACATTCACACAGTAAGACCATGGACAGGTTCACTAGAATCCAACTAGGCTCTGATACCACCAATTGTGGCGTCCCTAAATAATGGCTGGTTTAATAGTAATAATTTAAATAACAGAAACCATGGGAATTTTTTTTTCTCTTTTCTTTTATTTTCTCTCTCTTTTCACGGTAATTAAATTCAGAAGGAAAATTATCACTATAGAGTCCTGAATGGTCGCAAGGAAATGAGCTTAGCAGTGACGTGTCGCACTTAGCCAGTGAATGCAATGCACTTAGCGGGAAGGCCATCACTTTGACCAATTCAAACCGAATTGAAATGGGCTTAGCTCAGCCTTGGCCAGCTTAGCGGACCAAATCAGCCTGAGATGCAAGGTTTGAGCGCTAAGTGCTAGAGACTCTCGGCTTAGCGCATGACCAAAGATGCGCTTAGCGTGAGGCTTGCGCTTAGCGAAAAGACTGTTTTTCAGAAAATTTTTCTAAGATATAACTCTCTCATTTTCTCAAGAAGTTTAAAACCCTTATATCTATCATTTAAAAACAAGCTGATATACCCCAATGTACTGGTTATGAAGCAAGTTCCACATGATACAATGCATAAAAGAAAACGAAAGCAGAAATTAGAACTGGGTTGCCTCCCAGGAAGCGCTTTTTAACGTCATTAGCTTGACACTTTTACCTCAATGGGTGATCAAATGTACTGTGTTGTGTGCCCATGTAAATTCTTCACCATGGTACAGTTTCAACCTTTGGCCATTTACTACCCATTTCTGTCAGGATTCTGAGATTGTGGGTTGTATAGCTTTATTGCACCGTAAGATCGAACTTTCTTGATAACAAAGTGTCCAGACCATTTGGATTTCAGCTTACCAGGAAATAATTTCAATCTTGAATTAAAAACCAATACCTGTTGTCCTGGTTTGAAGTCTTTCTTCAATAGTTTTTTGTCATGATAGGTCTTGACTTTTTCTTTGTAAAGTCTTGAAGATTCAAAAGCTGTTAATCACATTTCTTCCAGCTCCAACAATTGGATCTTTCTGTGCTCCCTGAATGCCTTCTCATCAAAGTTCAGAAATTTCAGAGCCCAATATGCCTTGTGTTCCATTTCAACTAGTAAATGACATGATTTGCCATACACTAGTTGAAAAAGAGACAGACCAATTGGAGTTTTGTATGCAGTTCTGTAAGCCCATAGTGCATCTTCCAATTTAGTTGATCAATCTTTTCTGGTTGACGCCACTGTTTTCTCTAGTATTTTCTTTAATTCTCTATTGGATACTTCGACTTGCCCGTTAGTTTAAGGGTGGTAGGGGGATGCCACTCTATGATTTACATGATATTGACTCAACACCTTTTGAAGTTGAGTATTACAAAAATGCGAACCACCATCACTAATTAAGATTCGAGGTACCCCAAATCGACCAAAAATATTCTTCTTGATATACTTCACCACAGTCTTAGCATCATTTCTTGAAGTGGCCATAGCTTCCACCCATTTAGACACGTAATCAATAGCTACCAAAATGTATTCATTTCCTGCAGATGGAGGAAATGGACCCATGAAATCAATACCCCAACAATCAAAAACTTCAACTTCCATAATGTTTTGCAGAGGCATATCATTCCTTTGGGAAATTCCCCCCATTCTTCGACAATGGTCACACTTTAAGACATAGTGATAAGCGTCTTTAAAGAGTGTTGGCCAGAAAAATCCTGATTGTAAAACCTTAGCTGCTATTTTGTCTCCGCCATAATGCCCGCCACATGGTGAATTGTGACAATGCCACAATATGCCCTTAGCCTGCTCACTTGTCACACATTTCGAAGAAAATTATCTGCATCTACTTTGAACAAGTGTGGATCATCCCAAATATAATGTCGGGCATCATGAAAAAATTTCTTTCTCTGCTGCCAATTGAGGTCTTTGGGAATGACATCTGCTGCCTTGAAATTAGCCATATCAGCAAACCAGGGTCTCCTTGCAATGAAAAACAAAGATTCATCAGGAAATTTATCTTTTATTTCAGCCTCCTTTAAAGTGACCTCTTCATTCACTAATCTGGAAAAGTGGTCTGCTACCATATTTTCAGAACCTTTCTTGTCCTTGATGACTAAATCAAATTCTTGAAGCAACAGTATCCATCTGATCAATCGTGGCTTGGAGTCAGCTTTGTGCAACAAATATTTAATTGTTGCGTGATCATTGTAAATCACTATCTTTGATCCCACCAGATAAGATCGAAATTTCTCAAGTGCATAAATGATTGCTAGCAATTCTTTCTCAGTGGTGGCATAGTTAGTTAATATGAGCATCATTCAAAACTTTGCTAGCATAATAGATGGTATGAAACATTCTGCCTTTCCGCTGCCCCGGCACAGCACCTACTGCATAATCACTTGCGTCACACATCAATTCAAACTCTTGTCCCCAGTCTGGTGCTGTAATCATAGGAGTAGAGACCAAGTTGGCTGTGAGAGTGTTAAAGGCTTCTAAACATTCTTCATTTAACACAAACACAACATCCTTGTTCAGCAGATTACTTAGGGGTTTAGCAATTTTGGAGAAGTCTTTAATGAATCACCGATAAAATCCAGCATGACCTAAAAAACTCCGTATGCCTTTCACATTAACTAAAGGTGAAAGTTTATCAATAACTTATAGTTTTGCTTTATCCACCTCAATTCCTCTTTTAGAAATCTTGTGTCCCAGCATGATACCTTCTTGAACCATAAAGTGACATATCTCCCAGTTGAGCACCAAATTAGATTCTTCAGAGTGCTGTAACACTTTCTCTAAATTTTCTAGACAATTTCCAAAAAATGCACCAAAGATAAAAAAATCGTCCATAGAGACTTCAATACATTTCTCTACCATGTCAGCAAAAATTACCGTTATACATATATGGAAAGTAGCTGGGGCATTACATTAACCGAACGACATGCAACAATAAGCTAATACACCGAAGGGGCATGTGAAAGCTGTCTTTTCTTGGTCCTGAGGATCTACTGCAATCTGATTGTAGCCCGAGTATCTGTCCAAGAAACAGTAGAAAGATTGCCCTGCAAGTCTCTCAAGCATTTGGTCCATGAAGGGAAGCGGGTAATGGTCTTTCCTTGTGGCTTCATTGAGCTTCCTGTAATCAATAAACATTCTTCATCCGATGATTGTTCTTATAGGAATCAACTCATCTCTATCATTCTTGACCACTGTCATACCTCCTTTTTTCGAGAGAACTTGAACAGGACTAACCCATGAACTGTCCGAATTTGGATAGATGAGCCCCGCCTCTAGCAACTTGAGCACTTCTTTTCTTACTTCTTCTTTCATCATAGGATTCAATCTTCTCTAAGGTTGTCTCACGGGCTTGTAATCAGCTTCCAAATTGATGTTGTGCATACAATATGATGGACTGATTCCTTTTAAATCAGAGATGTGCCAACCAATAGCAGCTTTATGACTTTTTAGAATCTGTACCAGTTGATCCTCTTCTTCCTTCTACAAGGAGCTGCTAATTATAACGGGTTTAGTCTCATTATCCTCCAAGAATACATACTTTAAATGCGTTGGAAGGATCTTCAATTCTGCTTTAGGCTTTTCTGTTGGTCTAATTTTTTCTAATTCTTTAAGAACCACATGACCAACAAAGTTGTCTTTTGGATCATCATGCTCTTCATCACACACTAGGCAATTTGTCACATAATTAGGTTTTTTCCAAAGGGAACTGCAGTACCATGGTTGAAGCTAATAATGCTATCTCCTGCTCTGCCTCTTCTTCTTCAAAATAGGCATCACTCATATCTGGGTGTTTCATTGCTTCAAAGAGGTCAAAGGAGATTTTCTGATCCTCTACACTGAGTTCCAACCGACCTTTATCTTTGCCTACAACATATCCAGTAGTTGCTCTGTAGGGATATTCTGGAATAATGGAGACTTCATCCTTTTCTTCTTTGGTGATCAATTGATGATGTATTTTGTTAACTTGAAGAATGCTTTCTTGATGTGTTTCAATCTTTGCATACTATTCTTCTCTTCTGACCACAACTTTAATCATGTCGTCCACCAACTTACCAATCTGAGTCTCAGCTCTTTTAAATGCTTGTTGCATTGAATCTACTGTACCCTTGAATAACATTAATAGGTCATCTAGATTAGACAACCCTTCTGCTTCATTATGATAATAAGGTTGCCATTCTGACTCCCATTGATAATCTGCCAATGAATAGTCCTTTTCAAACTGAGTTTCCTGCTGCTGCATTGAATAGCCATCACCTTTAGAGCGAGCTTGATATGTCGTGAAGTCTGCCAATGTACTTTCAAAATCAGGAGCTCTTCCTTTCTCATGATAAATGTACATGGTCGACTCCTGTCTCCAGTCGGATTTATTTATAGAATAGAAATAACAACTGTCCTGGTAATGTTCTCCTCCAGCAAAATCACAATTTATTAATGGAATAGAGATAACAATCTTTATGATAGGGCAATAGGAGATTGTATTTCTTCGGAATAACTAGGCTACCTGTAAGAGATTCTATACATATAAAACACTAACAGAAATAGCGGTTATCCAGTTCAAGAGGAAAACAAATATGAATTGAAAGTAAATATTCACACTTTATCAAAGAATAAAGAATAGACACCTAGGACTGAACTAACTTTCCAAATAGAAAGAAGTTCCCCGACAACGGCGCCAAAAACTTGTTCGATGCCGACAAGTGCACCGGATTGCGCAAGTAGTATAAAATGGTAATAACCAAGTATCGAACTCTCGAGGAACTTGTGTTACTTGGTAAAGCTATATTCAGTGAATAGGTGTCTAGTATGAAAAGAGATGTGTGGACTATGAACAGGAATGTAAACTAACTATTAAAAGGAAAATCACGTGAGTAATGATGTGTAAAGACAAGTAGACAACGCGTTGGTCTCCTATTAGGTGCCTGATGTTAAAAGGATATTCTCTACTTAATGTTCGGCCTCCGGCAAATGCACCGGATCACACAAGTAGTATAAAACGGTAAGAACAGAGTATCGAACACTTGGGGAACTTGTGTTATTTGGTAAGCTATTTCAACAGATAGGTGTCTTCTGTGTAAAGGTAAGTGTGAATATGAACAGGTGTATAAACTATCTGTGCAAAAAGAAAGAAAATCACGCGAGAGAAATGATGTGTAAAAATAAGTAGAAAACATGTTGGCCTTCGTAATAGGTGCCTGATGCTAAAAAGATATTAACAATGCTCATGTGTTCTTATGGTGTCTCCTGAGATACTAAACCTCGACTCCTCATGATAGTTTATCCTAATCTTGATCAAGCATCGTCCGCAGATTCCTCTTGTAAGACTAAACTCAACCAGGAATGCATTAAGACACACATACACAACTAAGTTATCGCACCCTGATTCCTCGTGATAGTACGACAACTTGGCCCTGTACTATCAAGGACTTTAGAGTCATACCAGTTTCCACTGTTGAATGACCCTAACAAAGCATGCATCTACGTGATCAAGGTAAAGGCATACTGGAATGAAAAGCAGATAGCACAGAGAACACACAAAACATCATTAAATAGATAGAAATATATTTATATCAGGTACCTATAGGGAAGATCCAACAGAGGATTTAACTTTCCATACCAGGAAGCCTTCTTAACAACAAAGAGAAGAACAAGATGAAAGATTGCAAAAATACAAGTGGTGAGGATGTCTCCTTCACCTCTAGGATCTCATAATCACTCACAAACTCATCTCAAGCTTTCAAACCGGCTCCTGCTTCAAGCTGTGCTCTTTGCAGATCTTCACACAGCAAAATCTCTCAAAACTCTCTAGAACTTGGACCTTTCTCTCTCTAGAAACCCTAGACATGCAAAGCTCTAAATCCCAGTCCAAACTCTCTTCACAAAATCTAATTTTAGGCTTAAATAGGTGGCCTTGTTCGTGCTCGTGCGCTTAGCGCACTTATAGACCGCTTAGCGCACATTAGTGAATTTCGGCTTAGCGCGTGCCTTTCTCGCTTAGCGGATGAACTGAAGTGGTACGCTTAGTGAGATAAAGCGGTGTGCTTAGTGAACCTGTACAGCTCATCTTCTTCCAGAGTCTTCCTCGCGCAGCCCAGGAGTGTTGCGCTTAGCGGACGCTCGCAAAGCCAGCAGATTGGCTTAGCGAGAAGGTGAAAAACAACGCTTTCCAAAGCTTGCCTAATTAACCTGAAATTGAGAGAAAATGATTATTAAACACAAAAAATGAAAATACTAAGTATTTATTACCTATACTTAACAGAAAATACTTATAACACTACAAAATAACCATAAATTGGGAGAGTTTGATACAATTTATACAAGTTTTATACACAAAAGTTAGTCATTTTCACCGACTAACTCTTAACAATGCTCATGTGTTCTATGGTGTCTCCTAAAATGCTAAACCCCGATTCCTCATGATAGTCTAGCCTAATCCTGAGCAAGCATCATCCTCAGATTCCTCTTGTTGGACTAAACTCGACCAGAATAGCATTAAGACAAACATACAAACAACTAGGTTACCGTACCCTGATCCCTCGTGATAATACAATAAACTGGCCCTATCCTATCAAGTTCTAAGAATCAGACTAGTTTCCACTGTTGAATGATCCTAACAAAGCATGCATCTACGTGATCAAGGCAAAAACACACTGAAATGACGTACTGATAGCACAGAGAACACATAAAACATCATTAAATAGATATACAGGTATTTAAATCAAGTACCTACAAGAAAGAACCAACAGAGGATTTAGCTCTCCATAATTGGGAAGCTTCTTTTACAACAAAGAGAAGAGAAAAATGAAGGATTGGAGAAATACAAGCGGTGAGGATGTCTTCTCCACCTCTAGAACCTCACAATCACCCACAAACTCATCTCAAGCTCTCAGGACGACTTCCTCTTCTAACTCCATTCTCTGCAGGTCTTCGCACAACTAAATCTCTCAAAACTCTCTGGACTCAGACCCTTCTCTCTCTTGAATCTCTCACATGCAGAAGCTCTTCGAGAAAATGGCCAAAATTTGATTTCAAGCTTAAATAGGTGGCTTTGTTTGTGCTAGCGCGACTATGGATCGCTCAGTGCGCATTAGTGGATTTTGGCTTAGCGCGTGCTTTTCTTGCTCAACGGATGGACTGAAGCAGTGCGCTTAGCGAGATGACCCTTCGCTCAGCATGAATGCACAGCTCATCCTTCTTCCAGATTCTTCCTCACGCGCAGCTGAGGAGTGTTGCGCTCAATGGATGGCTCGCTAAGCCAGAAGATTTGCTTAGCAAGAGAATGAAAATCAACACTTCACAAACTTGCCTAATTAACCTGAAATTGAGACGAAATGATTATTAAACACACAAAATGGGAGTACTAAGTATTTATTACCTATCTTTAACAAAATGTAATTACAACACTATAAAATAACCATGAATTGGAGGAGTTTGATACAATTTACACAGGTTTTATACACAAGTTAGTCATATTCATCGACTAACAGACAACGTGAAAGAGGTCTGAATTGACTACGAATTGTGTGCAAAGAATAGAGGATAAGCTAAGCAAGGAAGCAAAGGTCCTAACTTTTTGGTAGATTCTAGGTTTTAGAGTTATTTTCTAGGTTCTTAGAGGTGGAGGAGACATCCTCACTGCTTTGTAATCTGGTATTTTCTCTAAAACACTTCTCCTATTTGTGAAAGCTGCTCCCTTGTAATGGAGGGCTAAAATCCTTTGTTGGGAATTTCTACTGAGTACTTGATGTAAATATTTTTATTATCTATTTGAGGTTATTTTCATGTGTTCAATGTTTCTATCTAAGCTTATTGTATGCATGCTTATGGTTTGATCACCCATTGGTGTGTGCTATTAGGAACTTTAGCATTGACAAATGTACTGTTTCCTTGGAACTTGATAGAGCAGGGCTAGATAACTATAGTGCTAGACATAGTGTGAAGGGTTCTAGTTTTTATTATGTTGTGCTTATAATGCTGTTTAAATTAGGCTAAGTTCAACAATAGACATCTGCGAACGAAGCTTAGTTTAAATTAGTCCAAACTCATGAGACATCGGTGTTGGTATTTTTGTCCTCAGTATAGAACACAGGAATAATTTCAAATAGAGAAAAACCCTAATGGCATCAAGTATCTCGGTGGGAGGACCCAACGCTTTTACTTATTTGTTTTCACACTCAATTGTTCATGTTTACTGTTTCTTTGATTATAATAGAATATACCTTTGTTTTCAATTCATGATACTTAATTCTTTTTACAAACAGTTGTATTTTGAATGATGCTTTTGCAAGTAAAATAGGTTCCTTGAGTTCGATACTTAGATCATTCCATTTTAATTATTTACTTGACGATTCGGTGCACTTGCCGGTAGATTTCGCACCCACACAAACAAGTAGTATTCCTAGGGGCAGAAACAAGTATTTTGGCGCCATTGCCGGGGAATCTTCTTTTTTATTTAGAAAAGTTTAGTTCAAATTGTAGGCGTTTATTTTTTATTTTATTTTTTTATTCATTGTTTATTTTGTGAAGATTTAGTTACTGTATAATTCATTGTTCTTTGGAATTGGTTAACTGCTACTTTGCTTGTTTTGCATACAAAGAAGGTCTTCTGCAGGTGTTTTAATTCCCATAGACTTGGAAATTAATGCAACTTGCAGGAAAATGAATGCCGAAATAAATAGAATTTTTTTGCAGGACATTGAGGCAACAACAATTCAGGAAGAACCTCTATCTTCTGAGGCATCTTCTAGTTTTCCAAAAAAAGGGGAATCTCACACAGTATTAATTGAAGCCAATATCATGGCTGATGAGCCAAGACGAGTGACCCTGGAAGATTACTCAAGTACTTCTGTGCCGCAATTCTTCACAAGCATTGCGCGGCCAGAGGAACAAGCTCAGAATATAACCTATCCACATTCATTAATTCAGTTGATTCAGAACAATTTGTTTCATGGTTTGCCTAATGAAGACTCGTATGCAGATCTAGCTACCTATATTGAGATATGCAACATAGAGAAGAATCCTAAGGAGGAGTGCAAGGCTATTATGACTAGAAGCAAAATGATGAGCATGAATGAAGGAGAGAAGAGGATAGGTGAAGAAAAACAATAGCTGGTGACTGAGCCAGCAATTGACCCAGTGGTGGAACCTTTGAGTGAGATTGAGGAAGAAGTGGAAGTAGAAGATGATCAGCAAAAGGGGATACCAATAATTGTGAGTGAAAAAGAAATAAGTGAGAAGGAAAAGAAGGAAAAAGAAAAAGAGAAAGAAAAAGAAAAAGAAAATGAAAAAAAATGAGAAAAATGAAAAAGAAAAAGAGAGAAAAGAAGGAAAGAGAAAAAGCAAGAGTGAATGTGCTAGAGAGAAAAAGAAAGAAGCATCTTCAGCTAAAGGGAGAGAAGTACCATATCCTTGGTACCTTCTAGGAAGGACAAAGAAAGACATCTAGCTAGATTTTTGGATATTTTCAAGCAGCTAGCAATTACCATGCCCTTTGGAGAAGCTCTATAGCAGATGCCGCTCTATGCTAAATTTCTGAAAGACATGCTAACTAGGAAGAACAAGTACAACCATAGTGACACCATAGTTGTGGAGGGAAGTTGTAGCGCCGTAATTCAATGTATCCTTCCACCAAAACATAAAGATCCAGGCAGCGTCACTATACCTTGTTCTATAGGTGAAGTTTCTGTTGGCAAAAATCTTATTGATTTGGGAGCCAGCATTAATTTGATGCCGCTTTCCATGTGTCGGAGACTTGGAGAGTTGGAGATATTGCCTTCTAGGATGACTTTACAGTTAGCAGATCGCTCTATCACCAGACCTTATGGAGTGATTGAGGATGTTCTGGTTCGGGTCAAGCATCTTATCTTTCCTGCGGACTTTGTTGTAATGGACATTGAGGAAGATTCATATATTCCCTTAATTTTGGGATGTCCATTTATGTCTACTGCAAGCTGTGTAGTGGACATGGGGAAGAAAAAGTTAGAAATGGGTATTGAAGACCAACAAATCAGCTTTGATCTATTTAATGAAGAAAGAAAATTGCTGGACCAGAATGTTTGTTTACAGGTGAAGGAGTTTGATGAGAAGGTTCTGAAGGAGAGAACCAAGATTGATCCAAGATAACAAAGAACTATGCGTCAAGCTAATGACGTTAAATGAGCGCTTACTGGTGGCAACCCAGCCCTTTTTAAATTTGTTTTTCTTGCATTTAGTTAAGTTGAGTGCTTGTGATTGTATGAATTTAGCATGTTTAGTATTGAAAAAGGGGTTAAAAAGCTTTTGTGAAGTTATGGACAAAAAAATAACTTAATTTTTTTTTGTTTTCCACTCGCTAAGCACATCACTCGCGCTAGGCGCCATTTTCTTCATGCGCTAAGCGAGCTCTTGCTTGCGCTAAGCGCATTGACCCCTGATCATTGGCTGAACGTTCTCGCTAAGCGCATCTGATGCGCTAAGCCCAAAAGCTTCTCTATAATTTAATTTTTGGAATTAGGCTAAGCGCAAAAACCTCTCTGGAATTTAATTTTTTCGAATTACGCTACGCGAGCCTATTCGCGCTAAGCGCGACCATCACTGCAATTAAGGAGCATTCTATTCGCTAAGAACGCCTCGGCTCGCTAAGAGAGAGTTATAGGACCAATCAGAGCTACAGAATGCGCTAAGCGCATATCTTCGCACTAATCCCAAAAACTTCTCTAGATTGTTTTTATTTTGAATTAGGCTTAGCGAGCAGACGCGCTAAGCGTATGGGCCTTTAAAACTCAAACGTCATATGGACTCGCTAAGCGCGACTGTGAGCTAAGCGAGTCATAAGAAACTGCTAAAAATAATAAGGCACAATTGCCTTGGGCAGTTACCATTTCACTCTTACAAAGCATCTTTCTCACTCTTTGCATTCATCTGCATTTTGCTCACATTCCTATAGTTCTTGCATCTACTTCCTTTTCGCAACTACTTTCAACAATCCAAGTAAGCTTCTTGACCTTGTTTTGATTTTCATTTTTAGTTTTGAACTCTAAGTTAGTCAACATAGTTAGCGTTAGGTTGAATTTTTGTTAATACTTAGTTCTGTTAGGTTAGTTATTAGTTAGAGTAGAGTTAGGGTTTTATCTTTGTTGCAATGTGCTTGTTTTGATTAGGGTTAGATGGCCTAATATGGGCCTAAGTGAGAGGCTGAGAAAGCCCCTGTTTTTCTGGAAATCGCGATGAACGCGCTAAGTTCCATGCTACGCTAAGCGATTTCATCATTTTCGATGAACATCTGGATTTCCAGATGAATACGCTAAGCGTGGCCTGTCATGCTAAGCGCATTCATATTATCTATTGAAGTTAACTGTTGAACTCGCTAAGCGCAACTGTGTGCTAAGTGAGTGCTATGTATCATACACTTAGAATTTTTGTGTTTTGTTGTGCGCTAAGTGTGCCTGTCACGCTAAGCGCAATTACCTCTCTATTTTTATATTTCTTGGAATTGGGCTTAGCGAGTCTGCTCGCTAAGCCTGTGCTGTCCAGTAGAGTAGTCCCGCTAAGCGCGCCTTGCAGCGCTAAGTGCTAATCCCTCTCTATCTTTAAAAATTGTGGAATTGGGCTTAGCGAGCCTGCTCGCTAAGCCTATTCTGTAGAAAAAATCTTTATGTGTTCAACTGCTAAGCGCGTGGCTATCGTGCTTAGCTCATGAGTAAAATTTCATAAGGCGCGCTAAGTGCAGCCATCGCGCAGCCTTAATTTCAGTTTTATTTTCTGCTTTTCACTTTGAATAAATCTTGTCTAATCTTGTCTTATGATTCTTTTGTTTTGTAGATGGCTTCCCGTAAGAGAAAAGCACCAGCTTTAGTGTCCCAGACTAGGTATGATAGATCAAGATTTGTATCGCAAGATGCTTGGGACCGCTACGCAGACAATGTCCTTGGCCGGAAGATCCTTCCGGAAATGAATATGAAGTTGTACATTACATAATTTGATGAATTCAGGAGAGAAATTGAGAGGAGGAATTGGCATAAGGAGCTCACTAACTTCTCTGAAGGGAGAATTGACGTGCCATTAGTGAAGGCATTCTATACCAACCTTTAAGACCTTGAAGATAAATCATCAAAGCAAGTGAGGGTGCGAGGGCACCTAATTAAATTTGATGATGACACCCTCAACACCTTTTTGAAGACACCAGTGGTCATCGAGGAAGGGGAGAGCTTGCCCTCTTACTCCAGGTTCTACAGGTTAAGGCCAGATCCTCAAGAGCTTGCAGCCCGTCTATGTATCCCTGGGAGGGGATTTGAGCTGAATGCAGACGGGCTGCCTCTGAAGATTTTGAGGAAGAATCTTACTACTTTGGCCCAGACCTGGAGTGTTCTATCTTTTTCTAACGTAGCCCCGACATCTCATACTTCAAATATTACTTTGGATAGGGCTAAGTTAATCTATGGGCTTGTAATGCAGATGAATATGAACTTGGGATCCCTCATCTCAGGTTAAATTTCTCTCATTGCGCAACATGACTCCTTGAGGCTAGGTTTTCCAGCCCTTATTACTGCTTTATGCAAGGCCCAAGGAGTCACATCTGATTCTCTGACCTTTGAATCCTTAAGCCCAACCATTAATTTGGCTTATATTAAAAAGAATTGTTGGAACCTGGATGACCCTTCGGTCACTTTTCGGGGAACTCACAAATCTGGGGCCAAAGGATCTGAGGCACCATCTACTTCAGCTCCCCCTTCCTCAGCTCCTTCTACATCAGCTCCTTCTACCTCTCCTCTCCCTCCAGTTCCAGCAACTCCAGTTTTTTTGGATCTTTCTTCTTAGAGCTCCGAGCCATTCTTTTCTATGCTGCAGGACCTGCATTAAGACCAGCTCCTGATCATGCAAAGCTTGTAGAATGTGGTCCACCAGCTGCCGGTAATGAGTGTTGAAGAATTTATTTAGCAGGTGGCTTGCCTAGGAGTCCAGCCTTCTCCTTTGGGAGGGGGTGAGGCCTCCGCAGCCCAAGAGCCTCAACAGGATCAGTAGGAGGACATTCCAGAGGCCGTAGAGCCTACACCTCCTGAGCCATTCACTTTAGAGTCTGATCCAGTTGTTGTATAGGTTCAGGAGGATGTTGCAGCATCAGAGCCCTTTCTAGCAGAGCCCTCTCCATCAGAGCCCTTTATTTTTGAGGCTGATCCAGCTATATCTCCTCAGTCTGAGCCATCTGCACCAGTGTCAGACCTGCCTCTTTCTCAGGATCCATCATCTGCACCAGCACTGGACCTGAATGAGCATGCACAGGATCATTGATAGGATCAAGATTTTTATTTCCCTGCATTTTGAACAGTTTATTATTATTATGTCTTTAGTACATTTTATAATTTAGATTTATGTTTCAGCTTTTAAATTTCAGTTTAGTTTTAAATTTTAGTTTATGGTTTTTGGTTGTTTGGTAGCTTGTAGAAAGCGTGATTGAATAGTGCATTGATATTATCCAGTGGTTTGATGTTTTGTTTTGAAATTCAGTGATCAATTGTATGATGTGAGTGAATTGAAATGTGTAGATCATATGCCTTGAATGAGCATGCAGTTATTAGAAGAGAAAGAACATGGAATTAGGATTATGATTGAAAATGTTAGTTGGTTTGTCAGGTTGATTGTGAAGGAATGCATTAGCCGCAACCCAGTGAGAGTGTGATCTTTAATTGTGAGAGAACGACTAGTAGTAAGTAATGGTTTTTGCATGAATCTCTGAGTATGGACTGAATACTTGAGTCTGAAGAGGATGAAGACCATGTTTTGATTGAAGATAGCCACTTAGCTAAAACGCTTACCTTGTGCATGATTGATTTATCCCTTGCATCCATTTTGAGCTGAAAGTATGATTATTTGATTGAACCTTGAGCCTGTACAGTTTATCTCCTTCTACCTTGTCTTAGGTTGTAGGAGAGCATCATTCATCAAAGGAAATTTTGGTTCAAAGCAAATTTGCCCAAATTTGGGGGAATTATAGGGTGAAAGCTTGTAATGGTAAGAAAATAGCAACACACACAATCATCTAATAAGCAGCAAGTATTAAAAAAAACTGTAAGTATAAAATAAAAGTGTGTGTGCTACTAATTAAGAAAAAGAAAAGCTAAGTGCGGAAAAGCAAGTAATAGAGCTGGAATAAAAAGAAAAAGGTTGATCTAAGGATGAATGCTCTCCTAGAACCTAAGCTTTTGCATCCTAGAAAAACCATGAATTGTTTGCAGCCCAGCCTCGTTACAAGCCTAGAAAAGTCCTTTGGATTCAGTTTGTGTGTTGTTGACTGTATGGCATGAGATGAATTGCAAAGATTGAGACTTGTGTTGGTTGTTGATTGTTGAATAAGCCTAAACACTTGTGCTTGAGTGAAATAGTGACTGTGATGCTTTGGTTAATGATCCTTCCTTGATATCTGTCATTCTTACTAGCTTATTTCAACTGTATTCCTTAATAATCATGTTCACATCTTTGAAAAGCTGCATGTCTTGTGAGAAGCTGTTGATTGAAGCATTGATTGCCAGTCATGCCATGTGATTGAATTCTTTGGAACAAGCATTATTTTTTAATAACCACTGTGAGCTTGTCACTTGAGGACAAGTGATCTGTTCTTTCTTTGCTTGAGGACAAGCAAAAGTGTAAATTTGGGAGAGTTTGTTAGTTGTCTTTTACAACTAATTTTTGTATAGAAAAGTTTCCAAAATGTAAATAAATCTCCCAATTTTATGGTTATTTTTTGGTAGGATTGTAAATATTTCTAGTTTAGTTTTCATTTGTGCTCAGTAGAAGCCTTCCTATTGAATTTAATGTAAATTTCACTTCAATTTCAGGTAAAAAGGAGAAAATTATGAAGGTTCAAAAAGTGTTGTCTCGCTAAGGCGGAACCATGCGAGACAACAGTGGCTTAGCGCATGAGGATAAGCCTGAAGAAAGTTCTTCCATGCCAACACTCACTTAGCACGGATGCAGATCGCTAAGCGAGGTGATTGTCTCTTCTGCGCTAAGCGCAAGATTGTCACTAAGCCAAATATCACTTACTCGCGCTAAGCGCGCCTTCAAGGTCAAAAAGCCCTTCTTAAGCCTGATTTGCACAGAAAAAAAAGAGCGTGATGACAAGAAAAAGGTCTGAATTGACTACGAATTGTGTGCAAAGAATAGAGGAAAGGCTGAGCAAGGAAGCAAAGGTCCTAACTTTTAGGTAGATTCTAGGTTTTAGAGTTATTTTCTAGGTTCTTAGAGGTGGAGGAGACAACCCGACTACTTTGTAATCTGGTATTTTCTCTAAAACCCTTCTCCTATTTGTGAAAGCTGCTCCCTTATAATGGAGGGCTAAAATCCTTTGTTGGGAATTTCTATTGAGTACTTGATGTAAATATTTTTATTATCTATTTGAGGTTATTTTCATGTGTTCAATGTTTCTATCTAAGCTTATTGTATGCATGTTTGTGGTTTGATCACCCATTGGTGTGTGCTGTTAGGAACTTTAGCATTGACAAATGTACTGTTTCCTTGGAACCTGATAGAACAGGGCTAGATAACTATAGTGCTAGACATAGTGTGCAGGGTTCTAGTTTTTATTATGATGTTCTTATAATGTTGTTTAAATTAGGCTAAGTTCAACAAGAGACATCTGCGAACGAAGCTTAGTTTAAATTAGTCCAAACTCACGAGACATCGGTGTTGGTATTTTTTGTCCTCAGCATAGAACACATGAATAATTTCAAATAGAGAAAAACCCTAATTGCATCAAGTATCTCGGTGGGAGGACCCAACGCTTTTCCTTATTTGTTTTCACATTCAATTGTTCATGTTTACTGTTTCTTTGATTACAATAGAATATACCTTTGTTTTCAATTCATGATACTTAATTCTTTTTACAAACAACTGTATTTTGAATGACGATTTTCCAAGTAAAATAGGTTCCCTGAGTTCGATACTCGAATCATTTTGTTTTAATTATTTACTTGACGATCTGGTGCACTTGCCGGTAGATTACGCACCCACACAAACAAGTAATATTCCAAGGGGCGAAAACACCTACCTTTTTATATACGTGATTGCAAGAAAAATAGTATATCTTAATTTTGACCATATGGACCTTGCCATTAGATACATATGGAAGCATGGTAGTTTCAAGTAGGTCCAGGACCAACTTGTTCACATGTTGTGACTTAATAATTATTATAAATGAATGTATTTATATTACACGCCTATAGACACTTTAAAGAATCTGAGATCTAAGATCCACACTGGTTCTAGGAACCAAGGAGTTGAATCTAGTGATTCTAAGAATCATTAAATTGTGTTTGTGATGTTTATTTGAATGCAATGATATTTTGAGGTTTATGTAATAGTTTTATTTATTGAGTATGTCGTGGGAATAAAGTATGATTTTCTTCAATTTATTATTATTGGAATATATATTAATATATATTTATAATATCTTATTTTAAGTTCATTGTGGATATCATGGTTATTTTTTGGATTATCATGTTGATTGAGAAAAACACTATTTGCGAACTCCTTTTGAGTTGTTTTATTAATTGGAATTATCATCTCATTATAAGTGTTGTTTTCAGAGCACGAGGAAGAAGTTGCTGACATTTATTTTAGCTTGGTTAGTACTTCTAAATAAGACGTTGGATGCGACTACTTTTGTTATATTTTAAGCGTTCATTTAGTTTATATACCCATGTTTTGAGGATAATGTTTCCTTTTTGTAAAGACTTATTTATTTGACTTATTTTATTGTACATTGGGTATTTTTAGACTATTATAATTTTAGGATTTCATATTCTTTTTATATATTTTATTACGAGTTGTTATTGGAACAAAGGGTATTACAAGGAGGGGTGGACATTTCTTCTTATTTTCTTCTTCTTTTCCTTGTTCTAAGCATCCTCTCATCAGAACAAGTAAAGACAGCCTCCATCCTTGGTTGTGGGTTCAACCTTAAGGGAACAACATTCTTGGCACCCCATCCTAAGAGAGCACTTCATCATCTTTGGATTCATCCTTAATAGGCACTCCAAAGTGTCTAAAAATCAGAGTCATCAACATACCATAGGGGACACTAGAAGTAGACTTTATAGGCTTAGTAGCCTTAATCATGTGGTTAATGATCAAAAAGGGTAGACTGAGAGGGATTTTCCTCCAAAGATAGTAAATGACCAAAAGATCAAGGTCATTTATTTCTTAGAAGGTACCAGCCCTAGGCAGCATAGAGAGCATGCTGATCCACTGAACTATCCTTCCAAATGAAGTCAAGGATTTTGACTTGAACCCTTCCTCCTTATTCTCTAATGATTTCTCTCGATTGTCTTCTTTTTAAGCCCCTTGACTTCCAGCCATTCATTATAAAGTCTCTCACTATCAGAAGGGACTCCCTACAAATCAGCTAGAAGTTGCTCTGAGATTATGATCTCAGCACCTTTCAAAGTGGCCTTCAAAGTTAAGTTGCTGGTATCCACCTCAACAACAACAATGATGGCTCTCTGTTAGTCGTCTTATACGACTTACTTTTGTATAGAAAACATTTTCCAAAACTTGTATAGTTTCCCCAATTTATAGTTATTTTGTAGGGATTTGTAAATAAATCTTGTTTTATTGTTATAATTGTCTCTAGAATATTTTCCATTTGATTTAATGATAAAATTTGCACAATTTCAGGTCAAAAGAGGCTAAAATCTTGAAGTGCTAAAGGGAGCAGTTGCGCTCAGCTCACCATTTGGGCTTAACGCCCATCCAACGCTATGCGCAGCTTCAGCGCGACAAAAGAATTTGGCAGAGCATAAATATCAAGGCCGTGTGCTAAGCGCGAGATCCGCTCGCTAAGCGCGATGGTTGTCTTTAGCTAGGCTCAGCACATGACTGGCGCTAAGCTCAAATCAACTAACTCGCGCTAAGCACGAGGGTGGTGCTAAGCGTAACGTCACGGATTCAGAGTCTATTTAAAGTCTGTCTTGTGCAGAATTAGGGTACACAAAATTTTAGCAAGCAATACAATATTTTAGAGCAAGTACACCACAGTGCAAGATTCGAGATAGAAGCTCTAGAGGCAGCAAGAGTAGAAGCTTTGCAGAGAAGCCTAGGGTTCTTCAATTAGAGAGAGATTAGTGAGTTGTAGAGTGATTGTGAGGTGCTGAGAAGAGGAGGAGGGATCCCTCTTCTTGTGTAAGGAACAATTATTTTGTACTCTCAATCTTATTTGTGTTAGGGTTTTTCTATAATGGCTGGCTAAACATCCTTGTTGGGGATTTCTAAGGAATAGTTGATGTAATTACCTTTAATATCTAATTAATTGTGTGTACAGTTAGGTGACTTTAGCATTGGGAAATGTACTATTACCTTGGTCAATGCTTAATTTCTGCATGCTCTTGGTCTGATCACCCATTTGTGTGTACAGTTAGGTGACTTTAGCATTGGGAAATGTACTATTACCTTAGAACTTGATAGAAGAAGGAATGAATAACTACATTACCAGGGATGGATTGTGGGGTTTTGGTTTTCTGAATATGCTGTGATGATAATGCTGTTTAAGTTAAGCCTAGTCTTACAAGAGGGATCTACGAACGAAGCTTAGGTTAAATTAGTCTAAACTTACGAGGGATCGAGGTTTAGTACTTTAGGCTACAACATAGAACACAAGAACATGATTAATTAGAGAAATATCCTCATATGCATCATTTGTTTGTTAGAAAGACCCAACGCTTTTTGCCTATTGCTATCAACTTTTACTTACTTTTAATTTTACTGTTTTTAACATAGACTTTAGTTTTTTTCTATTTTAACCATTGATTATTAATGTTGTTCCAACAATGCCTTACTTCTGAATAAAACTCTATCTTATAAGCAAGTTCCTTGAGTTTGATACTCGGATCACTCCGTTTTAATTTTAAATACTTGACGACCTGGTGCGCTTTTTGGTGTTTCATTTCCCTTGAATATATTTGTTGAAAATTGGAGAAAAAGGAACCATATGGGAAAGTGAACACTCTCACAAGCCATGGATAGACTAGTTTGTACATCTCAAACAACCCAATTGACCCTTGCTTCTTCACAAAGCAGAGAATGTTCTATCCATTCTCTTTGATCTCAAGGAGATCAATGTATCTCCTATAGACAACTTTCTTCCCTGTTCAGCTTCTATCAAACTTCTCCTTCAACGCTTTGTTAAAGAAAAGAGGAAGAGTCTCATTCTAACCTTTTCCTTTTCTTCTTTGTCTTCTACAACTTCACATAACTCTTCTTCTATGGAGAGCCAATGGCAATGCCTTTTGCAAGTGGAAGAGTTAAGGTTAGGGTAACTTCTAAGTCAGAATCAAACAAGATACTAATTGCTTGGGCTTTTTCCCTTATCTTTGGTTCTAAGGGAGTGAAAAGATACAATTTCTGAGCTTGAAGAGGTTGAGGGCTTTTTGATAGCAAATGTCAAAATTTTGGCCATTTTATGAGGTTTATAGGATAAATGTGTGAGAGAGAGAGAGAGAGAGAAAGAGAGAGTACAGAATGAGACACATAAGAGGAGAGTAAGAAATGAGAGAGTAAGAGAGATGGAGTGAACATAATTTTTCACAACAACCCAATATATAAGAGAGTAAGGGAGAGAGAGAGAGAGAGAAGGTAAAAACAGAAAACCATGAAAATTTAAAAGATAAAATAGTCATTGAACTTCAACAATTACTTTTTGCAATTAATACACATGGACCAAAAAAATAATCTAAAAAAATGGTCACCTAGAAAACACGATCATAAAGGCAAACACAACAAATCAAATACCCAGATATTTCTTTTAATCAAAACATAATATCTATGAAAAATTTCATGCTTTATCTAAAGATCATAAAAACTCTTGACATTAATTAAGGATTTAAGAAACTTAAATTTGTCTTCAATCAAGGGTTTAGTGAGAATGTCAGCTAATTAAAGCTTAGTTTCAATGAATTTCAGCTCAATATTCCCTTTCTGAGCATGATCTCTGATGAAGTGGTGTTTGATATCTATGTGATTTGATCTTAAATGTTGGATTGGATTCTTTAATAGATTAATTGAACTTGTGTTGTCATACCAGATACAAATTTTTTTATATTCCAATGAATAATCCTACATTTATTGCTTAATCTATAAGATTTGAGAACAACAAGAAGTTGCTAAGACATACTTAGCTTTTGAGGTTGATAAGACAATTATACTTTGCTTCTTGGATGTCCAAGATACCAATGGTTTTCCAAGGAATTGAGAGGCACCAATTGTGTTCTTCCTTTCTACCTTATCACCAACTACATCATTATCACAATATCCTATAGGATCAAACTTGGACCTTCTCTTAAACCATAGGCCCTGATTAGTAGTTCCAATAAGATATCTTAAAATTCTTTTAACTGCAGTGACATGAAATTTTTTGGTAGGATTGAAATCTTGCATAAAGACAAACAACAAACACAATATCTGGTTTACTAGTAGTTAAATATAACAAGGAACAAATCATACCTTTGTACTCCTTTTATGAAGTATCATTACCTTTCTTGATTCAATCCTACCCCGCAAGGACATTGGATAGAAGATTCCAAGAAGATTGGACCGGAGATGCAAGAGAAGGCCCTAGGGTTCTCATGAGCCTTAGGGTAGATTTCGGGACCATGGGCTAAGTATGAGCCCGCTTATCTTTGTAAATATTAGATTGAGGTTTCATTATTTTTTGGCCTTGTATTTAGGGCTCCATAATATAGGTATGGCACCCTAGAAATGTAGGATTTTTCAGCACTTGTATTTTAGGGCACCTAGACTAGTTTTTGTATTAGGGGTAGTTTTGTAATCTCACATGTATTAAGTGAATATTTGATGTGTGTGGTTGGAAATAAATTTAATTGAATTGGGAGAAGCCCAATCCAATTAAGTTTTAGAGGGGGAGGTGAGCATTTGCTTGCTACACCCCATTGCCACATCATATAGTCACACTTTGTGCATGTCCTTCGTGCTCTTCTCTTCCTCTCCCTTCATTCATCTCCTTCTTCCTCCAAGCTCTTATCCATGGCCTCCTGTGGTGGTGAGCTTCTTCTAGACTCATCTTCTACTTGAAGTGGCGTCTCCATTCATCTTTCTCCTTCTCCATTCCACTGCCATTCATCTTCCAAGAAGCAAATGAATCCATTGATGAAGATTCCTAGGCCTACAAGCTCCAATGGAGCTTACATCATTTCTCATCCTTGTCAATGACTGTGGAAGGATGCATATGGGTTGCCATAGGTTTGGCTTCATCTATTCTGAACCTTTTTAGTAGGTCTTTTGTATATTTCTCTTGATGGATGAAAATCCTATTATCTTTCTGAATGATTTCAAGTTCTAGGAAAAACTATAACTCACCCATCATACTCATTTCAAATTCACGTTTCATTAACTTAGAAAACTCCTTGCACATCCCTTCTATGGTTTCACAAAAGATTATGTTATCTACATAGATCTGAATAGTGTGGTGTCTATTATTCTTCTGGTGAATCCATTCTGAACTAGAAATGAGCTCAACCTTTCATACCAAGCTCTTGGAGGTTGTTTCAAACCATACTGTCGCAACCTACCCTTTTGCGGGTGAGTGAGGCGAGGCTCACGGGTGCGTCTCCCAAAGGAGTAAAATGCGCGGAGTCGCCACCAACGTTTATTTGTGGAAAACGTCGGAAAAACCGAAGGAAACTAGTCATGAAGAATATTCCAGATTCGGGAGTTGTATTTACGTTTAAGGAAGGTATTAACACCTTTCACGTTTATCCCAAAGGATAACAGCCTTAAATTAGAATTGGTGTGAAATTATGTATTTAAACTTTTATTTCTTTTATATTTTTGAGGTCGACAAAAGCGGGGCTCTTGCTCCTGTGTACCCTCCATCGAAGAGGAAATCAGACCTACGTAGTTCTTTCAAAAGGGTGAATCAAGCGATTCTTTTTACTTGGAAGGTGGTCCTTTTAAGGCGTTGGACCTTAAAATGATCCATTTTTACTTGGTGAGAAAAATTGAGGTATCGAACCTTAAAATCTTTTTTAGTGATTTTTGCGGACGAGCTTGACTTTGTGAGTTGATTTTAGCCTTAGTTTCACTTTAGTTATTAGTCAATTCAATTAAGAAAGAGAAATCCCAAAGAGAAACGTCCGATTGATTTTTTTTTTTGGTTTATTTTACTAAAAGATATTTTTTTATTATTATATTATTATTTTACCTCTTTTTGGTTTCCAACGTGGTTACGGCATGACCGAACAGTCGGATTTCATTTTAACAAAAATTAACGGATATTACAATTCAAATGATCGGTGGAAATTTATTTTATTTTTTGATTAGGCGAGAAAATGACTTAAGTAAATGACTAAAGCACGTCAAAACGGGGTACGGAAAGTAAATGAAACGAAAATAAAAGTATGCAAACAAATGGGGACCACCAAGGGTACATAGAATGAATTGAAAAGTTCGATTTCGGGAACTTACCGGTTGAAGACCGAAGAACGAACGACGAACGACAAAGAACTGTTGAAAATCTTCGCGAAATCACCCACGAAAACGTTACGGAAGCGCCTCGGCTTGAATTTTCTTCACGGAAAAAAATTTTCTCACTAATTTAAAGTGATCTCGAAATACCAGAAGGGCTGAACCCCTTTCTCCTTCACTCCTCCCACTATTTATAGGAAAATAGGGGAGGAGCTTGCCACCCAGCTCGCCCAGGCGAGCCAGGTTTCTTCCTCCAGAAGAAACCGCCTTCTGGAAGAACATCCTGAAAGCCCCATGTGGGCCTGATTGCTATTTGCACCCCCTTTTTTACTAAATACACCCCCTTGCTTTTTTTGGTGATTCTTTTTCCGTAACGTTACGAAACTTTACTAATTTCGTAACGATACTTGTTTCCTTTCCGTAAGGCTACGGAACCTTACGGGTCATGTAATTACTCTTTTTTTGGCTTTCGAAATGTTACAGGACCTCACGGATTGTGTAACAATTCTTCCTTTTGATTTTCGGCATGTTACGGAATCTCACGGATTGTGTAACAATGCTTCCTTTTGATCTGCGGCATGTTACGGAACTTCACATATTATGCAACAAAGGGTGCCAAGTACCTCGAAGCGGTCAAACAAAGGTTGCATGCCATCAAACAATGGTCCCCGAACGAAATTAGGGTATGACAGTTGCCCCTCTTTACTTACCTTTTATCAGAGATAAGAGGAAAGCAAAGATAAAACACTGATTTCGTTCGTCTTCGCCCTCTCCGTGATTAGTCTATGACGACTCCCGTCTCTCCTTCTTCTTTCTCTGCACAACACAAAACAAACACAAACAAAAAACATCAATAACATAATATATACATATACACATGTTTGGAGAAGGAACCGATCGGGAAAATAACAAAAAACCATATTTTCCGGTCACTGGAGGCTCTACGCTTGATAACGGAGGACGCATGAACAGCGCTAGGCAATTAATTCATGGGGCTCCGAATAGAATGGTCGAGGATACACGAACAGCGCTAGGAAATCAATTCGTGGGGCTCCGGACTTGATGGTGGAGGACGCACGAATAGCGCTAGGCAATCAATTCGTGGGGCTCCGGACTCGATGGTGGAGGATGCATGAATGAAAATCAATTCATGGGGCTCTGGATAAGATTCGTTGGTGGAGGATGCATAAACAGCGCTAGGCAATCAATTCGTGGTGCTCTGGACTCGATGGAGGAGGATGCATGAATAACAATCAATTCATGGGGCTCCGGACTTGATAGTGGAGGACGCACGAACAATGCTAGGCAATCAATTCGTGGGGCTCCGGACTCGATGGTGGAGGATGCATGAATGACAATCAATTCATGGGGCTCCGGATAAGATTCGTTGGTGGAGGATGCACGAACAACTCTAGGCAATCAATTCGTGGGGCTCCGGACTCGATGGTGGAGGATGCATGAATGACAATCAATTCATGGGGCTCCGAACTTGATGGTGGAGGACGCACGAACAGCGCTAGGCAATCAATTCGTGGGGCTCCGGACTCGATGGTGGAGGATGCATGAATGACAATCAATTCATGGGGCTCCGGATAAGATTCATTGGTAGGACCGAATGGTCCACCGGGTTCTTTCACCTAAAAGGCGAACATGCTTTAGCAAGGAAAAATAAATCATTCACGAGAGCACCATATCTTAGAGAAACAATATGCTTATGCCAAAAATAATTTTCCTTGTAACCGAAAATGAAGGGCAGGATGTCAACATTTAGCTTTTAAATGAACATTCAGGGGAAACGTCGGGTCAAACTGAAATTGGGAATAAAATCACTCATAGTGTATAAAAACTCACATAGGTAAGTGTTTTACCCTAATCCCAAACCATAGCTGCACCATGACTT
Organism: Glycine max; assembly: GCF_000004515.6. Lineage (NCBI taxonomy): Eukaryota > Viridiplantae > Streptophyta > Magnoliopsida > Fabales > Fabaceae > Glycine > Glycine max. The sequence goes on from NC_038242.2 coordinate 23,505,785, forward strand.
TATTTTGCACATGATTTCCTATTGAACCAAAAGATCACACGCACAATCCCGGATTAATAGGATTTTCTCGAGGGTAGTGTTTTTGGAGAGGAGGCTGAGTGTTTTGGTCTTTTCCTCTTTGTTTATGTGGGGCGGGATATCGCCAGTCGAAGAGTGACTTTGAATGGAAATCCCAAAGGAAAAACTACTTCAAAAATGGGTTTTCCTTTGCCGCCAGTCATTTACCCTGCCGAAAATTTATCTGGTCAGAAGATCTTCCATTCTCTTTCCTGGTTTCCTGTATTGATAAGGAATTATTCTGTTTTTCCTTCGATCTTTTTCTTTTTACTTTCTTCCGATCTTCGATCGGGAATCCTTCTTTTCCTTTTCTTTTCTTTCTTTTCATTTCTTGCTTTTCGATCTTTGATTGGGAATTCGGGTTTTAGCATTCGTTATTCGCTATCCCTTGAGGAGATTCTGTTGTCCTTTTCTTCGGCGAAAAGGATGAGGATTCTTTTCATGGGCTAAGGTTCAAAGTAGCTTAAGGTTGTGTCTCAACATGGTCTTTTCATCGTGTGAGCCCGATTTTGATATCTGGGGTAAAACAAATTTGTGTGTCAAGGTGTCGGTCTCAGGTTGAATTTCCATATTATTTCCACGAGGCACGTGTAACAATGATGATTTGGAAACAACGTGCAAAATTAGTCATGGCTACAACTAGGTGGGTACTCAAGCATCCAGTTTATGGCATTGTGATACTAAGGCTTGGGATTTACACAAGTAGACCCAATATTTCCAAATTATGTTCTTTCATCGGTTCAATGAATCCATCCATTCTTATCTCGGTTATTCTGGAAAATAAACTCTTAGCGTCAGTCTCTTGTTTCCAAAAGATATGTTTGCTTTCTATGAATGATTTATGCTTCCTATGACCATAACATGTCGACCTTCGAGGTCTTTCTTTCCCTTTTCTTTTTGTTTCATTTTTTATGTTTGCAAAAATTATACATCCATCGTTATCTATGAGAAAAGCTTTTTCTTTGTACACCTACATTCCTATACACAACAAACTTTTTTTGTACACATGCGCATTAAAAAAACTCTTTCTCTTTATATCAACATGGTATATAAAAAAAAACCTATTCCTGTTCAAAGATTTATTTTTTCCTTTTTCAACATACACTCGTGGTTTTATACAAAAAATTTCTTTATATACACTCATTGCTCACACACAAGAATTTCTTTTCACACATTATTTATACGCACACAAAAAAAACTCTTTTCTTTTCTTTATATATAGATACGACATTTGTTCACAACCCCTATTTCTTTTCTATTCTTGGTATTATCATGATTTTTGTTCGTTTTATTTTTTGACGACGTTCCTAAAGGAAAACTCTACAAGGTTCCGGAACAAACATTATCGACAAATAAAGAAGTAAGCATTAACGCAACAGTCCAAACAAAATGTATGCACAAAACAAAAGACAATCGAAAGACAAAACAAACGTTAGTCCCTCAAGTTTATAAAAATAAAATAATATGTAATAGATAAAAGAGGAAACATAAAAGAGAATATGAATCTGGGGATCCCACGGTCATGTGGCTCTGCATGCCACTGAACTCTTGGGTCACAGTAACAAAAGGTGTGGTGGTCGACAAAAGCAGGGGTTTTGCTCCTACGTATCCTCAATTTGTGATGAGGAACTCAGACCTACGTAGTTCTTGATAACTGTGAGACTAAAAATAGTCTCAGTGTGTTTTCTTCACTTAAATGCAAACATGCTTTAGTAAAGAGACAAAACTTCCAACTGATCAGAGCAACATATGCTTTTTTTTTTATGAAAAATGATGTGTCTATCAGGGAAGGAGAGTATGCTGATGAAATTTTCTCAATACCATAAATGAGATTTTGGATGTTAGCATTTTGTTTCTAAATGACCATTTGGAGGAAACACTGGGTCCAACAAAAATAGAAGAAAATCACTCAAAGTGTATCAATCTCACACAGATAAGTGTTTTATCCTAATTCCGAACCATAGATATGTCATGACTTGATTTTGAAAATAATTTCCTATCAAATCAAAGATTACATGCGTGATCATGGATCAATGGGACTTTTTTTGGGAATGGTTTGTTTTCTTGGTGGGAAATTTGGCTTTGAGTGTTTTTGGCCTTTTCCTCTTCTGTTTTTGTTTAGTGTGAGGTGAACAAGTCACTGACGCACAGGATTTTGGTTGGCAATCAAAGGGAGAGGACCACTTTAGGTCGTGGTTTCCTTTCATTTCTCGTTTACTTGGTGACAATTTTGTATTGTTCAGATGTTGTCTGGTCCAAAGACCTTTCTGCATATTTCTTCTGTTTTCATCCGATCCTTGATCGGGAATTTTCTTTCTTCTTCTTTTTTGCTTTCTCCCCCTCTTTGATTGGGAATTTTCTTTCTTTTTTGCTTTCTCCCACTCTTTTGATTGGGAATTTTCTTTCTTTTTTTTTTTGCTTTCTCCCACTCTTTGATTGGGAATTTTGCTTTTTTTTGTTTTCTTCCAAGGGCTAGGATTGACATTCTCACCCTGGGTCAAGGTTTATGATAAGTTGGGATTTTGGCTCAAGGCTTGTAGAACGGCTGGTCATGATATATGTCAGGGTTTGGCCAGTGGTTCGGGGATAAAGGGGATGTCCCACATTATTTCCGTGATACACATGCAACAATGATGATTAGGAAATTTTATGCAAAATTGGTCATGCATGCACCCATGTGGACACTCAAGCATCAAGTTTTTATGGTCATGTGACACTAGGGCTCAACATTCATTTTCCCTATTTTAATGTTTCCAAAATATGCTCCTTTATCAATTTATGCATTCATCCGAGTCCATTTTGGGTGTTCGGGAAAATTTTCACAGTATTCACCCTTCAGGTGTATACACATTTTTTTTCAAAAAACTGGTTATGATCAGTGAAATTATTTTCAAAGAAAAGCTGGAAGTTATTTCTCTTCAAAAGCATGTTGGCTTTTCAGCCGAAAGATATATTTTTTGTTCTCTTTTTGTTTTTGTTTTTTTCTTCATGAGGTATTTTGCTACCTAAACGTGTGTATATTTTTGTGAGGTATTTTTGCTATATACATGCATATCCAAGGTATCTTGCTACCTAAACATACATATATACATTTTGTGAGGTATGACTACCTTCTGAGCTTGTGCTTGTTTTATTTAAATTCCTAGGATCATGAACAACCAGGTGTGTCCTACTATGACTGGAGAAACAAAGGTGATCAAATAACAAGCAGAGATTTAAAAGGTACTAGGTTGCCTCCTAGTAGCGCTTCTTTAACGTCTTGAGCTGGACGCTTGATGACTTGTCGGCCACGGACCTAGTACTTTGCTTACCTTTGGGTTTGGACTTGGTCGTATATTTGTCGGCCATGTGTCGTAGGCAATGCTCTAACCTTTTTGTGGATGAGCTGAGGTGAACTCTAGAGGTGGTGGCGCTGTGCCTGTTGCCTGCTGTTAGCCATCCCCAAGCTACTGTGGTGTCTCGCCCTGCGCCTGCCTGGGGGCGCAGTACTTCTTGATGTAAGCCCGGTTAATGGGGGGCCTAATGACCTTGTTGGGGGCGACAGGCGCTTAGTAGAACTGACAAAGGCTCGTAATCAGAGCTGGAAACCCTAGGACCCTGTTGGACTTTTCCAGGTCCACTGGGTGTCTTGCGAGCGCGATCCCTGCAAACAATAGATGACATCAGAAATCAATTAAGCGATGTGCATACTTACCTATGTTATGATGGCGTGACCTTGCTGGGGGGAACGGGCACCCTAGAGGCCCGTAACTAGAGCTGGAAACCCCAGGGCCCTGCCCTGTTGGACTTCTCCGGGTCCACTGGGTGTCTTGTGGGCACGATCCCTGCAAATAGTGGATGGCATCAGAAATCAGTTTAGCCACATGCATACCTACCTATGTCGGAACGACACAGACCAACTGATACTTCCACAGGGGGAGATCGGCATTGCGGTCGTTGGGCAGAATGTTGTTAAGTAGCAACGTCATCTATATCTGTGTAAGAGTGGTCATGTTGGCGCGCTGATGTGCCATCATTTTATTCTATTTTCTAAACCCTTTTTGCACCATTTTAATTACTGATTGGTCTTAATTATCAATTAATTAGGCAGTTTTATTATTTGGGCCCATTTAGCTAATTTGATGTTTTTAATCTTTTTTCCGGAATTAATGAAACATTGGGCTTAATCCGGATTTTGGTTGTGGACTTGAAGAGGGCAAATAAAGCAGTGCTTACCTTAGTTAATTTCTAATTAGGAAATTTCGCAATTTTATTTTATGTTGTTCAGTGTTTATTGCGTTTTGGGCCAGAGTATTGTAATAGGGCCCAGTGACTTTGAGTGACTCTTTTTAAATAGCAGCCTTGGGATTCATGCAAGGCATTCTGTTATGCTATTCATTATTCAGAGCTTTTGTTTTAGGGTTTTACGTTTCCTACTTTGATGCTACTGTTCACGTAATGCAATTTTACGTTTTCTGCTTCTAATTACAATTTCGTTCTTGCTTCTTCTTCTACTTTCATTTACGTTTCTATTCATTTACGTTTCTGCTTCATGTTTCATTTGCGTTTTCTGTTTGAATCCATGGAAGGCTAGATTTTTTGGTGTTGTTTCCTTTTGAGGACGAAGCCCAACTCTCTTTGAGGTTTCGCTTGTAATGTGGTTTCCTGGCAGTTTTCCCTTCACCAGTTATCCCAAATTCGTGAATATTAATCAGTGCACGCTTCGTGTTCAATTAATTGCCTCTGAGCCTAACTTGCGTTCATTCTTAATGGACGAAGGGCTAACTGGTGTATGTGGTGCCTAATCACGTATTAAAAACCCTAAGTTGATTTTCGTTTAGTAAATTGAAATAGGGTTGGATTAAGTGGTTGATTGCCAGGGATGAATTCTCCATAACCCAGGATAAGAGAATGGATTCTGACTCAGAGGAAACAACCCGTTTTTAACATTAGTAGTTTTGTATTCCAGTTTACTTGTTATGCTCTTTAATCACAAAACAAACAAACCCCCCCCCCCAATCGTTACTGTTACTGCAAGTATATTATGAACATTTGGTTTGTCACTGCTCGTTGGGAAACGACCTAGGATCACTTCCTAGTTATTGCATCTTCATGTTTATTTGATTCGGGTACGGCCTCGATCACGCACATGATCCACACTCGTCTCTTTGCAGCGGCACGGGTGAAATCTTGCCCCGGTATATATAGTAGCTGCGTGATAGCCTCCCTCTCTGGTTGTGCTTGCGCAGTTGGTCGCCCTCCAATATCAGGGGGTGGCCTAGGAACTAATAAAAAGAAACTACTGGCCCCTTAACCGGGAGCGCAAGTCTCGGTTAAGCATCTAAGGGCAAAGGACCTTAAATTCTCTTAAGGTGTGGATATGGAGCACACTGAAAATGAGGATGCGTAGCCCTCTAAAGGCGAGGGCGTGCAACCCTCTGAAGTTGAGGACGTGTCGCCCTTTGAAGGCGAGGACGTGCAGCCCTCTGAAGGTGAGGACGTGCAGCCCTTTGAAGGCGAGGACGCGTAGTCCTCTAAAGGCGAGGGCGTGTAGCCCACTGAAAGGGAGGGCATGTAGTCCTCTGAAGGTGAGGGTACTAGTACCCAAGGGTCCACCCTTATGAGAAAGCATGATATTAACTCATTGAGAGGGCCGATCATCCCAAATTCGAAAAATTAGATATCAGATGTAGGAAATTTGTGCAGTTAACATGATTCTTTGGGATGCAGATGCATGCAACCTTTGTCGTGAAATTTGGTAAATGCAGACTTCATATGAAATAATGCAATGCAATGGAAAGTTGTACAATGTTCATGACATTCTTTCCCTATTTTGTGATTTTGATTTTGATTAATTTTTTTTTTTGGAAAACACAGATTGACTGTCCTTTTGAAAGAGGCGATAATACATGCAACCTTATCCTATCTTTGCAAATCTCTCCAGGAACTTCCTCAAAGGGTATGTTTTGTTTGATTTAGTCACTTGACCATTTTAGAGTGACGGCAATGGAGCCGTTTGATGATTAATCAATCCATTGAAATTCTAGGGTTTGTCCCTCTTTTGATCTGCCCCTATGTTCACTTGAGGCTCATGCACAATGCCCCTCCTTGCCCCAGTGTAAGGCTTTGAGGTACCAATTGTTATCTTTCGTCATGACCTTGTAGCTGGGAACCTATTGGGTCAGAACTTCTAATCTGCCCCTAGGTTCGCTTGAGGTTTTTGCATGGTGCCTTTCATTGCCCCAGTGTAGGGCTTTGAGGTATCCATTTTTATCTTTCGTCGTGACCTTGTAGCTGGGAACCCATTGGGTGAGAACTTCTAATCTGCCCTTAGGTTTGCTTGAGGTTTATGCATGGTACCTTTCATTGCCCCAGCGTAGGGCTCTGAGGTATCCATTTTTATCTTTCGTCGTGACCTTGTAGCTGGGAACCCATTGGGTGAGAACTTCTAATCTGCCCTTAGGTTCACTTGAGGTTTATGCATGGTGCCTTTCATTGCCCCAGTGTAGGGCTCTAAGGTATCCATCGTTGTTTTGTTTTCACAACCTTGTAGCAAGGGAGAATGAAAGAAGCGGTTGATTCTTGCAAAAAGAATTTTCCAAGGACGAGAAATAGTTGAAGGATTTTTTCAGTTGATGGATTAAGTCAAATGACTCATATTCTTGATAACTCACTTCTTTCTAAAAAAGACAAATTTTCCAGAATGATAAAATGAGGTCACATGAACGTCTATCATTTTACTTGAAAACACAACCAATCAAATGTTTTATTTATTTATTTTGAAGCCTTTTTTTTTTGCTTTTACTCATTGTTTTGCGGCACCCCCACCAAATGTGTAGCACGAGTAATTTCTGATTGAACGGTCTTGGAAGTCCAAACTCAGGAGCGCAGGTTGCTTGAGCAAATTGACCAATGGCTTGCACCACACATTCCGGTGAAAGTTGAATAAGCAAAGATGCGTTTGTGAGAGGATGGGGGACAAAGATATCAAATTTATCCATTTTATTTAGCATTGTAACTGTGGTTTAAAATAATGGTATAAACTTGAAAATCCTGATGAGTCATTAGAGACATCTAACAACAGCTTTCAAAATTGCCCCATGTGTGGCATCTCTTGTCAATGTCAGGATTTACACGCGATTCTCCTCAAATTTCATCCAGCCCGCATCAATTAGACCTTGCACTTTACGCTTCAGGGCCCTACAATGCTCAATGGAACGCCCCGGGGCTTCTCCACGTTGCGTTCGAGTCGTATTCTCGGAGAAATGGAGGTTGATGAACCTTGGCTGGGGTTATGGCTACCATTGAATTATCGAGTAGATATGAGAGTAAGTTTAGTATATGACACCGGGATTTGGGGTGAATCCTACAGGCTTTTTGCTGCAAAATTCCTTTTTGGTTGGTGTTTTGGTTCGTGGTAAAGGTGGTGTTTAGCATTGGTTGTGTGGTAGACAGGCTTTGTGGTTGTTTTAGGGATGGCCTTTGTGGATAATTGGGTGGTGGGGAAGGAGAAGGGTTGTTATTGGCTGAGTAATGACATTGTTGGGTTGGTGGGAAACTCGGCCGTGTAGGAACGACAGTCGTAGCATGGGTTTCTCCTTCATTCTCACCCTCTTCATTTGCCCCAGTTTTTTCTCATTCGTCCAAGCAAGACGATTAAATTTGCCTCTTTTCAGACCCACTTTGATCCTTTCGTTGGTGACAACCAAATCAGCAAAGCTTGAAGGTGTGTAGCCCACCATCTTTTCATAGTAGAATACTGGTAATGTGTCTACTGTCATTGTTATCATTTTTTTTTCCGTCATTGGGGTGCCACTTGAGCTGCCAGGTCTCTCCACCTTTGGGCGTATTCTTTGAAAGATTTGTGCCCCCTTTTTGCACATGTTCTGTAGTTGCATCCTATCCGGAACCATATCAAAATTATACTGATACTGCCTAACGAAGGCAACCATGAGGTCCTTCCAAGATTGGACTCGGGAAGGTTCCAAGTTAGTGTACCAGGTAATAGCTACCCCAGTAAGACTTTCTTGGAAGAAATCTATTAGCTGTTCCTCACCTTTTGCGTATGCCCCCATCTTCAGATGGTTCTCAGGGCAAGTAGTCCCCTTGTACTTGTCAAAGTCCAGCACCTTGAACTTGGGAGGCGTGATGATATTGGGTACTAGGAACAACTCCTTTAGGTTAGCAAAGGCATAATCTTCACCTCCTTCAATGGCCCTGAGCCTTTCCTCTAGATGATCCAACTTTCCCATTTCTGCCATAGCATGAGGGTTTTTACTTGTTGTGAAATGCAAGAGGTGTAGTTGTGGGTGATACTGAGGGCCCTCTAAAGTGTTTTGCAGGGGTATACCACCAACTACTTGCCCTTCAGTGGCATATCCGAGGCAAGGCTCGAGGTCGGCTAGATTGTGGTGGGGAATTTCATATGTCTCCCCCACGGTTTAAGAGACACGTGCATGATCAGTTAGGGGTTGTTGGCTCTCAATGGGTATAGGAGTAAAGTTATTGACATTCTCATTGGGAGTATACGCCACATTGGCTGGTGTAAGTTGGGAGGCAAGCCATATGGCGGGAAGGCGTGCTCATTTTGAATTTGCACATCATGGGGCCATTCGTACTTCCCAAATCTTTGCCTACCATAGCTAAGGTTGGATGATTCATTTGGTTAAGGCCAGATGGGGGCATTGGGTTCACCTTAGCAACAACCCTGGTAGCGGCAACTGCAACCGCATTGGCTTCCATTATCTTCTTCATGCTCATCATGGCCTCCATCATTGTGGCCATTTGCTCTTTCATGGCCTCCATGTTGGCCTTCATCTGCTCTTGCACCTCCTCTACTTCACCCATTACTCTGGCTCTAGCACGGGTTCGGTAAGGGCGCCGTAAAACATGTCCTTTTCTTTTTTATAACAATGATTAAGTTCTTTTTTTTTTTCAAGGAAAGAATGCAACGAGCAATGCAACCAATGAAAAAGCATGGATGTATGTGAATGATGCATAGTTGAAGTATTGCGAATTTTTACACAGGACATGGGGTTGAATCAATTTAGATTTTCAACATGGTCCATGACATCTTTGTCAAGGTGAAACTGGAAGTAACAAGGACATCAATAATCCTAAATATGTTTGGTAGTAGACGAAGCAGTGATGTAACCCGATCCATCTTTTGCCCCAATTTTTGCAAGATGGTTACTTCCATATTTCAACTTGACTTGATGAACCTTTTCGTAAAATCATGAGCTTGGTTCAACCCCATAATCCAAAGAATGACAATTTGATCGCCAATACTTCGACAACATTTCATAGAGATGAAAGACTCGGGAATACGTATGCTATGCATGGAAAGTGTAATTATGAGATTTGAGATGCCCGAAGAAACATCATTTCCTAGTTAACCACGCATTAGGTACCATGCTCAATCATTTTGTTTTGTTGTTTGTGTTTTTTTAATTTTACAAATGGGTTTATGATCCTAACATGATTGGCTCATGGTACCTAACACATGCAACTAAGAATGCATCATGAATTTTCATGCTTCCTTTTTTTTTTTGTTTTGTAGAGGAAAACACAAGGATCATGTATGAGCAAACATGAAAACAAAAGGTATGCAATTTGTAGAACAAAAAGTATGTTGAACGCATATGCATGATGATGCAATGACTCATGCAAAATGTGAGGCTAGAATATGATAACGGACAAATGCAGGAACAATATGTTCATTATGATGCCATGAAGAGATGCTTATGCGATGCATGATATGAATGCATTTACGGACACGAGAGCCCAGAAAATTATCTCTTCTTACTTGCACATTTGGGGGTGCAGTGCCCCATGTGTGCAGTTTAAGAAGGTGATATGGATTTTCTGGCTTCCCATGACAAAAGACAAGACCAACATACAACGCGTGCGTGACGACATGATGTAGACGCACAAAAGCATAACACAGGGATGCACATAGTACGAAAATATCCACAAATAATTACAAGCAAAGGTGTACATGACATTTAGGACTACATGCATGACAGTATTTAAAAAGGCACGCAGCGTGTTTGCTCCATGCCCCTATTTGGGGACCTATAGGATAATATCTAGGGGTCTCTAATAACTACTCCCAACGATCCATATCTCACATGGCTGTTTTCTAGAGGTATCATCACTCAAGATAATAATATTGCGGCGGTATGGAATACCAGCGACAACACATTATAAAGAGAGAAAGCTCTAGACGAGGTTTCACTATTATCAAGCAAGTCAGAGACCTAGCATGACCATAGATCCACCTCCACTCCTTAGATTTCCATGAACCCGGGTATAGGGCCCTTTTTTTTACTCAAACCCGTGGGTGCTTAGAATGCGGTGTAAAAATGTGGAAAAGACAACATTTATTATTTTTACACAGTTCAAGAAAAAACGCACACACAAAGTTTCATAATTCCACAATTTCCTAAAATAGGCCTAACTCACAAAAACAGTCCCTAGTGGAGTCGCCAACTGTCGCAACCTACCCTTTTGCGGGCGAGCGAGGCGAGGCTCATGGGTGCGTCTCCCAAAGGAGAAAAATGCGCGGAGTCGTCACCAACGTTTATTTGTGGAAAACATCGGAAAAACCGAAGGAAACCGGTCATGAAGAATATTCCAGATTCGGGAGTTGTATTTACGTTTGAGGAAGGTATTAGCACCTCTCACGTTTATCCCAAAGGATAACAGCCTTAAATTAGAATTTGTGTGAAATTATGTATTTAAAATTTTATTTCTTTTTTATTTTTGAGGTCGATAAAAGCGGGGCTCTTGCTCCTACGTACCCTCTATCGACGAGGAAATCAGACCTACATAGTTCTTTCAAAAGGGTGAATCAAGCGATTCTTTTTACTTGGAAGGTGGTCCTTTTAAGGCGTTGGACCTTAAAATGATCCATTTTTACTTGGTGAGAAAAACTGAGGTATCGAACCTTAAAATCCTTTTTAGTGATTTTTGCGGACGAGCTTGACTTTGTGAGATGATTTTAGCCTTAGTTTTACTTTAGTTATTAGTCAATTCAATTAAGAAAGAGAAATCCCAAAGAGAAACGTCCGATTGATTTTTTTTTTTGGTTTATTTTACTAAAAGATATTTTTTTTTATTATTATATTATTATTTTACCTCTTTTTGGTTTCCAACGTGGTTACGGCATGACCGAATGGTCAGATTTCATTTTAACAGAAATTAACGGATATTACAATTCAAATGATTGGTGGAAATTTATTTTATTTTTTGATTATGCGAGAAAATGAATTAAGTAAATGACTAAAGCACGTCAAAAGGGGGTATGGAAAGTAAATGAAACGAAAATAAAAGTACGCGAAACAAATGGGGACCACCAAGGGTACATAGAATGAATTGAAAAGTTCGATTTCAGGAACTTACCGATTGAAGACCGAAGAACGACGAAGAACGAACGACGAAGAATTGTTGAAAATCTTCGCGAAATCACCCATGGAAACGTTACGGAAGCGTCTCAGCTTGGATTTTCTTCACGGAAACAATTTTTCTCACTAATTTTAAGTGATCCCGAAATACCAGAAGGGCTGAACCCCTTTCTCCTTCACTCCTCCCCCTATTTATAGGAAAATAGGGGAGGAGCTTGCCACCCAGCTCGCCCAGGTGAGCCAGGTTGCTTCCTCCAGAAGCAACCGCCTTCTGGAGGAACATCCTGGGAGGCCCAAGTGGGCCTGGTTGCTATTTGCACCCCTTTTTTTACTAAATACACCCCCTTGCTTTTTTTGGTGATTCATTTTCCGTAACGTTATGAAACTTTATGAATTTCGTAACGATACTTGTTTTCTTTCCGTAAGGCTACAGAACCTTACGGGTCACGTAATTACTCTTTTTTTGGCTTTCGGAATGTTACGGAACCTCGCGGATTGTGTAACAATGCTTCCTTTTGATCTCCAGCATGTTACGGAACTTCACGTATTGTGCAACAAAGGGTGCCAACTACCTCGGCGCGGTCAAACAAAGGTTGCATGCCATCAAACAATGGTCCCCGGACGAAATTAGGGCATGACACATACAAAGCTTTGACAAACTTGTACACACGTTGAGGTTTCTCTTTATCTTCAAATCCTAGTAGTTGCTTCGCATACACCTTTTCATTTATGAATCCATTCAGAAAGGCACTTTTAACATCCATTTGGTATAGTTGGATGTCTTTGTGTGCATCATTAGCTAAGAGTATTTTGATGCCTTCAAGTCTTACTGTTGGTGCAAAGGTTTCTTCATAGTGAATTCCTAATTGTTGATTGTATCTTTGAACAACAAGTCTATCCTTGTTTTGACCACTTCTCCTTCTTGATTGAGTTTGTTTTTGAACACCCATTTAGTTCTAATCATTGACAAATTCTTAGGAGGAGGAACAAGATTCTAGACTTTGTTCTTGGTGAATTGACTCAATTCTTCCTTCATGGCTATCACCCAAGAGTCTTCACTCAGTGCTTCATCAATGTTTTTAGGCTCAATGGTTGAGAAAAGATCCATCGTTCCTCTTTCTCTGTTCAAAGAGGCTATTGTTTCTACTCCAAAAGATGTTTATCTAATGATTAGGTTTGGAGGATGTAAGGAGACAATCTCCAATCTTTGGGCATATTAGATTCTATTTTCTGTTCTGAGCTTTGCCTTTTTAAACTCTACCTTTATGAGCCTTTCCTTTCTAAGCTTTTCTGGGCTACCTTTAAAGGATCTCATTCATTTTTCTTTGGGTCTTCTAAGCAAGGTGTTGTGTTCTAAGTATGATTGCTAATCTTTGTTCTTTCTAGTTCTTCTAAATCTGCAATCCTTCTCTTTTCAAGTGTATTGTCATCTTCATCAAATATAAGATGCATACTTTCTTCTACAACTTGAGTTCTCAAATTGTAGATTATGCATGCTTTAGAAGATAGAGAATAACCATGAAAAATTGTTTTGTCTAATTTTTCATCAAACTTCCCAATGTTTTCTTTGTTGGTTAAAATATAAAATGTACAACCAAAAATGTGGAAGTAAGATACACTTGGTTTTCCTCCTTTCCCAAGTTCATAAAGAGTCTTGCTCAAAACCTTTCTGATAAAAACTCTATTCAGAATGTAGCAGACTATACTAACAACTTCTTCCCAAAAATAGTTTTGTATGCTATACTCACTAATCAGTGTTCTAGCCATCTCTTGTAAGGATTTATTTTTCCTTTCCACATCACCATTGTTTTGAGTTTTTCTTGGACAAGAAAAATTGTAGAAGATACCATTTACATTGAAGAAGTTTTTAAAGAAAAGCATTGAAGTTGCAGTTGACCAAAAATTGGAGAAGAAACGGCATAGACATAAGGAGCTGGAAAAGTAGAAAATGAAGGTGTTGGAGGAAAAGGCAACAAAAATGCATGCAGTGCAAAAACATGAAGTTGCTCCCATGCAATTTTTGATGGTAGAGCCTAGCAACCAAGCTTGCCAAGACTAACAATCATTTTGAGTATGAATTGTTCAAGCTTGGGTAACCTACGTGCAATTCCTGTTCTTAGGGACCTCATTTAGAACCATAAATCAGAGGTTATGTTCTTATTAGAAACACCAGTACATGCGAATAAAGTGGAGGAAATAAAAAGGATACTTGGGTTTAATAATTGCATTGCAGTTGATAGAAAAGGGTATGAGTGAGGGTCTTGCTTTGTTTTGGAATAATAAGGTCAACTGTCAAATTATGAATTATTCTATGAATTTTATCAATGTAATGGTTGTTGATGATAATAATAATAATTGAATATTTACTAGTTTGTATGGGTTTCCTGAAAGCCATTGAAGGAAAGATTCTTGGAATATGCTAAGAAATCTTTCTTCTCTATCATCTCTGTGTCGGTGTGTTATTGGCAATTTTAATGACATTCTTTCCCCATATGATAAATGTGGAAGAATGAATAATTTGTCTTGGCTAATCAATGGATTTAGGAGAGTTGTGTTAGATTGTAATATGGTAGACATTCCTATGCAAGGGCGGACCTAGATTAGGATGAGAGGGGGGACCAACCACAAAAAATAAAAATCATTTAGCAATTATATTTCATCAACTTTTATACAAAATATTTATAATTTGAAGTTTCAATATGTTAAGTATTTACATTAAAAATTTATCAAAACACGAACATCTTTCTTATATGTCATAAAAATAAAAATAAAATTAATGATTGAGTTTATACTAATTTTCAAAAATTTTCTTTTCAATGTATACAATAAATAGTCAATACATATTTAATCTTTCATCTTATTACAAAGTGAAGTATTTGTTACTAAAACATTAAATATCATCTTTGGAAATTCCTTTCTTTCATATGATGTTGATGTCTTTCAGCTTTTGCATCTTGTCAATATCATAGGCTCGCAGCTTATCACTATAACGACTGCTATTGTATGTTTCCATAATTTGAAAATTATAACAATTTTCAATCAATCTAATAACACTTATTCATATGAGATATGGAAAACAATAACTTTTTCAATTGCAAGAAATAGAGTTTAAAAATTAGATATCAACAAAGAAAACAAATAATTATATAATAAGTAAAATTTGATGAAATATAATATGTAGGTAAATTTTGTTTAAAAGAAGTTAAGAGATAAAAAATTAATTGTATAATAAAAACTTAATAAAATATAATATTCAATTTCAAATCATATTTTTTACTAATAAAAATTAGATTTTTTTATCATAATAAATAAATAATAATCTATTATTTTTTTATTTGGAAAAAAATAGGGAGGCCTTGGCCCCCCTCCCAATAACATAGGTTTGGCTCTGTTCCTATGGTGGGTTATCCTTTCACTTGGTCGAGTAGCAAGGGTATTGTTAATGGTGTGGAAGAGAGACTCGATCGTGCCATGGTCACCAGTGTTTGGTTTGAATATTATCCTAATGTAGAATTGAGAAATTCAATATCATCTATATTAGATCGTAGTCTCATTATTCTGGCTACCCAAGAAGCATTGAACCATTACCATATGAGGAGGAGATTTATATTAAAAAATGCTTGGTTGTTGGAGGAAGATGTTGAGGAGATGGTAAAAGGTAGTTGGAACAATTCTAGTAAGGTTGATTTTAGCGGTAAAATTTGAACTTGCTAGGAGAAATTGGAGGATTGGGGGTGGCGCATTAGAATGAGATCTTAAGAAGATATTAAAATAAGCAAACAAAAATTGGAGGATATGAGGGAGCTACTAAGGTGGAAAAGGTTTAAAAAAGAGAAGGAAGAACTCACAAAACTATTACATCAGGAAGAGGCATTTTGGAAACAAAGATCCAAGGTGCACTAGCTTAAGGAAGGAGATATGAATACAAAATTCTTTCACTCATCTACAACTTCTAGAAAAAAAAAATAGATTAAATATCAAGAGGATGAAGAAGGGAGAAGAGTGGAAGACCAGGAGGGAATTTGCAATCTAACTTTGGATTATTTTGCAAGTCTATTTGCATCTGTAGGAGGCCATTATGCTATATTAGAGACAAAATTACTAGCAGAGTTTCAAATGATGACAATTACGGGCTTGCGAGACTGTTTTCATGTGAAGAAATTAAGGAGTCAATTTTACAAATGCTATTAGATAAATCACCTAGCCCAAATGGATTTAATCTTGGATTCCATCATTTCTACAACATTTATGGAGATGTGTTTATGGCTGGATGCAAATGGCTCAAAGATGATGTTTTTTCCTTATTGTTAATGATACCACCATTTCTCTAATTCTAAAGGTTGATCATCCACAAGGTTGAAATATTACATACCTATCTCATTATGTAATGTGGCCTATAAAATTTTGTCGAAAGTGTTGTCTACTAGACAAAATAAGGTCTTGGAAAATTGTGTATCTGAAGAAAAATCATTTTTTGTTCTTGGTGGATCTACTATTGATAATGCTTTGGTAGCTTATGAAAATTTTCATTTTATGAATTGCATAAGAAAACAAAAGAAAGGAGATGTAGCATTGAAAATTGATATTAGCAGAGCATATGCTAGAATTGACTAGGGTTATTTGCATAAGATACTCATTAAACTTGGCTTTCATACAAACTTTGTTAAATGGATAATGCTTTGTGTTTCTTTAGTGAATTTCTATGTTAATGTAAATGATGAAGTAATTAGGCCTATTACTCCATAAAGGGGCATGCGTTAGGGGGATTCTCTCTCCCTCTACCTTTTAATATTGTTTGCTAAAGGATTATTTATGCTAATAAAAGATGCAAAAAAGAAAGGTGATGTGCATGAGGTTAAACTTTGTATGGATGCTCCTATTGTTTCCCACTTATTGCTTATAGATGATAGCTTTTTCTTTTTTAGAGCTGATGAGAGAGAAGTTGTGGTTAGAAGATTTTTGGATGACTATGTTGCAACATCTGGGAAATATATCAATCTACAGAAATCTGAAGTCACTATTAGTAGGAATGTTGATCAAGGTTTAAAGAATGATGTGATATAATTTATGGGGTGATTAAAGGAAATGGTAGAAGGAAATATCTAGGCTTCCCTTCTTCTGTGCGAAGGAGCAAAAAAGGCTATTTTTAACTTCATCAAGGATAAGGTGTGGAAAAAAATGAATTCTTGGAGTGGGAGGACCCTATCAATGGCAGGAAGGGAGATAGTGGTGAAATATCTTCTTCAAGCTATTCATAATTATTGCATGAACATTTTCCTTATACCTATAACTCTTGATGATGAGATCCAATGGATGATGAACTCATATTGGTGGGGGTTGAGTAGTAGACTAATAGGGAATCAAAAGGAATGAATTGGCTAGTTTTGGACAAATTATGTGTCTCAAAGGAGCTTGGGGCTTAGACTTTCGAAATATCTATGCTTTCAACTTGGTCATGCTAGGAAAATAAAGGTGGAGATTTATATCAAAACCGAATGCTTTGCCAACAAGAGTATTCAAAGCCTAATACTTCCATAAAGGGGATTTTATGGGTGCTGACTTAGGTAATAACCCATCATATTCTTGGCAAAGCATATTGTTTTCCAAAACAGTGCTGAGGAAGATGCGAGATGGTAGTTAGGAAATGTGTTTGTGGAGAACCTTGGTTGAAGCACAAGGGTCATCTAGTGATTCGAACACCACCTATAAATGACTTGGAGAATTTGAAAGTGAGAGTTTTGATGTATAAAGAGGCTTTGTGTTGGAACTACACACTCCACGAGCAAATTTTGAAAGTGGAGGATGTTAAGGCTATTAGGTCTAGAAGATCCCATGATCACTAGACGACCTATCCTTACCTTAGATTTTGATGATTACAAAGGTATAAATTATTGATAGATAATGAGTTCTTGTTTAAGTGAAGAAGACCTTATACGTAACAAGCTTCTAGGTCCATATAATTTATCTTGCAAGCTCTTATAAGTAAGTGTCCACCCACAAGTGGAAAACTATGCTTAACTACTTTTATTCACCCAGTGTCCAGTGCATTGTTAAAGAACTCGTGTCCATTATTTGTGAAAACTAGTGTTATTACACTAAGTTTCTTTTGACTATGAACTTTTCTTAAGAGCTACCCTTAGATTTATCAGTTTTGAGCTTTAATTCTCTTAATGTGTGTGATTTGACACTTTCTGTAGCATTATTCTATTCTTGTTTTTATATACATATCCTTGGATGAATTCTGAATTTTCCTAAAAAGATGAGACACTAGTAGGCTTTCTTGAGACTTGTGATTTTCTTTTGATGCATTTTCCCTTAGTTGACCATTTTTGAGCTAGTATGATTAATTCCTTTGATCCCTTGCATTGTGATTATGTGAAAATGTAAGGAAAAAAAGGGGAAATGAATGTATTTTGCAGGTTGTGTTAGTAAGTAAATCCCAACTCCTTATCTTAAGAGAAATAAAAAATAAAAAATAAAAAAGGGATTGACAAATAAAAAGAATGAAGAAAAGAAAATTTTGAGATAAAGCTTGCAAATAGAAAGAAAATAGAGCAATCCCCTAAAGTAAATAAGAAAGATAAGGAAAAAGGGATAAAAATTTAAATTAAAAGGAATGTGCAAAAATAGGAAAAAGTTCCCCCTACTATTAAGTATTTTTATATGATTGAGTGTAACCCTTTGATTAGCCTATTTCTTTTAGTACATACCTTACAGTACATTCCTAGCCCCATTACAACCCATTATGTCTCACTTATTTTGAATTTTTAGAATTTATTTGAGTTGAGTTGATTGATATACAAAGTTGCAAATGTGTTATTGAATTGTGATTATAAGTGTAATTCTTCCTTTGCCATAAACACTGAGAGATAGTGAGTAGAGTGAGCTTAAAGCTCTTTGAAGACTGTTTGCATATTAATTACAAGTGTAATGGACTCCTAAGTTAATCTCTAATACCCTTGTATGCGAGTGTACTTGTGAATAAAAGGGGGAACTTTGACTTAAAAGACTTTGTTAAATTAGGAATTAGAATAATTGTGTGATGACAAGCAACACTCAAGTGCGGGGAGGTTGATTAATCATAAGTTGAGTGATATTTTGTCTGAGTTTTCATGCTATTTTCGGGTATTTTCTAGGCATAACTCACCTTTGAACATTAGTTTTCACCTTGCAGAAGTAGAATCACTCAACCAAGTGGAAAAGTTGGAAAATGCACAATTTCATGAAGATCTGATGCTATTTTCACTTGATAGTGGTCGTGCTACATTGACCAAGGTCGTGGTAAGCTTCAATAAGGTCGTGGTCAACTTCATGAGGAGGGTCATGACCAAATTACAACGTCCCAAGGCCTCAACGTATAACTATCAACAACAGTCATGGTAAATATCACCATGGTCGTGGTAAGTTCATAAGGGTCGTGACAAATTGACAATGTCTCAAGCCTTTAGTGCCTTCAACTTTCGACATTGGTCATGGTAAAAATTACCATGACCGTGGTCACCTCAAATGGACTGTGGTACGTCTAGAACATCTCAGGCTCCAACGTCATGACTCGGACCACAACCATGAATTTGACCACAGGTGTAGTGCACCTAATTAAGGAAACTATCTTTAGGAGGCTATAAATAAGATTCTAGAGTTTGTAATTATTCATCTTTGAAACTCATTGGCTATCTTATGTTTTTGAGAGCTTTGAGAGTGTTTTGAGCATTTTTGAGGCGTGGACAACAATGTGAAAATGGATCGTGATCATCGTTCCTTCCATACTAATATGTCTATGCTAATTTCTTCTAGGCTTTCTAGCTTTGCTTTCACCATTGTCATACCCTAATTTCCTCCGGGGACCATTGTTTGGTGGCATGCAACCTTCGCTTGACCGCCTCGAGGTACTTAACCCACATCGTTAGGTAATTCGTAAAGTTTCACAACATTTCGGAAGTAAAAAAGAAACAGTAATCCGTAAAGTTTCGCAGCATTTTGGAAAGAAAATGGATGTCGTTACGGAATCCATAAAGTTTCGTGAGATTTCGGAAAGAAAATAGCCAAAAACACAAAAATGGGGGTGAACTTATCAAGATAGAGGTGTAAATAGCAATTCGAGTCTAGGCCTTCCGGAACATTTTGGAAGTTGGGTTGCTTAAGGAGGAAGCAACTGGGCGGCAAGCTCCTACACGTTTTTGAAAAATGGTTTCCGGGGCTTCCGTAATGCTTCCGTAAAATTTCTGAAAACCTTGGGTAAGCATATTTCACTTAACATTGATGAAAGGGAAGAGAAAAAAAAGATGAAAATCAAATCCGAAACACTTTCGTAAGGCTTCCGTAACTTTTCCGTAAAATACGCAAAGGGGGTGAACTTAGTAATTCAGGTGCGCTTAGAAATCTTCTTCATTAAGTCTCTGGGCGGCAAACACCTCTCTTTTTCCCTATAAATAGGGGAGGGGAGCTGTTTCAAAAAATACTCATCACCCCTTAGCTATGCATTTCGGCTATTTTGGGCAAAAAAACACGTTTTCGTGAAGAAAAAATCGAGTCGAAGTGCTTCCGTAACGCTTCTATAAGCAATTCTGAGGAAATTCTTCATCGTTCTTCACCGTTCTTCATTGTTCTTCGGTCTTCAATCGGTAAGTTCCCGAAATCGAATCTTTCAATTCATTCTATGCACCCTTAGTGGTCCCTACTTGTTTTGTGTACTTTCACTTTAATTTCGCTTACTTTCAGTTTTCTTTTCTTCTGTTTTTTAACGTGCTTTAATCGTTTATTTAAGCCATTTTCTCATCTAATAAATGATAAAATAAATTTCAACCGATCATTTACGTTGTAATCTCGTTTAATCACTGTTAAAAAAAAATCTAACCGATCATTCATGTTGTAATCTCGGTTAAACCAAAAAAGGCAAAATAATAATAAAATAATCAAAATATCTTTGAATAAAATAATCAAAAAAATCAATCGGACATTTTTCTTTGGAAGTTTACTTGGATCAATTGACTAATAACCAAAGTGAAACTAAGGCTAAAATCAACTCACAAATCAAGCTTTGTCCGCAAAAAATCACTAAAAACCGTTTTAAGGTCCAATGCCTTAAACAATCCTCTTTGCTTTTATCGGTTAACATGGACCGCTCAAAAGCATAAAATCAACATGTAACTTTACCGCTTTTGCGAGAACTACGTAGGTCTGATTTCCTCTTCGATGGAGGATACGTAGGAGAAAAAGCCCCGTTTTTGTCGACCTCGTGAGATGGTTAGAGGTCCAACGCCTTAGCTTTCTCACCAAGTAAAATGGATCATTTTAAGGTCCAACGCCTTAAATGACCCCCTTCCAAGTAAAAAGAATCACTTAATTCGCCCTTTTTGAAAGAACTATGTATGTCTGATTTCCTTATCACAATTGAGGAATACGTAGGAGCAAGGGAAACACCCTTGTCGACCACAAAAAGATAAAAAATACAAAAAGGCATAAAAAGACATAAAAAGGTAAAAAAGGGAAAATAAAAAAATTTGAAGACATCTTTACACACTCGATTAAAGGTTGTCGTCCTTTGTGATGGACGTGTGGGGTGCTAATACCTTCCCCATGCGTAAATACAACTCCCAAACCTTTCACACTTAAAGTTCGTAGACCACACCTTTCCGATTTTTCTAACGTTTTCCTCGAATAAACGTTGATGGCGACTCCGCGCATCTTCCTCCCATGGAAGACGCACCCATGAGCCCTTGTGTCGCCCTCCCGCCAAAGGGTAGGTTGGGACAGTTGGCGACTCCACTAGGGACTATTTTTAGAGAGTTAGGCCTTCTAATCTTGTGCAATATCATGACTTCCTTTTTTTGGTTTCCTTTTATTTCTCTTACCTTCTTATATGTAAGTCTTTGATGCTTGTAGTGTGTTTTTAAAATGTATGCATAAGATAGATATTTATTCATTTGATGCACACAAACACCAACACTATTTGCACACACGGTGAGTTGAAAAGGGGCCCTATACCCGGGTCCATGGGAACATAAGGAGTGGAGGTGAATCTGTGGTCATGCTAGGTCTCCGACTTGCTTGATAACAGTGAACCCTCATCTAGAGTTTTTCTCTTTGATAACATATTGTTGCTGGTAGTCCCTACTGCCGTAATATGTTTTTTTGAAGGGGATGATACCTCTAGAAACCATCAAGAGAGATAGAACCACCTTGGGAATTATCACTAAAAGCCTTTTAGTTCCACCCATTTAGGTCCCTAAAATAGGGGCATGAAGCAAACACGATGCGTGCCTTTTAAACACTGCCATGCATATAACCTAAATGTCATGTATGCCTTTGCTGTATGATTATTTGTGGATATTGCCATACTGTGTACATCCCCGTGTTACGCTTTTGCGCGCCTGCATTATGTCGTCATGCATGCATTGTATGTTGGTCTCGTCTTTTGTCACAGGAAGCCGAAATGTCCATATCACCTTCTTAACTGCACACATGGGGCACTGCGCCCCCGAATGCGCAAGTAAGAAGAGATAATTTTTTGGGCTCTCGTGTCCGTAAATGCATTCGTATCATGCATCGCATAAGCATCTCTTCATGGCATCATAATGAACATATTGTTCCTGCATTTGTCCGTTATCATATTCCAGCATCACATTTTGCATGAGTCATTGCATCATCATGCATAGGCGTTCAACATACTTTTTGTTCTACAAACTGCATACCTTTTGTTTTCATGTTTGCTCATGCATGGTCCTTGCGTTTTCCTCTACGGAACAAAAACAAAAAAAGGGAAGCATGAAAGTTCACACTGCATTCTTAGTTGCATGTGTTAGGTACCATGAGCCAACCATGTTGGGATCATAAACCCATTTCACTTTAAAAAACAAAATGATTTAACATGGTACCTAATGCGTGGTTAACTAAGAAAAGATGTTTCTTCGGGCATCTCAATCTCATAATTATATTTTCCATTCATAGCATGCGTATTCCCGAGTCTTTCATCCCTCTGAAATGTTGTTGAAGTATGTGCAATCAGAATTGCCATTCCTTGGATTATAGGGTTGAACCAAGCTCATGCTTTTACAAAAAGGTTCATCAAGTCAAGTTGAAATATGGAAGTAACCATCTTGCAAAAATTGGGGCAAAAGATAGATCGAGTTACATCACTTCTTCGTCTACTGCCAAACACATTTAGGATTGTTGATGTCCTTGTTACTTCCAGTTTCACCTTGACAAAGATGTCATGGACCATGTTGAAAATCTAAATTGATTCAACCCCATGTCCTGCATAAAAATTCGCAATATTGTGCATCATTCGCATACATCCATGCTTTTCCATTGGTTGCATTGCTCGTTGCATTCTTTCCTTGAAAAAAAAAGAATTTAATCATTGTTATCAAAAAGAAAAGAACACGTATTACGGTGCCCTTACCGAACCCGTGCTAGAGCTAGAGTAATGGGTGAAGTAGAGGAGGTGCAAGAGCAGATGAAGACCGACATCGAGGCCATGAAAGAGCAAATGGCCACAATGATGGAGGCCATGATGAGCATGAAGAAGATAATGGAAGCCAATGCAGTTGCAGTTGCCGCTACCGGGGCTGTGGCTAAGGTGAACCCGATGCCCCCATCTGATCTCAACCAAATGAATCATCCAACCTTAGATATGGTGGGAATAGATTTGGGAAGTACGGACAACCCCATGATGTGAAAATTCAAAATGAGCACACCTTCCCGCCATATGGCTTGCCTCCCAACTATACGCCACCCAATGTGGCATACACTCCCAATGAGAATGTCAATAACTCCTCTCCTATACCCATTGAGAGCCAACAACCCCAAACTGATCATGCACATGTCTCTTAAACCGTGGGGGAGACACATGAAATTCCCCACCACAATCTAGCCGACTTCGAGCCTTGCCTCGGATATGCCACTAAAGGGCAAGCAGTTGGTGGTATACCCCTGCAAAACACTTTGGAGGGCCCTCAGTATCACCCACAACTACACCTCTTGCATTCCACAACAAGTAAAAACCCTCATGCTATGGCAGAAATGGGAAAGTTGGATCATCTAGAGGAAAGGCTCAAGGCCATTGAAGGAGGTGAAGATTATGCCTTTGCTAACCTAGAAGAGTTGTTCCTAGTACCCAATATCATCACCCCTCCCAAGTTCAATGTGCTGGACTTTGACAAGTACAAGGGGACTACTTCCCCCAAGAACCATCTAAAGATGTATTGTCAGAAGATGGGGGCATACACAAAAGATGAGGAATTGCTGATACATTCCTTCCAAGAAAGTCTTACTGGGGTAGCTGTTACCTGGTACACTAACTTAGAACCTTCCCAAGTCCATTCTTGGAAGGACCTAATGGTTGCCTTCGTTAGGCAGTGCCAGTATAATGGCTTCGGATAGGATGCAACTATAGAACATGTGCAAAAAGGGGGCATGGATCTTTCAAAGAATACGCCCAAAGGTGGAGGGATCTGGCAGCCCAAGTGTTTCCCTCAATGACGAAGAAAGAAATAATAACAATGATAGTAGACATATTACTAGTGTTCTATTATGGAAAATGGTGGGTTACACACCTTCAAGCTTTGCGGATTTGGTCTTCGCTGGCGAAATAATCGAAGTGGGTCTAAAAAGAGGCAAATCTGATCATCATGCTTTGATAAATGCAAAAAAACTGGGGCAAATGAAGAGGGTGAGAATGAGGGAGAAACCCATGTTGTGACTGCTATTCCTATACAACCAAGTTTCCCACCAACCCAACAATGTCATTACTCAGCCAATAACAAACCTTCTCCTTACCCACCACCCAGTTATCCACAAAGGTCATCTCTAAATCAACCACAAAGCCTGTCTACCTCACTTCCAATGACAAACACCACCTTTAGCACAAACCAAAACACCAACCAAGAAATAAATTTTGCAGCGAAAAAGCCTGTAGAATTCACCCCAATTCTGGTGTCCTATGCTGACTTGCTCCCATATCTACTTGATAATTCAATGGTAGCCATAACCCCAGCCAAGGTTCATCAACCTCCATTTCTCCGAGAATACGACTCAAACGCAATGTGTGCTTGTCATGGAGAAGCCCCGGGGCGTTCAATTGAGCATTTTAGGGCCCTGAAGCGTAAGGTGCAAGGTCTAATTGATGCGAGCTAGCTGAAATTTGAGGAGAATCGTGTGTAAATCCTGACATTGACAAGAGATGCCACGCATGGGGCAATTTTGAAAGCTGTTGTTAAATGTCTCTAATGACTCATCAGGATTTTCAAGTTTAAACCATTATTGTAAACCACAGTTACAATGCTAAATAAAATGGATAAATTTGATATCTTTGTCCCACATCCTCTCACAAACGCATCTTTGCTTATTCAACTTTCACCGAAATGTGGTTGCAAGCCATTGGTCTATTTACTCAAGCGATCTGCGCTCCTGAGTTTGGACTTCCAAGACCATTCAATCAGAAATTACTCGTGCTACACATTTGGTGAGGGTGTCGTAAAATGACAAGTAAAGCAAAAATAAGTTTCAAAATAAAAAAAAAAAGCATTTGATTGACTGTGTTTTCAAGTAAAAATATAGACCTTCATGTGACCTCATTTTATCATTCTGGAAAGTTTATCTTTTTTAGAGAGAAGTGAGTTATCAAGAATAGGAGTCATTTGACTTAATCCATAAACTAAAAAAAATCCTTCAACTATTTCTCGTCCTAGAAAAATTCTTTTTGCAAGATTCAACCGCTTCTTTCATTCTCCCTTGCTACAAGGTCATGACGAAAGATAACAATTGGTACCTCAAAGCCCTACACTGGGGCAATGAGGGGCACCGTGCATGAGCCTCAAGCAAACCTAGGGGCAGATCAAAAGTTCTCACCTGTCGATGTTTTTAAACAAAAAAAAGGGGGGACAAACCCTACATTTCAATGAATTGATTAAACATCAAAAAGCTCCATTGTCGTCACTCTAAAATGGTCAAGTGACTAAATCAAACAGAACATACACTCTGAGGGAGTTCCCGGAGAGATTTGCAAAAGATAGGATAAGGTTGCATGAATTATCACCTCTTTCAAAAGGACAGTCAATCTGTGTTTTCCAAAAAAGTTAAATCAAAATCAAAATCACAAAATAGGGAAAGAATGTCATGAACATTGTACAACTTTCTGTTGCCTTGCATTGTTTCATATGAAGTCCACATTTACCAAATTTCAAAGGTTGCATACATCTGCATCCCTAAAAATCATGTTAATTGCGTAGATTTCCTAAAAATCCCATCTTTTGGAATTTGGGATGACTGACCCTCTCAATGAGTCAATCTCTTGCTTTCTCAAAAGGGTGGACCCTTGGGTACTAGTACCCTCACCTTCCGAGGACTACACGTCCTCACCTTCAGAGGGCTACACGCCCTCAGCTTCAGAAGACTACACGTCCTCACCTTTAGAGGACTACACGTCCTCACCTTTAGAGGGCTACACGCCTTCACCTTCAGAGGACTACACGTCCTCACCTTTAGAGGGTTGCACGTCCTCGCCTTCAGAGGGCTGCACACCCTCTCCTTTAGTGGGCTGCACGCCCTTCCTTTCAGAGGGCTAGACGCTCTCGCCTTCAAAGGGTGACACGTCCCCAACTTTAGAGGACTACGTGTCCTCACTTTCAGTGGGCTCCACATCCTCACCTTAAGAGAATTTAAGGTCCTCTTCCGTAAATGCTTAACCGAGACTTGCGCTCCGGGTTACGGGGGCCAGTAGTTTCCTTTTATCAGTTCAGTTCCTGGGCCACCCCCTGATCCTGGAGGAGGGCCAACTGTGCGAGCACAACTAGAGGAGGAGGCTATTGTACAGCCACTATGCATACTGGGGCAAGATTTCACCTGTGTCGTTACAAAGAGACGAGTGCGGATCATGTGCACCAACATGACCACTCTTACACAGATATAGATGACGTTGCCACTTAGCAACATTCTGCCTAGCAACCACAATGTCGATCTCCCCCTACGGAAGTATCAGTTGGTCTATGTCATCGTGACATAGGTAAGTATGCACATTGCTCAACTGATTTCTGATGCCATCCACTATTTGCAGGGGTCGTGCCCAAGAGACACCCAGTGGACCCGGAGAAGTCCAACAGGGCCCTGGGGTTTCCAGCTCGGGTTACGGGCCTCTGTCAGTCCTACAGGGTGCCCGTCCCCCCCAGCAAGGTCATGCCATCGTGACATAGGTAAGTATGCACTTCTCTCAACTAATTTTTGATGTCATCTATTATTTGCAGGGATTGCGCCTGCAAGACACCCAATGGACCCGGAGAAGTCCAACAGGGTCTTGGGGTTTCTAGCTCTGATTATGGGCCTTTGTCAGTTCTACGAAGCGCGTGTTGCCCCTAACAAGGTCATTAGGCCCCCAATTAACCGGGCTTTCATCAAGAAGTACTACGCCCCAAGGCAGGCGTAGGGCGAGACACCACAGCAGCCTGGGGATGGCTGACAGCGGGCAACAGGCACACCACCACCACCTCTAGAGTTCACCTCAGCTCATCCACAAAAAGGTTAGAGCGTTGCCTACGACACATGACCGACCAATAGACGACCAAGTCCAAAGCCAAAGGTAAGCAAAGTACTAGGTCCGTGGCCGACAAGTCATCACGCGTCCAGCTCAAGACGTTAAAGAAGCGCTACTAGGAGGCAACCTAGTACCTTTTAAATTTCTGCTTGTTATTTGATCACCTTTTGTTTCTCAAGTCATAGTAGGACACACATAGTTGCTCATGATCCTAGGAATTTAAATAAAACAAGCACAAGCTTGGAAGATAGTCATACCTCACAAAATATATGTATGTGTGTTTAGGTAGCGAAAATACCTTGGATATGCATGTATATAGCAAAAATACTTCACAAAAAAAAAAAAAAAAATATATATATATATATATATATATATATATATATGTCTGTATATGTATATGTATGTTTAGGTAGCATGATACCTTGGATACGCATGTATATAGCAAAAATACCTCACAAAAATATACACATGTTTAGGTAGCAAAATACCTAAAAAAAAAAACAAAAAAAAACAACAAAAACAAATTCCCAAGAACACAAAATATATCTTTTGGCTGAAAAGCCAGCATGCTTTTGAAAAGAATTAACTTCCAGCTTCTCTTTGAAAGAGATTCACTGATCATGACCAATTTTTGAAAAAAATGTGTATGCATCTGAAGGGTGATTGCTGTGAAAATTTTCCCGAACGCCCAAAATAGACTTGGATGAATGCATGAATTGATAAAAGAACATGTTTTGGAAACACTGGGTTGACTTAAATAGGAAAAATGAATCCTGAACCCTAGTATCACGTGACCATAAAAACTTGGTGCTTGAGTGTCCACATGGGTGCATGCATGACCAGTTTTGCATAAAATTTCCTAATCATCATTGTTGCATGTGTGTCATGGAAATAATGTGGGACATCCCCTTTATCCTTGAACCACTGGCCAGACCAACACCCTGACATATATCATGTCCATCTGTTCTACAAGCCTTGAGCCAAAGTCCCAACTCACCATAAACCTTGCCCTCAAAAGAAAACAAAAAGGAGAAAATTCCCGATCAAAAGAATCGGCAAAAAGCAAAAAGAGAAAATTCCCAATCATGAAAAAATGGGAGAAAACCAAAAGGAAAGAGAATTCCCGATTAAGGATCGGAAGAAAACAGAAGAAATATGCAGAAAAGGTCTTTGGACCAGACAATATCTAAACAACACAAAATTGTCACCAAGTAAACAAGAAAAGAAGGGAAACCACGACCTGAAGTGGTCCTCTCCCTTTGATTGCCAACCAAAATTCTGTGCGTCAGTGACTTGTTCACCTCACACTAAACAAAAACAAAAAAGGAAAAGGCCAAGAACACTCAAAGCCAAATTTCCCACAAAAAAAAACCATTTCCAAGAAAAAGTCTTATTGATCCATGATCACGCATGTAATCTTTGATTTGATAGGAAATGATTTGCAAAACCAAGTCATGACATATCTATGGTTCAGAATTAGGATGAAACACTTACCTATGTGAGATTGATACATTTTGAGTGATTTTCTTCTATTTTTGTTGGACCAAGTGTTTCCTCTAAATGGTCGTTTAGAAACGAAATGCTAACATCCAAAATCTCATTTATGGTTATGAGAAAATTTCATCAGCATACTCTCCTTCCCCAATAGACGCATTGTTTTTCATAAAAAAAAAAAAAAAATCATATGTTGCTCTGATCAGTTGAAGGTTTTGTTTCTTTACTAAAGCATGTTCGCATTTTAGTGAAAAAACACCGAGACTATTTTAGTCTCATAGTTATCAAGAACTACGTAGGTCTGAGTTCCTCATCACAAATTAAGGATACGTAGGAGCAAAAGCCCTGCTTTTGTCGACTACCCCACCTTTGTTACCGTGACCCAAGAGTCCGATGGCATGCGGAGACACCTGACGGTAACCCGCAAACTTTCTTTTGCTATCTCTAAGACTCAACGCATGATAACATGCAGAGACTAACATCATCTTCTGCACCTTTTGTCAATCGCGACCAACAAGCCCATTGACACGCGGAGATTTACGTCATCTTCCGCGCAGACAACCTCTGTCAAGCACTAACCCGTGAAGTTAGGGGGCATGTGGAAATACCCAAGGGGTTATCCGTATAAACATTCTTTTGCTATCTCTAAGACTCAACGCATGATAGCATGCAGAGACTAACATCGTCTTCTGCACCCATTGTCAATCGCGGCCAACAAGCCCATTGACACGCGGAGATTTACGTCATCTTCCGTGCAGACAACCTCTATCAGTACTAACCCGTGAAGTTAGGGGGCAGGCAGAAATACCCAAGTGGTTATCCGTATAAACATTCTTTTGCTATCCATCAGACCCATAGCACGATAGCATGCAGAGACTAACATCGTCTTCTGCACCTTTTGTCGTCCTGACCCGTGAAGTCAGGTGACATGCGGGGGAACCTTATGGTCCTACACCTTTTGTCAACCAGGGGCAAACGTACCCGTTGACGTGCAGAGACTAACATCGTCTCCTGCACCTTTGTCATCCAGAGGCAGCGGGCCCGATGACATGCGAGGGAATCTTATGGTCCTGCACCTTTTTTCAACCAGAGGCAAGCGAGCCCGTTGACACGCAGAGACAAATTATGGTCATCTGCACCTTTGTCATCCAAAGGCGACGGGCTCGATGACATGCGGGGAACCATTTGCTCCCGCACTTTTTTCACATTTTGTCATCCAAAGGCGGTGGGCCCAATGACATGCGGGGGAACCATTTGGTCCCGCATCTTTTTTTTCACTATCCAGAGACAATCAAGTCCGGAGCCCCATGAATTGATTGCCCAGCGCTGTTCATGCATCCTTCACCATCAAGTCCGAAGCCCCATGAATTGATTGCCTAGCGCTGTTCATGCATCTTCCACCATCAAGTCCGGAGCCCCATGAATTGATTGCCTAGCGTTGTTCATGCATCCTCTATCATTGAGTCTGGAGCCCCATGAATTGATTTCCTAGCGCTGTTCATGCATCCTCTATCATTGAGTCTGAAGCCCCATGAATTGATCGCCTAGAGCTGTTCATGCATCCTCCACCATCAAGTACGGAGCCCCACGAATTGATTGCCTAGAGTTGTTCATGCATCCTCCACCATCAAGTACGGAGCCCCACGAATTGATTGCCTAGCACTGTTCGTGCATCCTCCACCATCAAGTCCGGAGCCCCATGAATTGATTGCCTAGCGTTGTTCGTGCATCCTCTACCATCAAGTCCGGAGCCCCATGAATTGATTGCCTAGCACTGTTCATGCATCCTCCACCATTGAGTTTGGAGCCCCATGAATTGATTGCCTAGCATTGTTCATGCATCCTCCAACATTGAGTCCGGAGCCTCATGAATTGATTGCCTAACGTTGTTCATGCATCCTCCATCATCAAGTCCGGAGCCCCATGAATTGATTGCCTAGCACTGTTCATTCATCCTCCACCATTGAGTCCGGAGCCCCATGAATTGATTGCTTAGCGCTGTTCGTGCATCCTCCATCATCAAGTCCGAAGCCCCACGAATTGATTGCCTAGCGTTGTTCATGCATCCTCCACCATCAGGTCCGGAGCCCCATGAATTGATTGCCTAGCATTGTTCATGCATCCTCCATCATTGAGTCTGGAGCCCCATGAATTGATTGCCTAGCACTGTTCATGCATTGATGTGAACCTGACTAGGAGCAGATCGTTTGATACAGGCTACGGGGATTTGGATGATGCCACTTCCAGTGAAGGAAGATAAGTCAGGGTAGACGCCACAAGGATTACCTTGATAAGTCTGAGATTGGTTCAACAAGGAACCCAAAGAGAAAAGTCTTCTTTATTGAAAACAAAACCAATACTTATAGTGTATCTGAATAAAAGATAAAAATAGATATGGGCCAAAATTACAATAAATAAAAATTATAACTAAAAAACATATTTAACTTGGGCTTTCAAATTAGTTTGGGCCTTCAACAACAATTAATAGTCTTGGTAGTAACTCTGCCTCTGGGCCTTCATCCTTCTCCACTCAGGGGCTTTGTCCTTCTCCACTTGGGCCTTCGTCCTTCTCCACTTGGGCCTTTAGCCTGTATTTGACAAGTTTCATGATTCTCATCATGCATCCTCCACCATCAAGTCCGGAGCCCCACGAATTGATTGCCTAGTGATGTTTGATGAGCCATCATTTTCTTCTATTTTCTAAACCCTTTTTGCACCATTTTAATTATTGATTGGTCTTAATTGTCAATTAATTAGGCAGTTTTATTATTTGGGCTCATTTAGCTAATTTGATGTTTTTAATCTAATATCAGGAATTAATGAAACATTGGGCTTAATCCGGATTTTGGTTGTGGACTTGAAGAGGGCAAATAAAGCAGGTGACGGTCGGGCGATGGTGCAAAATAATTCTCCACATCCACAAATCACGTATAAACCCACCATCCCCTGTTGCCCACCTCCAACTGAGCTCACGTACTCTCACGTAGCCCTTATCCTCGTTCCTCTCAACGCCGGGTCCCCATCAATCCTCCCAAGCTTCCACAACATCCAAGTAATTCCACATCCAATCATCATGAACTAACAAAACCAAGCAAAACAGGGCAAAGGCAGAAAACTCTGCCCAAAACACAACTCAAAATCACAGCTTTTCACATACAAATACCCCAGTAACATTTCCTTCGTTCCAATTCGTTAACCGTTGGATCGACTCGAAAATTTTACTGGAAGTCTCTATTACATAAGTCTACATTTTGACTGTTGGGATCTGCAAGAAAATGTCCAGAACCCCATATGTACTACCCTTTTCACAACCAGCCATACACAAGCATTTTTCTGCACTTATACAAAATTCTGCTGCACATTTCAACAGCAAAATTCTGCATAAAGTGAAGATTTCGAAAACCACTCTTTCCCTCATCCAATTTTGCCCAAATTGAATCCTACAAGTCCTAAATCATGTACCAATCATGTCTAAACCAAGGGCAAGCTTCAGACCAAGGCAACACAAAATCTAGGTATCCAAAACCCCTCAATTTAATGGATTTTCAAGGTTTGAGAAGTGAAATTGAGAATGAGGTAAATTTGGAGCAAACTCTCACCTCACACAAGTCTATAACATCAATTTAAACTTGCTCAAACTGGATTTACACCTAAAATTCCACCGAATCAAAATTTGACTCTCAACACCCAATTTTACCCTAGAAATGGCTCTTTGTTCACTTTGGTCATTTGTTTTTCTCTCTTGCACAGCCCAAACTTTCTCATAAGTCCTAAATGACATTTCAAGCTAGGATTAACTCACTTTAACCTCCAAATGCCACTAAATCCAGATTTGGCCTTCCAACTCTCAAAACTCACTCTTTTTCCACTCATAATACCACATTCTCACTTTCTAACCCTAGGTTAACTCTACCCTTCATCTCTAACAGTTTTCCATAAGCAATTTCAGCACATAAACATCACAAGCATCATCATAAAAACCCTAAAACAGAGTGGGTATGTCTAACTCATCCAAACATGGCAATTTCAACAAGCTTTCAACAAATGTCTTCACAAATAATTATCATGAAGCAGAAACCTAGCAAAACTACCCATCATATCTCCCAAAACCCAATACCCATGAAAATCAAGTGAGAAAGAAGTCTACCCAAACCTGAAATTTCGAGGTCCCACACGTAGAGATGTGCTTCACGACTCCGAAAATGCCTTCCTTTCGCGATTTGGAGCAGAAATGATGACCAAAGGTTGGAGCTTTGTTGGAGCTTCAATGGTGGAGGAAGAAGAAGAGAATGGCAACGTGAGAGAGAGAGGAAAAGGCTTCTGAAATTTTGGGGCTGAGTGAGGAGAGAGAATACAACTTTTTAGTTTAAAAGAAAGGCTTTTTCTCTTTTCTATTATTTTATTTTAAGTTATGCCACATGTCTCCATTTGAGTGGAGCAAAAGGCCCACTTTTCTCTTGATGTGACTCATGCTCAGCCACATGAAGAGAAAAATCTGACCTTTTGAAAATGCCAAAGGCCTGCCTCGGTTTGCATGCCGTTTCTCTGGTTCCAGTCCCTCGCGTTTCTCTGCACTCGTCGGGGCCAATTTTCGAAAGTAGGCAATATATATATCAAAACGCTCAGAATAAAACCCCGAGCGTGGTTCAGAGGTTGGTTTTGTAAAATTTTAAGTCGCACGCAAAACGATGATTTTTAGACTGATTAATTAAGAATTTACCTATAACCTTCCAGTTATGGATTTCTCTTCCTTAATTAGCCTAACCTGCGTATCTTGCCCCCACTATTCCTACTTCTACTAGGAACATATATGCATATACACTGAATAATACTTATATATATATATATATATATATATATATATATATATATATATATATATATATATATATATATAATCATTCAAAATACACCGTTTACAAAAATTCCGGGTAGAAATTTCCAGGATGTCACAGATGCTAGTAGCAATAAAGAGAAATCTCATTATAAGGCTTAGGAAAAATCTAACAAACTCAACCCCTATGAAGAAGGTGATCTTTTAATGGTGAGAAGGCTCCTTGGGAGTCAATCTTGTGACCTAACCCAAACCCAAAGAGAGAACATCTTTCACACAAGATGCAAGGTTTTTTTAAAAAAAATTGTTCTCTCATTGTGGATAGTGGGTGTTGCTGCAATTTTTGTAGCACATGGTTGGTATCCAGGTTGAGTCTCACTATCATTTCCCACCCAAAGTCTTACAAGCTTCAATGGCTCAATGAGCAAGGGGAAATGATAGTCAATCAACAAGTAAAGATACCCTTTTCTATAGGAGACTACTGTGATGAAGTTTTATGTGATATAATCCCTATGGAAGCAGGGCACATTTTGTTGGGTAGACTATGGCAATTTGACAAGAAATCAATCCACAATGATCTCACCAATGAAATAACCCTCACTCATGGAAGCAAAAAGTTCAAACTTGTTCCCTTGATGCCTTCACAAGTGGCTGGGGATGAAGTACAAATAAAACTCAAATGGGATGAAGAAAGGAATAGAAAAAGAAAAGAAGAACAACCTTTAATGGTTAAGGAGAACTGTAAGGAGGTAAGTGATGCAAGCTCCATTGGAGCTTGTAGGCCTAGGATCTTCTTCATCAATGGATTCCTTTGCTTCTTGGAAGATGAATGGCAGCGGAATGAAGAAAGGAAGAGAGAGAGAGGAGACGCCACTTCAAGGAGAAGATGAGTTTAGAAGAAGCTCACCACCATAGGAGGCCATGGATAAGAGCTTGGAGGAAGAAGGAGATGAATGAAGGGAGAGGAAGAGAAGAGCACGAAATTTTGTGCTCTAAATGAGCTTTGAAATCTGAATTTTAATATTCAAATGATCAAAGTTGAAAAAATGCACACACATGACCTCTATTTATAGCCTAAGTGTCACACAAAATTGGAGGGAAATTCAAATTTCACTTGAATTTGAAATTGAATTTGTGGAGCCAAACTTTGGAGCCAAAATTTCACTAATTATGATTAGTGAATTTTAGTTATGGTTCAGCCCACTAATCCAAGATCAATTCCAAGATTCTCCACTAAGTGTGCTTAGGTGTCATGAGGCATGAAAAGCATGAAGAACATGCACAAAGTGTGACTATATGATGTGACAATGGGGTGTAGTAAGCAAATGCTCACCTCCCCCTCTAAAATTTAATTGGATTGGGCTTCTACCAATTCAATTAAATTTATTTCCAACCACACACATCAAATATCCACTTAGTGCATGTGAAATTACAAAACTACCCCTAATACAAAAACTAGTCTAGGTGCCCTAAAATACAAGGGCTGAAAAATCCTATATTTCTAGGGTACCCTACCTACATTATGGAGCCCTAAATACAAGGCCCAAAAATAATGAAACCTTAATCTAATATTTACAAAGATAAGCGGGCTCGTACTTAGCCCATGGGCCCGAAATTACCCTAAGGCTCATAAGAACCCTAGGGTCTTCTCTTGCATCTCTGGCCCAATCTACTTGGAGTTTTTGTATCCAATGCTCTTGCAGGGTAGGATTGTATCAGTAAGTGTCTCCTCCAAGAGGTTACCTAAGAAGGCAAGTCATTTTGCAACAAAGACAAACTTAAAGAAACTTCCCTTCTTAGACAACCTCCACATCTTCTCCTTTGTAAAAGGACAATTGTTAGCACTGCCACACCTCTTGGGCTTGAGGTTATTCCTCAAGTAAAGGTGTTTTTGGATGAGGGTTTGGTTTGTAAGAGCTTAAATCCTTGTGCTTTGTTGGTGCCCAAAATAGGTATTGTTAGGCACCAAATCCCTAAGATAGGTGGTATGATGAATGTGTTGAGTGGTGCAAACCTCTTTTGTAAAATCACCCATGCACCCAACATCTTCATGATTCACGTACATAGGGAATTTTTAGGTAGGTTTGTTCTTATTTTTGGTTTCAGTACAAACCTAGGTGCTCATATGAGACACCTTAGGTTTATCGTACGTTTTGGTAGGAGTAATCAACATGAAAATACAAAAAAAAAAGATATTTTTTATTGCATTAATTTCCTTAATTTTTTAAATAATGATCAAGGGGTTCCTATGGAACCTAAGAGAATAAAGGTAATTCCTGAGTGGCCCACTCCACCAAGTATAAGGGAAATTTAGGGCTTCCACGACTTAAACTTTTACAAAAGGTTTGTCCCATATTTTTCTATACTTGTAGCACCACTCATTGAGTTGGTGAGGAACCATGTTCCCTTATGGGAAGATGCCCAGGAAAGGGGTTTTTAAACCTTACCCTACTCTAACGTACCCAACACCACTAATATATATGTTTTTATTCTTTTTTACATATATTGAGGGAAGAAGCCCAGAGTTTCAAGAATATCTAAGTATGAGCCCAAGGGAATTGGATATAAGACTCCAAGAAGATTGGACCAAAGATTCTGGAGAAGTCCCTAGGGTTCTCATGAGCCTTAGGGTAGATTTTGAGCCCATGGGCTAAGTATGAGCCCACTTATCTTTGTACATATTAGATTAGGTTTTCATTATTTTTGGGCCTTGTATTTAGGACTCCATAGTGTAAGAAGGGTACCCTAGTAATGTAGGATTTTTCAACCCTTGTATTTTAGGGCACCTAGACTAGTTTTTGTGTTAGGGGTGGTGTAATCCTACCCTGCAAGGGCATTGGATAGAAGACTTCAAGAAGATTGGGTCAAAGATGCAGGAGAAGGCCCTAGGGTTCTCATGAGCCTTAGGGTAGATTTTGGGACCATAGGCTAAGTATGAACCCACTTTTCTTTGTAAATATTAGAATATGTTTTCCTTCTTTTGGGCCTTGTATTTTGGTCATTTTAGGTTTGTAGGGTATCCTACAAATTAAGGGCACCTTACCCTACGAGTTAAGGGTATCCTAGTAGTATAGGGTTTTAGCCTTATATTTCATGGCATTTTGAGTAGTCTTTGTAATAGAGATTTTTTTTTGTATTTTCATGTATTTTGGCATGGGTGTGATCTTAGCTATTGGAGGGGTGTGTGTAGTTTTTCCCCCTTTGGCATATTCTTAGAATATTCCTTAAGCATATTCTTGTGTGGTATATTTCTTTCCCATGTGCTATAGTCATACCTTTCATTCTTGTGGCATCTAAAAGGAATATGCTAAGATGCCTTTGGTATATTCTTTGAATATTTTAAGATGCCTTTGGCATATCCTTGGAATATTCCTCTTAGATTCACATGAAATGAAAATAAAATTCACAAAGTGAATTTCATTTAGTTAGTGACCTAGGCTATAAATAGAAACATGTATAACACTTGACACAACTTAGATGAATGAGAGTCTTGTGAGATACACTTCAAAGTTCAACTTCTCTCCCTTTCTTCCTTCAATTTTCCATGTTACTTTTTCTCTCTCTCCCTCATTCTCTTCCTCCA
This sequence comes from Glycine max, assembly GCF_000004515.6. Lineage (NCBI taxonomy): Eukaryota > Viridiplantae > Streptophyta > Magnoliopsida > Fabales > Fabaceae > Glycine > Glycine max. Next base: position 23,542,663 of record NC_038242.2, read on the forward strand.
TTGAAACTTCCTCTTTAAGATTCTTATCCAAGGCATTCTTTTGGTGGTGAAGTTTCTCCTTACATGGCTTATTCCTTAGTGGATGGCGCCTCCTCTCCCCTCTTCTCCTTTATCTTCTACTGCAACTCCATGGCTAAAAATCACTATTGAAGGACCTTAGTGAAGCTCAAAGATCCAGCCTCCATAGAAGCTTCTGAAGCAAACTTCCATCAAGGGGTGGTTTTGTAATTTTATATGCATCAAGTGCACTATTTGATGTGTGTGTTGGAAGATAAATTTAATCGAATTAGGAGAAGCCCAATCCAATTAAATTTTAGACCAGCCTAAGGGGGAGGTGAGCATTTGCTTACCACGCCCCATTGTCATATCATATAGACACACCTTGAACATGTCCTTCATGTTTTACATGCCTTATGACACCTAAGCACACTTAAGGGAGAATCTTGGATTTGATCTTGGAAGGGGGCTGAACCATAGCTAAAATTCACTAATCATAATTAGTGAAATTTTGACTCCAAATTTGGCTTCACAAATTTAAATTCAAATTCAAATTCAAGTGAAATTTGAATAGAAATTCAAATTTTCCTACAATTTTGTGTGACGCTTAAGGCTATAAATAGAGACCTTGTGTGTGCATTTTGCAACTTTGATGATTTAAGAAATTAGACTTTGATGATTTTGCAACTCCATTTATGAAGAAGATCCAAGGCCTACAAGCTCTACATGGAGCTACATAGGCATGGAAAAGGATTAATGAAATGAAGTGTCATGCTCAACACGACCTCCTCACTTAGCGAGATAAAACTATGCAGCCCAAGCAAGCCACTTAGTGCAAGAAGCCATATTAGAAGACAATTGTCATGAGTAAGCGCGCATCATGCGATTAGCACATGGCCACTTGATCTAGGTGGACATGCGCGCTTAGTGCGAGTGTCGCACTAAGTGCACAAGAGAGTTCTTAATGGCCAATCAGTTGGTGAAGCATATAAAAAGAAATGAAACATTTGAAATACTTGAGCATGAAGCAAACTAAGAAACCAACAAGGAAAAGAAGTAGAGGAAAACAAAGAAGCCATTATTGAAGGAAATCAGTTCCAGATCTCTGGTCGATCTGTTTCAATCCATTTCTTTTCCATTTTCTTCCCTTTCATCCCACTTTTATATTTGTAAGTCTCTCATGACAGTGAGAAGCTAAAACCACCCATTGTTGGGAGCTCTACAAACCGAACTCTTTTTGATGTAATGATTCTAAACTATCTTTTAATATAATGTCGTTACTATTATTCATCGCTGAGCTTATTCACATATCTACGGTTTGATCATCCATCTTTATGTACTATTTTTGGATATAAATATTGGAAAATGTTTGTATGCTAAGAACTTGTGAAGAATATCTAAAGTAAGTCATATCTAGGGATAAAGTGATCTTCTTTAGCCTGTGTATGTCCAATTATGAAACCCTTGGAAAAAGAGGACGAATCGAAATATAGCTGCTACACCAAAACTAGGAGCAAAGAACCAACCAGACTGACCCAGTGGATAAATAAGGAATACAGAAACAAAAACAGCAATTGGACCAGAGAATGCGATTGCATTATAAGGCCGCAATTGAACAGATCGAGCAAGTTCAAATTGACGTAACATGAAACCTATTAATGCGAAAGCGCCGTGGAGAGCAACAAAAGTCCACAGACCACCTAATTGACACCAACGGGTAAAATCTCCCTGTGCTTCAGGACCCCACAGTAACAACAAAGAGTGTGCTAAACTATTAGCAGGAGTGGAGACTGCAGCGGTTAAGAAGTTGCAGCCTTCCAAATAAGAACTTGCCAATCCATGAGTATACCATGAAGTTACAAAGGTCGTACCTGTGAACCAACCCCCCAAGGCGATTTGAATGGTCAATCTTAATGGAATTCATATAGTATACCATGAGTATACCATGAACTTGCCTCTCTAATCTTAATGGAATTCATATAGTAATCAATCGCCAAGGGATTGAGAGCGATATTAAGTGATTTAAGTTTTTTCACTCAAGGGATCTTGGTTAGAATAGACTAGTAGATGTGAGTGATCATCATATTAATGTTAAAAGAGAAAAATCAATAAAAAATTACATCAAGAGAAGTTCGGATAAGCAAAGCCCCCAACACATTCCTTAACTCATCACAACACCATCTCACAACTTCGAGCATTTGTTTTCTTAACCTTCATGTTCCTTGCTTTGCAGTTAATTATTTTAGTTTATACTTATAGTTAATCAATGAATGAGATTTTCTTTGAGTCACTAATTGCTTAATCATTAGATACACACGCGCACGCGCACACACACACACACACATAACTCTGAGTACAAGCATAGTCCCCATGGAATTCGATACTCAGTCTTACCATTTTATACTACTTGTACAACTTGGTACGCTTGCCAAGGAGTTAACAACATATCATAAACGTAGTGCTTCAAAAGTGCTTGTAATTGGGGGAAAAAGAAGTATCTATAGCCCTTTTTTGCTTAGTGTGAATAAGCCCCTTTCTCGATTGGAAAATCATACCTACCTTGCTTATATAGAGGATATGAGAATCTAAATTATATTGATTGATGAATTAAGGTACAAACTCATCTTATATAGACTAGTTTGTTACAACTAAGTGCTATCGATAAGTTGTAATTTAAACTAAGAAAGATAAATGTTGAAAGTAGTTTAAACTAGGAAAGATAATGCTAAAGGATAATGACTGATTTGAATAATAGGAACCTATAATAGAAGTTGTGATACAATTATCTTCTTGCTTATCTAATATGCCCCTTCAAGATAAACTCACCATTTGTGACTTTTATTTTGGTTGTAAGTTCTTGAAAGCATGCAATATCCAATGGTTTTGTTAGAAGATCAACCAGTTGATCCTTTATGGATATGTATGATACTTGAAGCTTTCCTACCTGAACTTGTTCACGAACAAAGTGATAGTCAAGTGAAATGTGTTTCATTCGTGAGTGTAGCACGGGTGTGGTATGGGTACATTTGACAACCCGATATTTTGCTTCATTGGAGGACCCCACGATTATTCATTGTTTCTTGGAAAACCAAGAGATTGGATTACCACCAAAGAAAGTGATGTAGATAGATGTAGATGTTCTATCAACAACATTCCCACCCCAGTCTGCATCAGTGTACATCAACATACTGAGGGAGGAAGATGGTTGAAGCAAAATACCAAAGTTGATTGTGTGTTTAGGGTAGTGAAACATGCATTCGAGGTGTTGTTGATGGAGAGAGGTTGGCTTGTGCGTGAACTGAGAGAGCTTATTGATGGTGAAGGACAGGTCATGTTAAGTGAGTGTAAAGTATTGTACTACTCTGATAATTTTGTGAAACTGCATGGCATCATTGGCTGGAGTGCCATCATGAAATTGGAGCGTAGCTGAAGATTACAGTGGGGTAGGTGCAGGTTTTTCCCCTTCCATATCAAACTTCTCGAGGACATCACGGATAAACTTGTGTTGATAGAGAAATAGTCCTGATTTGGTGAGCGTGAACTCAACTCCAAGAAAGTAATGAGGAGTACCCATATTTTGTTGGGTAATTAACACTCCCACAAACAAAATTATCTATACCCACAAAGATTATACTGTAGGAAAAATAATAACAAACACAAAAATTTAAAGTGGTTCAGCACCTCTTGCCTACGTCCATGGAACCGTCTAAAAAATATTTTTACTATCACAAGAATGATTACAAGATTGTAGCCCACCCCAAATAGTGTATCACTCTACAAACCCGAGTACCCCACTCAATGGTTATAAGAAATAATAACACTCTCACACAAAGACACTTTTCTCTCAACAAAGTGACTTTGTTTAACAATCTCTCTTCTCACACACTCTCTTCATGCGTTGTATTTCTCTACTCATTATCTTCTCTATTTATAGTGAAGATTGCCACCAACTATAATAAATAAGCTCTCTTGGAATTTGAAACAAAAACAACTTCCAATACATCCATTCAACTAAGATTCATCAAGTAAAATGCAATCTTCCACTTTTCATTTAAGCCACCTAAACCTTATTGATAAAAATTTAATTCCCAATGTGCATGCACCTTATCTTTTGGCTTGAAACTCTACAATTCTCCCCCTCAAGCCAAAAGAGAAATATCCTTCAATCAATTTGAAAGTGAACAAACTCCCTACCCAACGGAAGTATCTCCCAACACTTCCACAACATTAGAAAACTTCACTTTCTTCTTCACTTTGCTATCATGATTTCTCTTCCAGGCTTGACCATTCAAATAGCAAAGGTTACCTTTATTTTTCTGTCCTTGCAACACCAAGTGTCTCCCCTTGTATACCTTGCATCCCCACTTTGAACTAACATACTTGTACCCTTGTGATGTCATCTCTCCCATAGAAATCATATTGACAACAATAGAAGGTACAAACCTCACATTTGAGAAAGTTCAAACAACACCATCATGGAGCTTCATCCTCACGCTCCCTATGCCTTCAACCTTTATTTTTCCATCATTCCCTAACTTGAAATGGTCGAATTCTCCATCGGTTTTCAAAGTATTAAATATCTCTCAATCTTTGAAAATGTGCTTTGAGGCAGTACAATCCATCTCTCGTTTTATTTTAGCAACCTTATCATTTGTTGCCAAAAACACATCATCTTCATCTTCAACAATTTTTTCTACATTAGCTTGGGAGTTGGCGCCATCTTTGTTCATATCTCTTAATTTCTTCAAGTCATCCTTCATTTGTTTGCACTTCACTTGCACATGACCATTCTTATCGCAATAGTAACATTGAATGTTACTCATATCACGTTGCGGACGCAATTGAAATTTTGATCTTCCTGTTGGACGATCATGTCTACTTGAATGATTCCTCCCTAGCTCAGACTCCACCATAGCTATTGCATTGTGTTCATCATCAATATTTTTAGTTCTCATCATTCTCTCATTTTCTCTAAGAGCGACAGTCACCTCATCCAAATTCAAAGTTGATCTTCCCACAAGCAACGTTTGAACCAAAGCTTTGAAGGACCTTGGTAGTGAGGCCAACAACAACAATGTCTGCTCCTCATCAGAGAGTTTATTATCTACATTCAATAGTTGACTTACTAGCCGATTGAACTTGTTGATATGGTCATGGAGATCTCTTCCCATCTCCATTTTGAGTTGATACAACTCCATCTTCAAACAAAGGCAATTGGTTAGTGACTTTGACGCATAGATATTCTTGAGCTTCTCCCATAAGGCCTTCGGTGTTGTCTCCTTCAACACATTGTGTTTTATCTCGGGAGCAAGGGCTAACCGAATTGTGCTCACAACCCTCATTTGGATCTTAGTCCACTTGGTTTCATTTACAGAAACCAGCCTTTAATCTTTTAATGCTTAATCAAGACCTTGTTGCACCAATAGGTTTGAAATAATACTCTGCCAAATCATAAAATTTATTTTTCTATCAAAGAACGGTATCTCGAACCTTTGTGTGCTCCCGGCCATAGCTCTGATACCACTGTTGGGAAATCAATGCTCTGATACCATTGTTGGGTAATTAACACTCTCACAAACAAAATTACCCACACCCACAAAGGATCGTGAGAACACACACAAAGATTGCACCGTAGAAAAAATAATAATAAACACAAGAATTTAACATGATTTGACACCTCTTGCCTACGTCCACGGAATTGTCTAAAAAATATTTCACTATCACAAGAATGATTACAAGATTGTAGCCCACCCCAAATAGTATATCACTCTACAAACCCGAGTACCTCACTCAATGGTTACAAGAAATGATAACACTCTCACACAAAGACACTTTTCTCTCAACAAAGTGACTTTGTTTCACAATTTCTCTTCTCACACACTCTCTTCATGTGTTGTATTTCTCCACTAATTCTCTTCTCTATTTATAGTGAAGATTGCTACCAACTATAATAAATAAACTCTCTTGGAAGTTGAAAACAACTTCTAAGGCATCCATTCAACTAAGGTTCATCTAGTAAAATGCAATCTTTCACTTTACATTTATGCCACCTAAACCTTAGTGATAAAAATTCAATTCCCAATGTGCATGCACCTTATCTTTTGGCTTGAAACTTTACATATTTTTTAGTGCAAACCTATTGGAAAGAGCTGCAATAAAGGCTTGAAGGAAGTCATTGTTGTTGCCTTTTAAGAGCAAGTCATCCACATACACAAGGAAATAGTCTTTGATGTTCCTAGTTGCAAAAATGAGGAGTGATGGGTCACTTTTACTTGAGAAGAACCCAAATGATCTGATGAAGGATTTCAATGCATCATGCCATGCTCGAGGTGCTTGGCGAAGACCATATATTGCTTTATGCAGCTTGCAAACATAGTCTGGGTGTTGACTATCTTTGAGTTCGGGTGGTTGTCTCATGTGGACTTCATCTAAGAGGTTTCCTTGGAGAAAGACATTGTTGACGTCCAATTGATGTATCTGCCAACAACGAGTCAATGCTAAGGTGAGAATTACCTTTATGGTTTGTGATCGAACCACCAGTGCAAACATCTCCTGAAAATCCACTCTTGATCATTGAGTGAAGCCTTTTGATACAAGGTGTGCCTTGTGTTTGTGTATTGTACCATCAAGGCGATGTTTGATGCGGAAGAGCCATTTGCATCCCACTATGTTTTGACTTTTGGGTGGTGGTACCAACAACCATATGCCATTGCGAAGAAGTGCAGTGCATCAAACTCATTTGTTATGGCTTGCTGCCAGTGATTACTGATACCATATAGAGGATATGGGAATCTGAATTTTATTGATATATGAACCAAGGTACAGACTCTTCTTATATAGACTAAATTGTTACAACTGAGTGCTATTGATAAGCTGTAATTTATACCAAGATAAATGCTGAAAGTAATTTATACTAGGAAACATAATGCTATAGGATAATGACTGATTTGAATAATAGGAACCCATAACAGAAGCTGTAACAAAATTATCTTATTGCATTGATTATCTAATAACTTAAAGATATTGTGTCCATGGTTTGAATATAAAATAGGGAAAATATATGTTTTTTTTTTAATAATGACCATTAACATGTATGGATAATATATAAAGTATGGAAATAAAGAAGTTTAGTGTGTATTAACATTAACTTAAATGTGTTGCCTTAAATACGATGGGAGAATTTTGTTGCATATAATGTTCTGTATATGGCTGAAGCAAGATTATCTCAATGAAAAATATGTGATTTTTATTTAAAAAAAAATAGATTTTTTAAATAGTTACTGTGAGAGTAAAATTAGAATAAAAAATTGTTGGACTGGCCTAGTAAAAAATTTAATTTGGAAAATCAGGCCTTTTCAATTTTCATTGGCATATGTGTTCCCTAAATAAACATGTACAGGTAGATAATATAAGGTGATCATATCATCCAACCGTCACCATAAATTTCTCCATCACGGATAGGATAGAGGCTCAGAAGAGACCGACGAAGTTAAAAGAATAAAAAACTAATGTACTTCTAGATGGTTAGCGTTACGAAAACTGGGGCCAAAAGAAAAAGAACGAGAGAAAAAATAAACTAGAAAGTAGGCAGTGGTAAAGGACAAAAGGAATATCCAACTTTGTGGTGGGCAATGAATATATGACAGAGAGAAGGGAGGAGTTACTGGTGAAAGATAAAGAATCATAGATAAACCAGAAGATACCATGTAGCTTGAAACTTCTTTTTAACTTCTTTTTTTAATTTTTTGTGGAGCTAAGCATAGTTAACACAACAATACAAAAATAAGGTTTCAAGGGTGAATAAGAGATGATGATCATGTCTCCTAAGGTTATATATAGCTTCTATATATCATTCCTTACAATTTTATTTTTGTATTTCTGGGCTTCATGCCCTCTAGTTTTTACTTAAAAACAAAATGAGATTGAGGTTTTAGAATTATCCAAACAAACAAGGAAATCAGAATTTGATTTACCAACTGATGAGAAAAACATGCCACAGTTGGATTGAAGTTCTCCAAACAGAAACACTATCCCCACTCTATTTTTCTTTTCTTCTCCTTGGCTGAAGAGGAGTTACTTATATATTCACAATTCACATCCTTACACCCAGAGACACAGTAGAAAGTCCTTATACAAATATAAACAAAATGGTTTTTCCAAAACTAGTTATTACCATTGTACTGATATTAGTCCTTTTCTTTTTCATCTATGAATCTGAGGGTGCATCTTATTCTTCTGGTTCATATAATGTTGGTCATGGTGCTGACATTAATACACCATATGATCATCAGAAAGTTAATCTATCAGTTTACTATGACAGTCTTTGCCAATCTTGTGCAACTTTCATTGTTAAGGATCTGCTGAATGTCTTCTACAACAATCTCATCAGCATTGTCAATCTTCAGCTAGTCCCTTGGGCCAATGCTTATGTCAATAATACCAACAATTCCATATCATGTCAGGTTTAATTTTATCTCTATATTATCTTTGCTATGCTACAAGGAATTACATTTTTCAAATCATTATTAAGATATTCATTATTCAGTGAGTAACGTGGATGAATTCTATGTCAGTGGCAAAATTGACTCAGATATCATCAATTTGGTGATAGTTAGCAGTTATTTATCACTTATCACTTATCACAGGCTCACTCCAAGGTCTCAGAGAATGAGGAAAATAAATTTATTTTAGTTTGAGTTATTCTGAGAAGAAAATATATTTTTTAAATCAGCAAATACTTGTATATATAGATATAAAAAATACAGAAAATGTCACCAGAAGTACCATTGTTTACAATAGACATAGTTTCAGCACCCACACTTGGCTTACAGGTTAATAGATATTAATATCTCAACTGATATAAATATATGTTAACCGCCAAGCAACACATTTTTTATTTTACTGCTGCTGAGAAGAAAACATAGGTACATGCATTAATGCATTTCTGGGAATATCCAGTAAAGTATTCCTAAAATGCTAGGACTAGGAGTTATGTTTGTCTTTAATATATTTCAGTTTCTTTAATTTAGTTTTTCTTAACTGTTCATTTGCTTTATAAATGGAGTTTGTTAATTATGACGTTTTCACTTGAATCAGGGAAAAGGGATTTAACTTTAACAATGTCTTGTAATTTCTGTTCACTGAATTATGCATTCAATGATTCTAACTTAACGTGATTCTTTAGAATCATGTTGATATACCAGTTAACGTGATCTTAGATATTTTTTTATATGTTTGATTCTACATTAAATAGTTGATTTGAGTAATAGTAATTTTAAGTAATTTTTACGTTGAATAAAAAATTATTTGATTTATCAATAACTTGTCATTATAATAAAAACATTAAAATATAAATCACATTACTTTCAAATCAATTTTAATCAAACTTAATTTACAAATTCAATTTTATTTATAATTAATTTTTCAACACTCGTCCAAATGCATGTCATTTTTATTGTTGCAGTTTCACCCCATTTCTGGACATGTCAAAGAATATGCAATCCTTGCATATTCGGTAATTGTAGAGAATACTTAATCATTGTTTATTCTCTTCATCAATTTCACTTCTTCTTTTTATAATAATATCCGAGGTTTATACAATTATTCACTATGTTCTTTGTATTCGGAAAAGAACTGAAAGAAATTTAATGTTTATCTTTATATTTGATTCATATTTACACACAACATGGCAGAATGGGCCAGATGAATGTGAGCTAAATTCACTGGAATCATGTGCCCTTAATCTTTGGCATAAAGTGGTAAGTATACTCTAAGTTGCCTTCTCTAGTTAACCAGAATACATTGAAATCAACCAAATCTCTGGTGGTAACTAATCATGCTTTCTATAATTTTAATTGATCTTAGATATGTACAATAATATTGTGATGCAGGACATACGTTATTATTTGATTAACTGCTTTGAGTATCTGGTAATTGGGGGGAAAAGCATGGAATGGGTGAACTGTTTAAGCCAGTTGGGTTTGCCTAAGGAGCCTATTATGAAGTGCTTCAACATGGGAAATGGGGCACAGGTTATTTTCCATTTATTTCACTTCATAGTTTAAAACTATGTAACAGAGAAATAGGACAATCCAACCATAAACAAGACTTAAAGTTAATTTTTCTTTTTTTTAAATTTTTTATAAATATGTTGGACTTTTTTACTGACATATGTAGCATTTTTACTAGGAATGAAATGGATAGGATCGAGCATAGATAAGGACTACGCTAGGAAAAATTTGTATCCGTTATCCACCCATTATCCGTTGGGTATTCTTTTAAAAAATACCTATGAATTTTTTTGATATCCACATATATCCATGGATATCCATATGGATACTTCAAATTTTATTCCATGACTCTGTTTTGTTTTGTTAAGTTGTAGGCAGTGATAGTTGATCATAATTATATCTCTTAATCATGACTACAATAGTATGTGAAAAATGATAAATGTTGTATTCAACTTTGCATAGCTACAAGCGTCGACAACTTAAAAAAGAGTCGGGTTTGCAAAACGTTTTCTATTTTCACTTTTACTTATAAAAATACCAATTTATTTCTTATTTTTAGAAGTTTGTATAAAAAAAATTTCAAAAAAAATTATTTTCATTATTTCTTATACAAATTTTTTGAAACAAAAAAATAAAGTGAAAATAAAGAGATGTTTTTGTAAATAAAAAGGAAAATAGAACATTTTCTCAAATCAAACAGTCTTTAAAGTATGCAGTGTTTGATTAGGTGTTTCTGAACCACTTTGTATCTATAGTCATGAAAAATAATTAATAACAGTTAATTATATGTCATGTAATTAGTGAATAATTTCTGTTTGTGTAAGACTGTTTAGTGGTATTTACATTGTATAAAATGAATTTTTATGCAGCTTGGAAAAACATATATTAATCAAACCGCACAACTTTACCCACCTCCTTCATTTTTGCCATGGGTGGTGGTGAACAATCAACCTGTTGGAAAAGTTAGTTCCTTTCTATTGTTTCTCATATATACTTTCTCAGTCACACATACTTCCACGTGTCATTATTATGATCTTTTGGTTATTGAGAATATACTCATCAATTTGTTTTAAAATTCAGGACTATGCAAATTTTGCACATTATGTTTGTAAGGCTTACAAAGGTGCTGCAGTTCCAGAGGTCTGCAATCCTCCTTCGAAATGAATGCTAGTGAGAAATAATTTCAACTATTCAATAATACCGAGTATGTTAGTCCAGCAAAAGGGTGCATAAATAAAATGGTACATTTATCAGAGTTAATAAGATTCCTTGTAGATCTCTTCAAAAAATAAGAATGAAAACAAAGCAAAATAATCAGACGCTATATTTTTCCATTATTAAACTTGCATTGTTATATGCATGTGTATTCCACATGCATTCTCACTCTATTCCCCCTCCCACTCCCCAACTTGAACAAGTTAGAAAACATGTTAAATAGTTAATTACTCGTACAAATGTAGTTTGTATTATGAAACCTGCGAATTCTGTTAATTATTGTTAAATGCATGTTAAATGTGTGCCTGATATATATTATGAAACCTGCAAATTCTGAAGGAATTGATGTTCATGACCTGTAAACCTACAAGTGTAGTTTATAAACACCTTTCTATCATAACCCACTTAGATGTTGTTTAAGGACAAAATCATGATGATTCACAAGAGTGAAAATGAACAGTACCTTACATGTGTAAATCAATGTGTAACGTGAGACATATCTAACTCAGAGACTAATAAATAAATAATTAATAATTAAAAGTTAAATTGTAATTAGGTTAAATAGGAAAAGGTTTTTAGAAAAAACTACTACTTGACGGAAACAGTTGTTGTAAAAAACTAATACTCACTAACATGAAATAAAGTCTCATTCCTAAAAATGTTTTATCTAATCATAGTCATCATGAACATAGAGACACATAAAAAATAGTCAAGGAAGTGAAATCTTGTTTCTCTTATCTCTAAGGAATTAAAGTGCACGAGAGAAATCTCACTATGGAAAAAGATAAGCATTGTTTATCTATTATTTGTGAGAATCATAAATTTCAAGGTCCTATTGATTTCCTATAATTGTTAATCTCTGAAACTCTTAAGATTACGTGTGGTATCAAAGTCAGATTATGAAATTTATGATTCTCTAATAATATTATATATGAACTCTAATAATAAAATTCAGGGATTTTATTTTTTCCGCTACAAATATTCTTTTTTTAATCCGTATTGCTTTATCTATGAAAATCACGCAAACTTCATTTCACCGTGAGTAAGCAGCTCTCTATTCATCGCATTCGTGCAAGAAAGAAAGAAAGCATGGAGTTTGTGTGTAATTTGATAGGGTGGTTAATTTACTTCGTGATTGTTAATTATGTGCGTATGTGCTTGGCAATTATACGGATTTGAAAAATAAACAAGAATGGATAACATGAGTATAAGGATTGGGCCCTGCACATTGCTGCCATTTATAGTCTTTTAACTCAAGAAAACGTAGTGTTTGCAGCACAGTGTGGAATGGGGTTTTACGATTTTTTTGTCTCAAAGATTTAATTGAGAGTAGGATTTTCGTTTGAATGCAACACAACCACAGCCCTCTCTCTGCCATGTACGTGAACGTAATTGGGTTTTTAATTTTATTTTATTGGTTATAATGTGAATGCATGCTACATATTTGGTTTGGAATGAAATTAATAAAAATGATAATAAATTGTTAATAGCAATAAGTATCTAAAGGCCATGTATTTGGTTGGAATTAAGTGTATGATGGATTTGTTAGTTCCTAAATTGTTCAAATTTATAAGATTATTTAATTTCAAACTAATGATTATTTCAATTACGCATAAATAATGAATACTAAATTATATAATTATTGGTTTATGAGTATATTAAAATTCATTGTTACAAGACATTTATGGATTGCTCAAAGGTTGATTAGTTGTTCTTATAATTAATGAATATAATTGTAGGCAATTTATGTGCATCATTAGTTTTATTTATATATCCAAAGGTAATAGGTCATCATTCTAATTGGTACATATTTAATTGTCAATAATGTTATAATTTTACCAACATCATTATGTTGTATGTTATTTGTTGGTGTATCACCCAAAGGAGAACATCAATATACATTGATTGTTATCTGAATAAATTGTATGAATGACATGTGTTTTATATCTCAAAACACTTATGTGAATTTTATTATGTAATACCTATTCTCAATTCATTGAATTCTCATGTATCATCTGTGTCAATTTTTAATGGGCCTAACTTCTCTGAGTGGAATGAACAAGTCCAATTTCATCTCGGTGTTTTGGATCTTGATCTTGCTATATTGGAAGAGAAGTCTTCTACTATTATTGATGCTGTGGCGTCCCCAAAATAATGACTGGTTTAATAGTAATGATTTAAATAACAAAAACCATGGTAAAAAATTTTTTCTTCTTTTTCTTTTTCATTTCTTTCTTTTTTCACAATAATTAGGTTCAAAAGGAAAATCCTCACTATAGAGTCCTGAATGGCCAGTTCACAACTCTATTCGGAGTCATTTCTTTCTTACCACTCGTAATCTCTAAACTATTTTGCTGTTTCAAAAGGAAGAGTATACCAGCCATTACTTTAGGTCGTCACATGAAAATAATAAAATAAAATACGGTCGGTAAACTCTTTTGCAAATAAAGTTTGCTAATGCTTTCCTTTCAAAAAAACAAGGTTAAACATAAGTACATTCATCATTTAAAGCTGTCCAAAATATGGGAGTTTTACAAAATACATAGTGTCATCCAGAGCAAAGGTGTCCACTGTAGTGGCTTCAGCCACATGTATACAATCATCAAATTCCTATACAATAGGTCTACCCATACAAAACAAAAGAGTAAACCTAACAGTTAGTCCTAGATACACCCACCCTCAAAAAGTATATAAAACTAGTCCACTGAGCTGTCTACTATGATGAAGAGCCTCCACTAATCGCCATCTCTCCAGGGCCACTATCCTCCATAGAGTCTGCCTCAGATGCCGATATGACGTCCTCGGGAGAATCCACCTCAGGGAGTGGGTCCTCATCACCCTCTAGAAAGTCAAGAGCATCCACAGCAGGTTCGGGAGGTAGCTCCTCAAGGTCCTCCTCAGGGTCTTCCTCGGATGACGTCACCTCGATCACTTGGACTGGCTCCACTAGACGGTATGGTGTAGGCGTGGGTAGTATCCACTCCACAGTACGCTGAAGCGTGCGCGCGGGTTCATCTGGATGCACCAATGAAGTAGCCGTGAATCGAATCGTGCCCCGAAATCGGCACCTCGCGTTGCCTTCGAGGGTCTCCCAAGCTCCCTCTAAGCACTCCATCTCCACTCGATCATGGATTAGCTGCGCCGCCATCACGATCTACAAGAAGGAAAAGAAAGGGGTAGACTCTTTCACGCGATATCTAACTACGTAGCAACATGATGCGTCACATAACACTACATGCAAGTAAAAGGGGTATCTCTAGGCTTTTCATCTCTGGTAATCGATTACACAGCCTTGGTAATCGATTACCAGAGGCCAAACTCGAATTCCACAGCTTCAAGACATGAAACCTGCAAAAATGCACTGTGTAATCGATTACACATAACTGGTAATCAATTACCAGTGACATGTTCCTCTGTGTAATCGATTACCAGAGGCCTCTACAACATGCTGCCTTCATTTCTAAGCCTGGTAATCGATTACACCGCTTGGTAATCGATTACCAGAAGCCCTCCTAGCTTCCTGACCTCGTTTTCAAGCCTGGTAATCGATTACACTCCCTTGGTAATCGATTACCAGAGACCATCTTAGCCTCCTGTCTTCATTTTTAAGCCTTGTAATTGATTACCCACCCTTGGTAATCGATTACCAGAGGCCATATCCCATATATCAAACAAAGTTCACAGCTGGCCAGCCACCACACAAGCCTCCTTGCTTTGTGGTCTTCGTTCCTTTTATCTGTTGACTGCCAGGAGCTCGCCTGCTTAGGTACATCACAGGTTCTCACTGACTGACTATGCCCGGGTTGGGTCGGGATTGGTCAAGCTTGGTTTTGGGAAATAGCACCGCACCTGACGTCCCCAAGGTCTCCTGACCCCCGCGACATATCTCCAGGTACCACTCTATGGTCAACGAATAAAAGCAGGAAGTTTCACCCTTCTACACTTCCTCATTTCAAGCTTGTAGGATTATGGGGTATCCATCACATGTGGTACTAGGTGGCGGTCGGGCGATGGTGCAAAATAATTCTCCACATCCACAAATCACGTATAAACCCACCATCCCCTGTTGCCCACCTCCAACTGAGCTCACGTACTCTCACGTAGCCCTTATCCTCGTTCTTCTCAACGCCGGGTCCCCATCAATCCTCCCAAGCTTCCACAACATCCAAGTAATTCCACATCCAATCATCATGAACTAACAAAACCAAGCAAAACAGGGCAAAGGCAGAAAACTCTGCCCAAAACACAACTCAAAATCACAGCTTTTCACATACAAATACCCCAGTAACATTTCCTTCGTTCCAATTCGTTAACCGTTGGATCGACTCGAAAATTTTACTGGAAGTCTCTATTACATAAGTCTACATTTTGACTGTTGGGATCTGCAAGAAAATGTCCAGAACCCCATATGTACTACCCTTTTCACAACCAGCCATACACAAGCATTTTTCTGCACTTATACAAAATTCTGCTGCACATTTCAACAGCAAAATTCTGCATAAAGTGAAGATTTCGAAAACCACTCTTTCCCTCATCCAATTTTGCCCAAATTGAATCCTACAAGTCCCAAATCATGTACCAATCATGTCTAAACCAAGGGCAAGCTTCAGACCAAGGCAACACAAAATCTAGGTATCCAAAACCCCTCAATTTAATGGATTTTCAAGGTTTGAGAAGTGAAATTGAGAATGAGGTAAATTTGGAGCAAACTCTCACCTCACACAAGTCTATAACATCAATTTAAACTTGCTCAAACTGGATTTACACCTAAAATTCCACCGAATCAAAATTTGACTCTCAACACCCAATTTTACCCTAGAAATGGCTCTTTGTTCACTTTGGTCATTTGTTTTTCTCTCTTGCACAGCCCAAACTTTCTCATAAGTCCTAAATGACATTTCAAGCTAGGATTAACTCACTTTAACCTCCAAATGCCACTAAATCCAGATTTGGCCTTCCAACTCTCAAAACTCACTCTTTTTCCACTCATAATACCACATTCTCACTTTCTAACCCTAGGTTAACTCTACCCTTCATCTCTAACAGTTTTCCATAAGCAATTTCAGCACATAAACATCACAAGCATCATCATAAAAACCCTAAAACTGAATGGGTAAGCTTAACTCATCCAAACATGGCAAGTTCAACATGCTTTCAACAAATTTCTTCACAAATAACTATCATGAAGCAGAAACCTAGCAAAACTACCCATCATATCTCCCAAAACCCAATACCCATGAAAATCAAGTGAGAAAGAAGTCTACCCAAACCTGAAATTTCGAGGTCCCACACGTAGAGATGTGCTTCACGACTCCGAAAATGCCTTCCTTTCGCGATTTGGAGCAGAAATGATGACCAAAGGTTGGAGCTTTGTTGGAGCTTCAATGGTGGAGGAAGAAGAAGAGAATGGCAACGTGAGAGAGAGAGGAAAAGGCTTCTGAAATTTTGGGGCTGAGTGAGGAGAGAGAATACAACTTTTTAGTTTAAAAGAAAGGCTTTTTCTCTTTTCTATTATTTTATTTTAAGTTATGCCACATGTCTCCATTTGAGTGGAGCAAAAGGCCCACTTTTCTCTTGATGTGACTCATGCTCAGCCACATGAAGAGAAAAATCTGACCTTTTGAAAATGCCAAAGGCCTGCCTCGGTTTGCATGCCGTTTCTCTGGTTCCAGTCCCTCGCGTTTCTCTGCACTCGTCGGGGCCAATTTTCGAAAGTAGGCAATATATATATCAAAACGCTCAGAATAAAACCCCGAGCGTGGTTCAGAGGTTGGTTTTGTAAAATTTTAAGTCGCACGCAAAACGATGATTTTTAGACTGATTAATTAAGAATTTACCTATAACCTTCCAGTTATGGATTTCTCTTCCTTAATTAGCCTAACCTGCGTATCTTGCCCCCACTATTCCTACTTCTACTAGGAACATATATGCATATACACTGAATAATACTTATATATATATATATATATATATATATATATATATATATATATATATATATATATATATATATATATATATATATATATATAATCATTCAAAATACACCGTTTACAAAAATTCCGGGTAGAAATTTCCAGGATGTCACAGATGCTAGTAGCAATAAAGAGAAATCTCATTATAAGGCTTAGGAAAAATCTAACAAACTCAACTTAATGTTTATGAGAATGACTGTTGCAGACAATATTAAGATAACTCTTCCTAAGACCGATAATACTAAAATGTTTATGGGGTTAGTGGGAGAACACTCTCAAACAACTGATAAGTCTCTTGCAGGGACATTAATGAGTACACGGACTATCATGAAGTTTGATGGTTCACATACTACACATGAGCTTGTCATTGAGATGGCAAATGTTGCAACAAGACTTAAAACCTTGGGAATGGATGTGAATGAGAACTTTCTTGTTTAGTTTATTCTGAACTCACTATCATCTGAGTATGATCCGTTCCAAATGAGCTATAATACCATGAAAGATAAATGGCATACGCATGAATTGCACAATATGTTAGTTCAGGAAGAAACAAGGCTTAAGAATCAAGGAAGTCACTCGGTCTATTATGTAAGCCACCAAGGGAATCAAGGAGCTGGAAGGAAGAAGCATGATAAAGGCTTAGGACCATTAAAGATCAATGACGATCCTGTGCAAATCTAGAAGAAGGCATCAAAGAGAAATAATTGTCATTTATGTTTGAAATCTGGACACTTCCAGAAGGATTGCCCAAAGCATAAGTCTTGGTTTGAAAAGAAAAGTAAGCTTAATGCTCTGGTATGTTTTGAATTAAACTTAACTTAAGTTCCCCACAATACATGGTGGACTGATTATGGATGTACAACTCATGTTTCTAATACTATGCAAGGATTCCTTACAATCCAAACCATAAGTCCAAATGAGAATTTCGTCTTCATGGGGAATAGAGTGAAAGCTCCAGTGGAAGCAGTCGAGACTTATCGTTTAAATCTCGACATTGGACATCATTTAGATTTACTGGAAATTCTTTATGTACCTAGTTTATCTAGGAATTTAATTTCATTGTCTAAACTTGATGTTATTGGATACTCTTTCAATTTTGGTGATGAATGTTTCAATTTATTTCAGCATAATCATCTCATTAGTATGAGTGTTCTTTGTGATGGTTTATATAAATTGAAATTAGATGGTTTGTATGCTGGAACCATTTTAACTCTGCATCATAATGTTGGTACTAAATGTAGTTTAGTGAATGAATGATCTGTTTTCTTGTGACCTAAATGTTTAGGTCACATTTCTAGAGAAAGATAGAAAGATTAATAAAGAATGGAATTCTTCATGATCTAGATTTTATGAATCTAAATATTTGTGTTGATTGTATTAAGGGAAAACAAACAAAACATACAACGAAAAGAGCTACAAGAAGCACTCAGTTTCATGAAATTATGCATATTGATATTTGTAGGCCTTTTAATGAAAATTCTTTCGGAAAGGAAAGATATTTTATCACCTTTATTGATGACTATTCACGTTACGGTTATGTCTACTTACTGTGTGAGAAATCTCAAGCAGTGGATGCCTTAGAAATTTACTTGAATGAAGTAGAAAGACAATTAGACAGAAAAGTGAAAGTTGTTAGGTCTGATAGATGTGGTGAGCATTACGGAAGATACGATGAAACTGGACAACACCCAAGTCCATTTGCTAAACTCCTTTAGAAATGTGGCATTTGTGCACAATACACAATGCGTAGTACAATACAACAAAATGATGCATTAGAAAGGTGTAGGATTTATAATCCAAAAGAAAATTGGATGCAAAAATAATCAGTGAATATCTCATTGGTTATCCAAAAAAGTCAAAGGGGTATATATATTATTGTCCTAATTATAACATGAGAATTTTCGAAACCGGAAATGTAAGGTTCATTGAAAATGGTGAAATAAGTAAGAGTACAGTTCCACGAGATGTGGAAATTGAAGAAGTTAGGGTGCAAGTCCTTTTAGCTTGTGTCTCTAGCAGTAAGGTGATTGATCCTTTAGTTGTTGTTCTAAACAACAATGAAGAAGAACAACAAAATAATGAGCCCATGATACATAATAAACCTATTGTGGAAGAACCACAAGAAGTATCATTAAGGAGGTCTCAAAGAGAAATGTGGTATACCTATATGAAACAAAATCAAACTTAAGCATTAATGATAATGATCTAGTTTCATTTTCACAAGCTATAAGTTGTGATAATTTTGAGAAGTGGTTAAATGGCATGAAAGTGATGGAAGCTTGCTTTAGAGGCTTCTATGGATGCTGGATCTTTGAGCTTCAATGAGGTCCTTCAATGATGATTTTCAGCCATGGAGATGTTGTGGAAGATAAATGAGAAGAGGTGAGAGGAGGAGCTATCCACTAGGAAATAAGCCATGGAAGGAGTTGCTTCACCACCAAGAGAGTGCTTTGGATAAGAAGCTTAGAGAGGAAGCTTCAATGGAGGAAAAGAATGAGAGAAAGGGGGGAGCACGAAATTGAAGGAGAAAAAGAGGGACAAAAGTTAAACTTTGAAGTATGTCTCACAAGTTTCACATTCATCAAAGTTACAACAAGTATTACACATGCTTCTATTTATAGCTTAGGTAGCTTCCTTGAGAAACTTCCTTAAGAAGCTTCCTTGAGAAAAAAGGTCCCTACTACAAAGACTACTCAAAATGCCATGAAATACAAGGCTAAAACCCTATACTACTAGAATGACCAAAATAAGAGACCCAAAAAAAGAAAACCTATTCTAATATTTACAAAGAAGAGTGGACCAAACCTTGGCCCATGGGCTTAGAAATCTACCCTGAGGTTCATGAGAACCCTAGGGCCTTCTTTAGTCGCTCTAGCCCAATCCTCTTGGAGTCTTCTATCCAATACCCTTGGGGGTAGGATTGCATTAGAAAGAAAAGATAAATTCCATGGAACATAATGGTGTTTGAGACCTCATAGAATTGCCTCTACATTGTCCTTCCCTTGGAAGTATGGGAGGTTAATGTTAGCCTCTTGAGGCTTTCTTTCCTTTTCTCTCATATGGGAGTGAGGTCTAAGATGCGACCTATGCCTTCGTTCATAATAGTCACGAAGTTCTTCACTTAGGCTCTTGCAAGAGTCATGACTACTATAGGAGGCATGTTTTTTTTAAACTCTTTTAGTATTTTCCTTCTTTCTTCTTCCCTTATTTGTTCCCTCTCATTTTGATTTATTTCTACCCCCTCTTTTCCTTTTTCTTTTCTTTCTAGTTTTTCTTTCCATAACTTGAGGGAACTCAACTCATCTAAGATTCTAGATAGAGGGTCCTTATGACTAGTACCCTCACCATTAACACTGGATGAATGATGACTCATGTTGGTTCCTAAGTTGTGGTTCTTTCTTGTTGGGGGTTTGCAAAAGGTAAAAGCTAGGGTTCCAAAAGAACTCAAGATAAGCGTGATGAGCAAGAAGAAATTATTATGCAACAACGAGATAAACTAGGTGTGACTAGTAAAGAAAATAAGCTATGAAAGTAAGCAAGAAATTAAAGTGCAAGAAATGTAAACTAGGCGGATCCTAGGAGTGTTTGGATGACCACATTTAAGGTTTCCAGCAAAATACTCACTATCCTAAGGGAATATTGCCTAAAATTATTACACATAAATGGAAGTTTGGTAACCTATTGGAGGCTCCCAACACACTTCCAATGAAAGGCCTTTTTGTTACAAAATTTGAAAGCAATGAATGTAAGTAAATTGCCAATTACAAAGTTACAGAAAAGTCCTCAATTTTGGTGGTTGTTCACTCTGTGACGACCCGCCTCGTCGCAACGGTATCCACAATCTAATATTCAATGATTTCAATTTTTTTTATAAAAAGAACTTCCTTAATTTTTGATTATGAAAATAGAAGTGATTTTGTCACAACATAAATTCATCCAACAACACACCATTACTTAAGTGAATATGCATAATTACATAGAAACAATAATTCGGTACACGTCATACACATAACGAAAATTAAATTTGTTCATAGATATAATTAAAATCCCAGTTTTACATCTTTAACTCAACAAAATAAAACTTAAAAACCAACTACGGAGGAGTTGATTACAACACACAACTCTCTCCCAAAATAACGCCAACGTCATCATGTCGGCTCGGCGGCTCCTCACCAGAATCTTACTCCCTACACCCTGCCACTATCATTCTGCTCCCACGAACAAGGTTCGTGATCATCATAGGTATCAACCACATGATACAAAATTGCAAGGGTGAGTTCATTATAAAAAGAACCAATACCAATTCCAAATAACCACAATTAGCAAGGAACATAGGCAAACATGATGAGCATACACAACAATCATTATTCAACACTCATATCCAACAGATATTCATCATCCACATCCAACAATTACTCATCATCCATCCATGGACCCAATCAAGACTACACAGAATGATGCATGCACCTGACTCAACACTTAGATGCAATGTGGTATGTACCAACAACAACCAAATCTCAGGAAATAGCCTAAGCGTGTCCACACGACACTCTCAGTTAGGGAACTGTGCTGAGTTTGTCAAGACCACCCGGTTGTGCACGTAACAGCCCCCCTCCCATTGGTGATCAGCCTAGGAGCCCAAAGGTGTTCCCTACCAGGTGACAGCCCCCTAGTACAAAGTACACTTGGCCACAGTTACTCTATTTCCTGTGTCGTATGAGCTATGATCACATCCAAAAGTAAGTTCCAAAGACCATGGACCAATTAAAGCGCCTAAGCATCCCCTCAGAAATGCTTAGATTCTCTAACCATGCTAGTTACCCACATCTGGGCCATCCGACAAGGTCAGTGCACTCTACCCCTCATGACATACACTTCATACGACGTATGATCGTGACCAAAAGCTAGTACCAAAGACCCTGGAAGGTCAGTGCACAGTGCCCCTCACAAACATACACAACATCCAACATATGAACGTGGCCAAAAGCTAGTGCCAAAGACCCTGGAAGGTCAGTGCACAGTGTCCCCCACGAACATACACAACATGCACATGCCAATGCATTTCCAACATCAATCAACATTCCATTTCCATGTCATTCATAACATAAATATCATCTCATCTCAACGATGTTATCAACAACAACAACAACAACAACGTCATTTCATATTCACATATTCATCAATAATAACAATTCATGTTGACATGGTCTTTATTAACAATGTCATCTCAAATCAATATCATCATAATTATCATTATCATCACATATCAATTAAAATCCTTAATAGCGACATCAACAATAAATCGCATTTTGCACACACACACACACACACACACACACACACACACACACACACACACACACACACACACACACACACACACATATATATATATATATATATATATATCGCATCCCATTAGTTAAAACGTAATTTTCTTTGAAGAAAAATCAGCATGCAACAGGGACAGACAGATATCCTCATAGCTAGGTTCCCTGACCCTAGCTATGGTGTTAAAACGGTAAATTTTATAATAAACTCCCCTCACCTATCGTGAGCTACCCCGCGGATTCCTCGTCGCGTCACTTGAAGATTCCTTTTCGTCCTTGCTCGTCGATTCCATGCAAGCCTCTACCATGCCAAAACGAAGGAGACTTAGTATGGATTTCAGAAAACAAAGCTAGTAACAATGCTCTGGGTCAAACACCCACATCACTACATGAAAGAGCTGAGAGCACTTCGGGTTTTACAAAGGAACATCATTTGAAAATTCTGACCATTTCGGGTTTTACAAAGTCTCTTTCTCTAAGGTTTTTCAAAGGAAGCATAAGACATGCAATGGCGGTTCCAAAGTCAAAAAAGATGCAAAGACAAGATGAAACTAACAAGAAAAAAGCATAGAACCATGGTTACCTCGAAAGAAAATGAAAGGTCAGATTAGGGTTTCGTTCTCTACCGAAACCGCAAGTCAAGTTGGAAGATTCCGCTTGGGTTGAAGGGTTCTTCTCGGTGTGGGGTTTCAATGGAGAACAACGATGGTTTGTGGTGGCTAATGGTGGCTGTGGGTGATGGAGAAAGTGCTTGGGACGTTAGAAATGGATTTGGAAGAAAGAAAGGAGAAGAAATGACATTTTTCCTAAGCTACACAAAAGCAAAGGCTGAAATGCTTAAATAAGAAATGTTCTTGGGAACGGAAGCTTCGAGCACACTCCAGACATCGTCTCAAAGATCCCAACGGTCAGATTGTGGACAAGTGTCTTTTGAAGCTGCAGACCAAATTTCGAGAAGATCCAACGGTTAACGAAGGCTGGGAAGTGTTTTTACCAAGGCAGCTTCATGTAGCTTCCTCAAGAAGCTTCATTAAGAGGCTTCTTCAAGAAGCTTCCCCGTGGCTTCTTTGAGAAGCTAGATCCTTATCTACTCACACCCTTCTATTAACTAAATTAACCTCCTTGAAAATAATTACGGATAAAAATAACACAACAAATAATCAAACATCAAACATAATTACTAATAATATATATATATATATATATATATATATATATATATATCAGGGTGTTACACACTCTTTGGTGTTTCACTTAATTTGGAGTGCTTCTTAGTCCAATATTTCTTAAGGTGGTTGTCCCCTTGCTTCTTAACTCAAATTCTTCAAGGGATAACACTAATCCTTATTTCCAATTCCCTATATGGCAACTCACAAACAAGGAAACAAAGAGACAAACAATAACCAAAGACTGAAAGATGAAATGAAAGATAAACCAATAGATTTTCAAGGATTATTCAACAATTAAAGCAATCAAAGGCACATAAAAGTAAGCTAGGACACAAAGAGAAACCTAGAATGGCTTTAGAGCAGAGTAAAAAACAAAAAAAAAGACTCAAGAAACCTCTAGTTTTGGCACTTGTTTTCACACTAATTTTCAATTGATATTTCAGAACTAAGATTGGTATAAAATAGGCACCAATTATAGAACAAATTTTGAGCCAAAACAACAAGCACACTTCCCTTTCACTTTTTTTTCCATGACACTAATTTTCCTGCCAACTTATGTGATTTTTCTTATTTTTTCCTTTCATCCAAATCACTTGGTTCTTATTTTTTAAATTTTTTTCCATATGTCTAGAAAATTCAGTAAACATTTCATCTCAAAATTCGCAGTGACCAATTCCCAGTAATTTTTACAAGTTCATATGTTCAAGCTGCCAGCACCAACGATTTTAGACTACAAATTTTTTAAGCATGGTATATTGATTTCCTTAGGCTTACTTTCAATCTTCCTATGTATGTTGAACTCACTAGGCTTGTTTACCACAGTTTTAGGTGTTCGATATTAACTTAGGACCAAAATTTCAGCCAGCAATTCAATCACCAAAACTCAAATTCACAATAGACACAATCATAAGGAAACCTAAAAGTTCAAGAAAAGGTTCACAATCAAAGACTCTCTAAGAATTTTGCATGAACATGTTAAGGACTAATTAAAATGCAAGATTTTACTCAAATCAACTAATAGGCTAAAAGAATTTCATACACTTATGAACAAATGAGTTAGACAAAGAAACAAGGAAAATAAAATTCAGCACAACATAAGGAATCTTATGTGAAAAGTTTCATGACTAGACATGACTTCTATGACAAAACTACAATAGGTGAACAAGTCACTCTAGATTTTTGAGGTTTTCTTCTACTTTATTGTTTTTTAAAATTTTTATGGTTTAGGTTTCAACCACAAAAAATAGCAAAAACAAAACTCAAAGGAATCCAAACTCAACATAATTCATGGTTCAAGAACAAGAACAAGAAATTTTAACCATAGAAAATCAAATCTAGGTTCTATAGAAAGTTTAATTGGTGGAAATTCCAAAAAAAATCATGTTAACAACATTTAGCACAAGACATGTAAGGAGATACATCGAGAAAAATGAAGAAACAACAATGGAGGAGAATGTAAAGTTGAAAATTAATGGAGGTTTAAGGAGAACCTACTTGAAGCTCTTGTGCTCTGATACCACTTGATGGAAGCTTGTGTGAGAAGCTTCTATGGATGCTGGATCTTTGAGCTTCAATGAGGTCCTTCAATAGTGATTTTCAACCATGGAGATGCATTGGAAGATAATGGAGAAGAGGTGAGAGGAGGCGCCATCCACTAGGGAATAATCCATGGAAGGAGGAGCTTCACCACTAAGAGAGTGCCTTGGATAAGAAGCTTAGAGAGGAAGCTTCAATGGTGGAAAAGAATGAGAGAGAGAGCGGGGGGAGCATGAAATTGAATGAGAAAAAGAGGGAGAGAAGTTGAACTTTGAAGTGTGTCTCACAAGTTTCACATTTATCAAAGTTACAACAAGTGTTACACATGCTTCTATTTATAGCCTAGGTAGCTTCCTTAAGAAACTTCCTTGAGAAACTTCCTTGAGAAACTTCCTTGAGAAGCTTCTTTGAGACACACCCCTCTAATAGTTAAGCTCACCTCTTTGAGAAAAAAAGCTAGAGCTTAACTACACACACCCCTCTAATAGCTAATTAGCTCGCCCCCATGCCAAAATACATGAAAATACAAAAAGGTTCCTGCTACAAAGACTACTCAAAATGCCCTGAAATACAAGGTTAAAACCCTGTACTACTAAAATGGCCAAAATACAAGGCCCAAAAAAGGAAAACCTATTCTAATATTTACAAAGAAGAGTGGACCTCACCTTGGCTCATGGGCTCAAAAATCTACCCTGAGGTTCATGAGAACCCTAGGGCCTTCTTTAGCCGCTCTAGCCCAATCCTCTTGGAGTCTTCTATCCAATACCCTTGGGGGGTAGGATTGCATAAGAAAGAAGAGATAAATTCCGTGGAACATAATGGTGTTTGGGACCTGGTAATATTACTAAAGGGTTGTAAGAGAGTTGGTTGTAAGTGAGTCTTCAAGACTAAATGTGACTTTTATGGCAACCTCAAACATTACAAGGCTAGACTTGTTGCTAAGGGATTTACTCAGAAAGATGACATTGATTATAAAGAGACGTTTTCACCAGTCTCACGAAAGGATTCTTTCAGGATTATCATGACATTAATAGCCCACTATGACTTGGAGCTATATTAGATAGGTGTGAAAACTATCTTTCTTAATGGAGATTTAGAGGAAAATGTTTATATGGACCAACTAATGGGGTTCTCAGTTGAAGGAAAGGAACATATGGTGTGCAAATTAAAGAAATCAATATACAGTCTTAAGCAAACTTCCCGTCAATGGTATTTGAAGTTTAATGATACCATTGTTTCCTTCAGATTTAAGGAAAATATTGTTGATTAGTGTATATTTTTGAAGGTCGGTGGGAGTAAGGTTATTTTTATTATTTTGTACGTTGATGATACCTTGCTTGCAACTAATGATCTTGGTTTTCTTCATGAGACTAAGAAGTTTCTTCGTAGAAATTTTGAAATGAAAGATATGGGTGAGGAAAGCTATGTGATAAGGATATAACTATTCTGAAATAGATCACAATGATTGTTAGGCTTATCTCACAAAGCATATATCAATAAAGTACGAGAAAGATTGAAGATGGAAAAGTGTTCAGCATCACCCATTCCAATTTAGAAAGGAGACAAATTTAGTCTTCCACAATGTCCTAAAAATGATCTGGAACGAGAACAAATGGAAGCAATTTTGTATTGTAGAAGCAAAGACTTTGCCTTTGATGTATTGATGATGCCATATGATCATGATGTTTTGATGCCTTATGAAAATGCGCTTCTCAAGTTTAATTCAATACAAAAATCCAAGAATACAAGATACAACATCAAGAAGATCTCTAGTGTTTTAGGAAGGGAATTCCAAATTGAAACAACAAAAGGTTTGGCCAAGAAATTTAAGCTAAAATGTCTTTTTCAAGAGATTTACTCTCTGGTAATCGATTACCAGAGGATGTAATTGATTACCAATGGCCAAAATGATTTATAACAACTATTAGAAATTTGAATTCAAATTTTACACTGTGTAATCGATTACACATGGATGGTAATCGATTACCAACAGTTACTAAACATTTTGATTCAAATTTTAAAGCTTGTAATCGATTACACAAGTCTTGTAATCGATTACCAGAGTATATTTTCAGAAAATAATTTCCAAGAGTCACATCTATTCAAATGGTTTATGAATGGCCATCAAAGGTCTATTTATATGTGACTTGGAAACACGAATTAGGAGAGAGATTTCATTGCCCAAAAAGTTTTATCCTCTCAAAAGATTAAGAGAGTTTTTCTGAATTGAAATGTCTTATCCTCTCAAAAAGATACCTTGGTCAAACACTTGCATATTCGATAAGGAATTTTGATTGATCTTCATTGTATAATCTATCTCTTTCAAGGGAGATTTCTTCTTCTCTTCTTCTTATTTCTGTAAAAAAGGGATTAAGAGACCGAGGGTCTCTTGTTGTAAAGGATTCCTAAACGCAAGGGAAGGGTTGTCCCTGCGTGGTTCAGACTTTGTAAAAGGTGTTTTACAAAGAGAGTGGAAAATATCAAGTGGGTTACTTGAGGACTGGACGTAGGCAAGGGAAGTGGCCGAACCAGTATAAATCAAGTTTGCATTTCTCTCTTCCCTTAAACTCCTTTATTGTTTATTGCTTATTGTTTCTATTCAGTAAGATTAATTTGCATTATTATTTAGGAGTTCATTTTTAAAAGGAATCTTGGGTTGTTGGGATAAAGTCAAAATAGAATTTTTGATTAGGAAAAGATTGTGATATCTTAATTCAACCCCCCCCCCCCTTCTTAAGATAACTGAGGCCATTTGTCTAACATATATGCATCAATTGTTGGCAGTATTATGCATTCTTAAATTTGTACTCGACTAGACATAAGCTTTGCAGCTAGAATCTTAGGAAGATATCAAAGCAATCTGGGAATGCAACATTGGAAAGCTGCAAAGAAGGTTCTGAGATACTTATAGGGAACGAAAGATCACATGCTTACATATAGGAGGTATGATCATCTTGAGGTTGAAAAAAGATGATGTAACTCAACAACCCAAGAGGGGGGTGAATTGGTTTTCAAAAAAAACTTTACTTTTTGGAAAAACTGAACTGCGAAAAACTTTTCTAAAACTAAATTGTATCACAAAACAATTTTGAATTGAATGTAATCAATACTTAATCAGTCCTTCCTTACATATGATCCTTCATTAACATCCTTTCTTTCAAAATCATAAAATTGTGAGTCTTTTCAAACTTTGAATAAAAACTTGAATGAGTTGATTAAACCTTGAATGAGAGAAAGATATGAATCAAAAGATAAAAGACAAAATCTTTTATACTGGTTCACTCTCTATTTCTAGAGAAGCTAATCCAATTATCTAATCCACGACCTAAATTAGATTTTCACTATGCATTTAGAATCCTTACAAGCAATCACAAACAATCTACAATTCCGACCCTGGATAAAGAGACTAAGGCATCCAACACTACAACCCTCTTAAGAAGCAAAGCTATCCTAATGGCTTGATGATGCCAAAGGAATGCACTTTTCAAGTTTTATTCAAGACAAGAATCCAAGATATCCAAGAAGTTCAAGAAATATGATCAAGATAATTTCTAGAGTCTTAGGAAGAAAATTCCAAGTTGAAATAGAAAAAGGTTTGGCCAAAGGATTTAACTTAAAAATTTTTTTTAAAGATTTTTACTCTCTGGTAATCGATTACCAGTGGCCAATGTGCCTTCTGAAAAGCTTTTAAATGTTTTAAATGTTTTAGAAAGCATTTAATTGATAACACATGGCTTGTAATCGATTACCAGAGGTTTGGAACGTTTTAAAATAGCCATAAGAAATTTGAATTTAAATTTCAAGTTGTGTAATCGATTATAGTAAGTTGGTAATCGATTACCAGTGATTAAATATTCAAATTTCAAATGAGAAGAGTCATAACTCTTCAGAAGTAACTGTGTAATCGATTACACCATTATTGTAATCGATTACCAGTGAGGAATTTCGAATATAACTCCCAACAGTCACATATTTTCAAATGTTTTTTAATGGCCATCAAAGGCCTATATATAAGTGACTTGGGATACAAAAATTCTTCAGAGTTTTTATTGACCAAAAAGTCTTATCCTCTCAAAAGATTAAATTGTCTTATATTCTAAAAATTCCTTGGCCAAAACACTTGCAATTCAATAAGGAATTATTTGAGTGCTTCATTGTACAATCCGTCTCTTACAAGAGAGATGTCTTCTTCTCTTTCTTCTTACTCAAGAAAAGTGATTAAGGGACCGAAGGTCTCTTGTTGAAAATCAATCTGAACACAAAGGAAGGGTTGTCCTTGTGTGGTTCAGAACTTGTAAAGGGTTTTTACAAGATAGTGAAAACTCTCAAGTGGGTTGCTTGGGGACTGGACGTAGGCACAAGGGTGTGGCCGAATTAGTATAAAACTGAGTTTGCATTTTCTCTTCCCTTAAACTCCTTTATTTATTGTTATTTATCTTTTGCATTAAGGAAAATTAGGCACAAGGGTGTGGCCGAATTAGTATAAAACTGAGTTTGCATTTTCTCTTCCCTTAAACTCCTTTATTTATTGTTATTTATATTTTGCATTAAGGAAAATTAGTCTAAATTGAATTATAGTAATTCATAATAAGGGAATATTGACATTGTCTTTAAAGAAGGATAAAATTTTAATTAGGAAAATAGTTAGTGATATCTTAATTCAACCCTCCCTTCTTAAGATATCTGAGGCCACTTGTCTAACAAGTGGTATCAGAGCTTCATTCTTGTATAAAGTTTAGAAGCTTCAAGAATAATGGCCTCATCAAACTATTTGTTTCCCAAAGGGAATTCAATAAATAGACCTCCTATTTTTAATGGCGTGGGTTACCATTATTGGAAAACCCGCATGCAAATTTTTATAAAGGCAATAGATTTAAATATCTGGGAAGCCATAGAAATAGGGTCTTACATTCCCACTATGGTGGCAGGAAGCAAAACCATAGAAAAGCCTAGGGAAGAATGGAGTGAAGAAGAAAAGAGATTAGTGCAATACAACTTAAAAGCAAAAAATATAATTACATCTGCCTTAGGAATGGATGAGTACTTTAGGGTATCAAATTGTAAAAGTGCAAAAGAAATGTGGGATACCCTACAAGTAACACATGAGGGCACAACAGATGTAAAAAGATCTAGGATAAATACTCTCATGAGTATGAATTATTTAGAATGAATTCAATTGAAAGTATACAAGACATGTAAAAGAGGTTTACACATATCATAAATCATCTTGCATCTTTAGGGAAAATTTTTCCAAATGAAGATCTCATAAATAAAGTATTGAGATGTTTAAGCAGAGAATGGCAACCTAAGGTAACAACCATTACTGAGTCATGAGATTTAACTAACATGTCTCTTGCTACATTATTTGGAAAGTTACAGGAACACGAAATGGAATTGTTGAGATTAAATCAACACGAAGAAAATGATATGAAAAAGAAAGGAATTGCTCTTAAAGCTTCATCTTTAATCCAAGAAGAAATTGATAAGGAAGATTTAATTGATTTGGATGAAGATGATGATCTTAGCCTTTTTGTAAAAAGGTTCAACAAGTTCCTGAGAATCAGAAGAAATCAAAGGAGACCAAATTTTAAATCTAAAAGAAGGACAAAAGATTCATCCTCTACTCCAAAATGCTATGAATGCAATCAACCTGGACATCTAAGGGTTGATTGTCTAATCTTCAAGAAAAGAATGGAGAAGTCTGAAAAGAAAAATATTAGTGAAAAGAAGGAAAAGAGGGACTACATCACATGGGACGACAATGATTTGGAATCATCTGAAGATTCAGAAAATAAAGTAATAAATCTAAGTCTAATGGCCAAGAGTTATGAAAGCGATGAAGAGGTAACATCTTCAAATAAATCTATTTCTTTTGATGAATTACAAGATGCATTTGCTGATTTGCATAGAGAATCAATCAAACTTGCAAAATTAGTTTCATCATCTAAGAAAACAATTTCAGATTTAGAAAAAGAAATTTAAAAATTAAATAAAGAATTAGATCATCTTAAAACTGAAGTTTCAATTTCTAAACCAAATGATAAAGTTTATGTTTCTACTATTCCTGATGAAAAAGTAATATCTAATTCATGTAAATGTTGTAGCAAGTATGTAGAAGAAATTAAAGATTTGAAAAACTCGCTAAATTTTCTATTGGCAAAAATAACCTAGATGTCATATTAGGAAAACAAAGATGTGTCTTTGATAAGGCAGGAATAGGATATAAACCTGAAAAACAACAAAAATTTTATAAAAATTTATTTGCTTCCACACAAAATATAATTCTCCTTTCATCACTTGTTTTTATTGTGGAAGAAAAGGGCATGACACATCCTCATGTTATTTTAGGAAAAATTGCAACAATATTAAATTGATATGGGTCCCAAAAGGATCTTTAGTTAACACCAACACACAAGGACCCAATAAAGTTTGGGTACCTAAGTCACAAATTTGATCATGTAGGAACCTTTGAAGAAGAGATGGTACATAGATAGAGGATGCTCAAAACATATGATGGGAGATGCATCAAAATTCACTCATATCTTTCCCAAGAAAAGCGGACATGTGACTTATGGCGACAACAATAAAGGTAGAATTCTTGGAGTTGGAAAAATAGGTACAAATTCATCTTCCTCCATTGAGAATGTTCTACTTGTTGAAGGTCTTAAGCACAATTTGCTAAGTATTAGTCAATTATGTGGCAAAGGCTATCTAGTGTCATTCGATTCTCATAAATGTGTCATTGAAAATGAACATTATAGGAATATAAAGCATATAGGTTATAGAACCAATAATGTTTACATGATAGATTTGAATCAAAAACTAAATCATAATCAATGTTTTCTTATTAAGGATGATGATCCATGGTTATGGCATAGAAGGATTTCTCATATAAACATGGAACATTTAAATAAGTTGATTTCAAAATATTTAGTTATTGGCCTGCCAAAACTAAAATTTGAAAAAGATAGATTATGTTATGCATGTCAAAAAGGAAAACGAGTAAGGGTTTCATTTAAACCTAAGAATATTGTTTCAACAACTTAACCCTTACAATTATTGCATATGGATTTATTTGGCCCCTCTAGAACTATGAGTTTTGGAGGGAATTACTATGCCCTTGTTATAGTTGATGATTACTCTAGGTATACTTAGACACTATTCATTACTCATAAAAGTGATGCATTTTAAGCATTTAAGAAACTTACAAAAATTATACAAAACAAGAAAAATCTTAAAATTGCATCTATTAGGAGTGATCATGTGGCTGAATTTGAAAACAAAGATTTTGAATTATTTTGTGATGAACATGGCATTGAGCATAACTTTTCTGCACCTAGAACCCCTCAACAAAATGAAGTTGTTGAAAGGAAAAATAGGTCATTGGAAGAAATTGCTAGAACTTTACTAAATGATACTCTTCTTCCAAAATATTTTTGGGCTGAAGCCGTTAATACTGCATGTTACATCATGAATAAGGCTTTAATAAGACTCATTTTAAAGAAAACTCCATATGATAAGACTCATTAATAAGGCTTTAATAAGACTCATTATAAAACCTAACATCTCACACCTTCATGTATTTGGTTACAAATGTTTTGTGCTAAATAATGGTAAAGATAATTTAGGAAAATTTGATGCTAAGTCTAATGAAGGTGTCTTTCTTGGATATTCATTGCAAAGTAAAGCATATAGAATATATAACAAAAGAACTATGATTATTGAAGAATCCATTCATGTTTCTTTTGATGAATCTAATGCTATTTTGCCAAGAAAAGATATACTAGATGACATTTCAGAATCATTAGAAGAAATGCATATTAATGGAAAAGATCATAAAGGAAAAGGAGAAAGAAACAATGAAGACTCTTGTTAGACGAATAATATGACTAACTTTTGTGTAAGAAACTTGTGTAAATTGAATACAACTCCTCCCATTTATGGTCATTTTTGTAGTGTTGTAATTACTTTTTGTTAAATATAGGTAAGAAGGACTAAGTATCCCCATTTTGTGTATTTAATGATCATTCCTTTTTAATTTCAGGCTAATTAGGCAAGTTTGGTGGAGGTGCTGATTTTGAGCCGATAGCTAAGCCAATTCTCTAGCTTAGCAAGTCATCCGCTAAGCGCAACAGTTCGTGGCTAAGCGCGTAGAAGATCCTGGAAGCAGATGAGTTGTCCAAGATGCGCTCAACGAGAGTCAATTAGTTAAGCGCACTGCTCAAACCTCCAGGCTGAGCGAGCATGATTGGCGTTAAGCCAGAAGTCACTTACACGCGCTAAGCGAGCCTATCTCCCGCTAAGTGCATGCCTCCCAATAGAATTACCTATTTAAAGCTAAATCTCGAAACTGAGAAGGTTGTGTTGGAAAAAAACTTGAAGTCATAAGTACAAAACAGAAACATATAACACAGATTGGAGGTTTGTTGTGCCGTGAAAAATCACTGCCTTGAAAGCAAAATTCGGCTAGACCTTGATGCAATCTAGTTTGCCGACTGCTCCCCAAGGTTAACACAACGAGCCTATGAACACGTGCACTCGTGGCCTTAGGCTATGGAAATCACAGAACAATTGCCCAGAATTTTAGAAGTAGATAATAAGAAAAGAATTGAAAATTATTTTCTGCCTGTGCAAGCCCGTGCAAGACTATGACAGTCCTCTTTTTAATAGCAAAACCATGAAAAACGTCTTTTTCTTTTCCTGTCCACAAATCATAATTATTATCTACACATTTAACAAATTGACCGTTAGAGAATTGCTAATAAAGTGGAGGTTATGCTATTTGATTTATAGCTAATCAAGAGCATTAAAAAAAGGAAATATTTGTTAAAAGAATAACAATCAAAACTGTTTAAAATCAGTTAGGAAATTTGGGAATAAATTGTGGCTTCAGTTTGCCATTGTCCAACAGGTTGTTGAGTTTTTTGAGAGTTTCTAGTTGTGGAGAGCTGGAGAGAACTGAGCTTGAAGAGGAAGCTATCTTGCGAAGCATTGGATGAGATTTTGAGTGATTGTGAGGTTTCTAGAGGGGGAGGAGGCATCCCCACTACCTGTAATTCTTCAATCTTTCACTTTAGCTTCTCTTTGTTGTAAAAGAAGCCTCCCTGCTATGGAGAGCTAAATCCTCAGTTGGTTCTTCCTATGGGGTACTTGATGTAAATACTTTTATATCTATCTAATGATGTTTTATGTGTTCTCTATACTATCAGTACTTCATGTTAGTATGCTTTTGCCTTGATCACGTAGATGCATGCTTAGTTAGGGTCACTCAACATTGGGAAATGGTTTGATCCTTAGAACTTGATAGGATAGGGCTAGTTTATCGTATTGTCCCGAGGGATCGGGGTACGGGTTGGTATGTATGTCTTAATGCAGTTTTGGTCAAGTTTAGCCCAACAAGAGGGATCTGAGGGTGATGCTTGACTAGGATTAGGCTAAACATGCACGAGACATTGAGGTTTAGCAGTCCAGGAGACATGATAGAACACATAAACATTGTTAGGTAGAGAACATCTTTAATAACATCAGTCATCTAGTAGGAAGACCAACACGTTCTTTATCTATCTTCACACACGACTACTCATGTGATTTACTGTTGAATAGATTAGTTGCATACTTGTCCATACCATGCACCAAACTTTCATCCAAAGGCACTTATTTACTGAACCACAGCTTTACCAAGTAAAACAAGTTCCCCGAGAGCTCAATACTCGATATTCACTTACCGTTTTATACTACTTGCGCGATCCAGTGCACTTGCCGGCCGTCGAACAACTCTCAAGTTGATGAAGCCAAGACAAATGATGATCTTCCAAGAGAATGGAGAACTTCTAGATATCATCCTCTTGACAACATCATTGGTGATATATCAAAAGGGGTAACCACTAGACATTCTCTTAAAGATATATGCAATAGTATGACTTTTGTTTCTTTGATTGAACCTAAAAATCTGAAACAAGCCATAATTGATGAAAATTGGATAATAGCTATGCAAGAAGAACTAAACCAATTTGAAAGAAATAATGTTTGGGAGTTAGTTGAGAAACCTGAAAACTACCCAATCATTGGAACAAAATGGGTGTTTAGAAATAAATTAGATGAAAATGGCATAGTTATTAGAAATAAGGCTAGATTAGTAGCCAAAGGATATAATCAAGAAGAGGGGATAGATTATGAGGAAACATATGCTCTAATTGCTAGATTAGAAGCCATCAGAATGTTATTAGCCTATGCATCCATAATGGACTTTAAGCTTTATCAAATGGATGTAAAATTGAATTCTTAAATGCCTTTATTCAAAAGGAAGTATATATAGATCAACCCCCTGGATTTGAAAACTCAGACAAGCCTAATCATGTTTTTAAATTAAAAAAGGCTTTATATGGCTTAAAGTAAGCCCCTAGGGCTTGGTATGAGCGTCTGAGTAAGTTCCTTTTAGAAAATGATTTCTCTAGAGGTAAAGTAGATACTACTCTATTCATAAAGAGAAAAGTATATGATATTTTATTGGTTCAAATTTATGTTGATGATATTATTTTTGGATCCACTAATGAATTATTGTGCAAGGAATTCTCTCATGACATGCAAAGTGAGTTTGAAATGTCAATGATGGGAGAACTTAATTTCTTTCTTGGATTACAAATCAAACAAACCAAGACTGGAATTTTTGTCAATCAATCCAAGTATTGCAAAGAATTATTTCACAGATTCATGATGGAAAATGCTAAGCACATGGCTACACCAATGAGTACTGCTTGCTATTTAGATAAAGATGAAACTGATCAGTCAATAGATGTTAAGCAATATCAAGGTATGATCAGATCCCTTCTTTATTTATCTGCTAGCAGACCTGATATAATGTTTAGTGTGTGTATGTGTCCTAGATTTCAATCAAATCCCAAACAATCACATCTTAGTGCCGTTAAAAGAATCATAAGATATTTTTTAGGCACTATGAATATAGGTTTATGGTATCCTAAGAATTCCACATGCACTTTAATAGGTTATTCTGATTCAAACTTTGCCAGTTCTAAAATGGTGATCAGAGTCATACCCAAATCAAATAAACATTAAAATGCAGTATCTAGGAAGTGATCCTAGGTCGTCTCCCGGTGAGCAATGATCAAACAAATGTTCATAACATATAATAATAAAACAATAACAAAATGGGGGGGGGGGGGGGTGTTTGTTTTTGTAATTTAAACAGCAAGCAAACTTGAATCAAAAAAATAACAGAACTAAAAGATGTTGTTTCCCTTGATTCAAAAGCAAGTCTCTTATCCTAGGTTACGAGAATTTATCACTAGAACTAAAAGATGTTGTTTCCCTTGATTCAAAAGCAAGTCTCTTATCCTAGGTTACGAGAATTTATCCCTAATCAATTCAACCACTTAATCCAACCCGAAATTAATTTACTAAGCGAAAATTAACACAAGGCTGTCATTATGTGATTAATCAACACATACACCAATTAATCCCTCTCTCATGTCCATTAAGCATGAACGTTAATTAAGCACAGAGACAATTAATCAAGCATTAAGCATGCATGGATTAATATCAGCAACAAATACAGAATAATTGGTGAAGGGGAAAAACTGATCAAAATTTAATATTAATAACAAAACCTCAAAGAGAGCTACGCTTAATCCTCAAGAGAAAACAACACTAGAGATTCAGCCTTGCATTAACAGCAGAAATGAAAAGGAAATCAAAGGCAGAAAACAAACTGAAATTAGAAGACAAAATGAAAACAAAATTGGAATTAAAAGAGAAAACGAAACTGGAATTTGAAGCAGAAAACAACACGTAAAGAGTTAAAGGAATTTGCAACATGTTTTGCTAAATATAACAGAAAAAACATCATAATCCATCCTTTAGAAATTAAAAAAGAACAAAAAATGATGGAAGGATTGGACAACCAATTTTACCCACCAAAAGCTGTTTAGAAATCTGTTAGAAACATGATTGCCACCACTGTTCAAATGTACTATTTTGCTAGTGGCAAGTCCTTCTTAAACCTATACAAATATATATAGGCATGATTTTACTTTTATATACTTCATTTTAAAAAAAATATTTGGGAAAACTATGCAAACATACATCAGTATATCATTGAAACAATACTGATTAGACAGTCCATGCGACATAAGTAGGCAGCTGTCACAAAGAAGAGAAATATTCTGATACACATTGCTTTTTCTTTACCTTTGATATGAAAAAAAATCCAATGTCATGTGATTCTCAAAGCTTTTTCGTATTCTTGTCCATTTTTTCCCTTCCTATCATAGGTTTGTGTCCAATTTTCTACTTCTAGCTTTGCAGCATCCAATTCCACCGTTTCTTGGCAAAAGTTGCCTACCCTCATCTTTTCTCAGCTAGCTAAACCAGCCACTCTCTTGAATTCAAGCAGCAAATTTTTCTCTCATTTTTTTGTTTTTTTTTTCTTTTTCTAGATTCCATTGACACGGTCCTTTTCAAACATGATGAAGTAGACCAGACATACACATGATTAGCTCAGAAAACTTGGAATGGAATCTACAGAAAAGTTACTTGTGGCCTTGTAGTATATCTTA
Organism: Glycine max; assembly: GCF_000004515.6. Lineage (NCBI taxonomy): Eukaryota > Viridiplantae > Streptophyta > Magnoliopsida > Fabales > Fabaceae > Glycine > Glycine max. The sequence continues at coordinate 23,580,467 of NC_038242.2, forward strand.
CTAGAGCATGTTTGGATTAGATATTTTTTCTAACACTTTAGTTTGATTTATGGAAAAGGAACTGATAGAATTAATGTTCAAATATCTTTAGTAATTTAGATTATAATCTTTAATATAATTTTAACATAATTTAATTTTTGTACATTGTAAATATAAAAATCTTTCTACTATCAATTAATTATAGATACTGTAGATAGTATGGCTTTTAAAGTAATTACTTCTAAAGTAACTAAACTTATCATATATGTATGGTAATTAGTAATTAGATGATAGAGTAAAATTCTTTTAACCATACACTATTTACTCATTTTAAAGAGGGAAACAATTTTTTTAGACAATTCAAACAAAATATATCTTATAATCACTTTTCAGCTAACTTGATACGTTCATTCCTATACTCAATTACAACAATAATTGATTATATCTATTATCAATTATTGAATTTTTTTTTTCACCGTAGTGATTTGGTGAACTTATTGCTCTTTCCTCTGCTCAAGTGCTTATATAAATAACTCACTGATGCAACTACAAAGGCTACTATTATATTATATCAGCAATGGAAGTATATAAACTGCACATCATTAGAATAAGAAATTAAGTTGAAAGAGTAATTCCAAATTGAGGTCGAGGAAATAACTCAGACTACAAGTACTGACCATCATGCACCAATGAAGGGATGTCCTGTAGCATGTATTCTCAAATAAAACATTTAAACAGAAACAGGTACTTCCTTCAGCAGCTATCAGAATTAAAAATGTGACTCGAGCAAATGAAAGTTATTACTTTTTTATAGTACCCAAATTAAATACCTCATTTTATTTTTCATACTTTTGCTTTGGCTCAAAGGAAGAGGGGATGAGAGAGGTGGTGAGAATAAAATTACTTGATTGCCTTGGCAAGGAAAGGATGAGACAAGTCTTGAAAAATCAATCCACATTAAAATGAACAATGAATAAAATTACTTGATTGCTTGCCAAGGTTCTAAATAGGGGATTGGGAGTGGAAGGGAAACATAAATTCGAAAAAGTGTTCATTTCAATTTCTATACAAATGCATTCCATAACAGTCATAACTATTTACAAAAATAATAATACTCATAACTATTTACAAAAATTAGACTATCATAAATTCGAATATTATGATATTCTAATTTTCCTGAAATTGAAAATAATAATACTCATAACTATTTACAAAAAAATGAAATGAAATGAATATTATGATCCCTTATATTGATAATTTCAAAACATAAGTTAGCACTAGTTAGTTGATGGTAACAATGAAGAGCAACATTTGTGTCCCTATCATGATCAATAGTGTCCAAAACAACTTTATTATACCAAAAGGCAACAACAAAAATTGAGAACTGCTTCTCAAGATTTTGAGCATTGCAAAAGCACTTTCAAAGTCAGAATTCTTATTATTATGTTCACAATAACTTTTATATAAAAGTTTCAAATTGAGAAGTTATTATGACCACCAAACTTTAATTGATAAATTGGAACCTCCATCAACCTACCACAAACGAGTAAGAATCCAATCAAAATCAGTACCACAACAAGAAAACTCAACCAAACTATTCACGAAATCAAAAGCTACGTATTAAGCTATTCATTAACCTGCAGTATAGTTAAAGTAAATATATTCGGGATGAGAAACCCTTCGTTTTGAGGTGGCGCGGAATTTTGGTTCCCATTCTCATCTTCCATGACAACCAGTTGAGTAGAATATGATTTTCTAGAAACGTTGACCTCAACACCTCTGACTTTGCATCTTGAATTGAAGTAGCAATTGCTTCAAATGTTGCCTGTCCATCTACAAACCATTGGGCTTGGCTCCCATCTTCAGTCAAGCCTCTTATGGGAGCAAAGGAACCAAAACATTCCATGTAGTGGACATTTACAGCCAATTCTTTATAAATGAAAAGGGTAAGATCAACAATGGAAACTAAAGGTTCTCTGCTGATAAACCTGACCATCTATAAAATTCTATAAAGAATAATGAACAGGGAAAATTAGTGATAGGGATTAAGTGATACTTAAGTTCCATAAAGTTTATAAATCATTGAGAAGTCTGTGATCGGAGTGTCAGACTAAAATTGTACATTAATTTCAGAAGAACAAATACAAAAGCAATCAATACAAATAGCTATTTTCCCTAAACAAGACATCAAATGATTTCTTTTTTTTTTTTGGGATGAGAAACTTTTGTTAACTTAAATATTATATTTCTTTTTTTATATATATTTAATACAAAAAGTTAAACAACATTTAAATAATAATTGTTTATATAAATAATTATTTTTAATTCTAAAGAATTCAAAATCACATAAGATACATCAAAATGACTAATTATGGACTATTTATTTATTTATTTTCTTTAGCATGATCATTGACTGTTTTTTAATGGAAAAAAAAAAGAAGGAAAGTAGAATTAATGCAAACCATCAAAAATCGCTTTCGTCCTTTAGCTTCTTCCCATTATTCGGAGTTGGAGAGACACCTTATCTTTCTTCATCCCTCGGCCATAACACCAACACACCACACAAGAAACCCAGCTCCAACTAACTCCAACCCAACACACCAATTACTCTGCCCTATGATCTTATACATTACTACTATTTTTTAGTATAACTTAAATAAATTGAAAGAAGATATTTTTCTTCCTAATAATATACCAATTCATTTCAAAGAGTGATGGATTCTCCACAAAAAAATAATTAAGTTTTGAAGAAAGAAATCTTCACTCACTACAAGTACAAAAGTTTAAGATGGGAAACCGATCCTGGATTTAAGGCACTAACTAACATATTTAGGGCCTAGAAGATCTTAGTTGTAGTTTATAGTGAGTGGGAATGAGTAGCTTGTTACTAATAAAGAGTAATAAGAGACAAAATTTCTTACCTTGCTTTCCAGAAAAACAAGATGAGATGGAATGGAGTGATCATAAGCAACAACAGATAAGTAATCAACTCCTGCAATAGAAATTGAATTAATGCAATAAAAACTTTAACAAGAAAAAAAATTTATGACTACAATAAATTGGAACAGCAAAAGAATTCCACTGTAGTTGCTCCATTGTACAAGATATTAAAATTGGTAAATGGAATTATTATTAGTATGAAGTCTACCTCCAACTTTTCTACTTTTGCTTTATGGTCTTCAGGAAGCAGCCGGACCTCATCAATCAATTGGATACACTCGGAGACATTCTCAGGGGACACAAATTCCAATTCCACATGTACACAAAACTACAGATCAATAATCAAATAATTGTCATGCACCAAAAAATTTAAGAAAAAAAGTGCAACATAAATCAATGCTGAGATAATAATATCCTCTATCAGCAATCATGTGGAGAGACCATTAATAGTGCGATCATCTTTTTGTTTTCTTTTAATATGGGTACAATGTAAACATCGATAACTTGATATTTCTTAGACACAACTTCAAATTTGACATTGTCAGTCAATTTCAAAATGTAAAAATCACGTTCAACAAGAATTTATAATTTATATCAGGTTAAGAATAGTTTAAAGTTTTTGTTCTTTAAATTGACTCAAAAAGAGAAAAATGGGGTAAGAAATCTTTAATACAAATGTAACAGAGATCTTAGGATTCCTAATCTGGTATGGACATCTAGAAGGAATAATGACAGCTTCTTCAACATGTTGCTCAAAAGTCCATAGTTCAATTTCTGGCAACAGTGACATGTGAGTTAGATTTAGTTATGCAGGATTATAATTATAATATATGATAAAACACGGGTGTACTTACTAAACTCCTCCTTAAGTCTCATCTTGTGAGTATTGTCAAGAAAGAAGCTTTGATCCAGAATTGGATGAACCATCTGCATACGAGAGAGAAAATAAATCATCATCAACTCTGACAAGATCATGTTGTTAAGAAATTGAGCAGAATTTATATGTGTGTGGCAGAATTTATGTAATGCGTACCTTGACTCCAAAGATCTAACGTGGTGCTACCATTGTTAATCCTATTTTACCCTAAAATGACCTCGATAAAATTATAATTCTGCTAGCAATGCCTAGTGTCAACAACAAAGACTCAAATCCATGTTAAATACCAGGATATTTGGGAGTCAACGTTTTCAAATCAGGTCAATTTTCTAAAATAGAAATAAGACACTATTGACAATAAAGTATAAAAGCACACAAAAGACAAAATGTATCCTCAAAACAGGAGAGAAAACATAAAAATCTTCAAAACCAAAAGGAAAACCTGACAATACAAAATAGCTGATGAAAAAAGGTTGTGTAGAGTAACAACACCAAAAACAAGCCAGACTAAAATCTTCCACAAAACCAGATTTAGTTCCTCAAAATCAGTATCACCAGAAAACTAACAAAATAAAGACAAAATTCAAAATGCACCTAAAACATTTCCAAACTAACAGGATAAACAGAAAATTGAAATCGTTGCAAGCTAAACTCAACTGATTAGCAAGGAAGATCCACATCTTCCAAGAAGAACTTCTCACAATCACATCGAATTCAGCAATTGACTACGTGCTTCACAAATCACAAGATTCAAATCATCCTCCAGATAAAACATAAAACCTTCACCCTCACCACCTCAAAACAATTTAAAAAAAAACGGAACACCAATTCAAATTTACCATAGAAAAAAGTCTCGGAATCAGCCAACAGGCACCAAACAGCTTGTCTTTCGGAAAAAGAAAAAACAATGAAAACAAGAACGTTATTAAGAAAAACGATGAAGATTGAAGCAGAAAAGGACAAATTCATTCTAATTATAAAAAATAAGTGACAAATTAGTGTTTTCCTCTTCGAATTCAAACCCTAGATTACATATCCGAAAGTGAAACTAGTTTTGTGGCACTAACCGGTCGAAGAGCTAAGCCGATTTCCGCCGAAGCACGAGAATAAGAGAAAAAACGGAGTGGCAGGGTTTACACGGAGATTGAAGTGGATTTGACTAAAATACTCGGCCCGGTCCATAATCCAAAGGCTTGTGGTCATTTTGGAGTTTGATTTCAAGATAAAATGAATATCATTGTTGAAACTAACAAGAAATTGCCATAAAAAATAATGTTAATCTAAATTAATCCATAAAAATAATGTTAATCTAAATTAAAGTTTAATATTACTAATTAATATATTTTATCTTTAAAATTTTAAACAATTATTAACTAAAAATTAATTTAAATTGAATGGTTATTTTTTGAGATTAAGTATTTACTAAAAAAACAAGAGACTAGTATTCAAATTTAAATAGTCTTAAAGAGTTTTACCTACACCAACAATCGTAGGTATAAGACTTTTGAGGTTATACCTACATCAATCAATTATAGGCACATGTTTTATGAAGTTTTATCTACATCACATAGTTGTAGGTATAAGTTTTTTAGAATTTTGCCTACACTGTGCTTGTGTAGGTAGAAATCCTTTTGAGTTTTACCTACACTAATCAACCATAGGCACAAGTTTTTTGGAGTTTTACCTACACAATGTAATTGTAGGTAGAAGTCTTTTTCAGTTTTAATGAATTTACTTACACCAAATAATGGTTGGTACAAATGGTTGAGTTTTACCTACATTAGTCACTTGTAGGTAGTATTTTTGAGATTTACCTACACTAATTAATGTCTGTAGGAAAAAGGCGTCCGTAAGCATAGGTCATTTTTCTTGTAGTATAGCTATTATGAACCTTTGGACACTGCTCCCCGGCAACGGCGCCAAATTTGATCGAGGCCGTACCCGAATCAAATAAACATTGAAATGCAGTAACTAGGAAGTGATCCTAGGTCGTTTCCCAACGAGCAATGATTAACCAAATGTTCATAAAAAATAGTAGGAAATAGTAACAAATTGTGGGGGGGGGGGGGTTGTTTGCTTCTGTAAATTAAACAGCAAGTAAAATTGAATTAGAAAATATCAAAATTAAAATACGTTGCTTCCCCTTGATTCACAAGCAAGTCTCTTATCCCAAAGCTTACAAATTTGTTTTAAATCCAAGCCCATAAATAAAATAAAATCAAATCTAGATAAGATAAGATAATATCTAGATGAAATAATATCTAGATGAGATCAAATCTAAATAATATCGAGATAAGATAAAGTCTAGATAAGATAAAATTTTGTAGAATAAAATAGTCTGCCCTCTTCATGTCCAAGCCCAATTTTGGATTCAAGCCCAATGCTTCATTAATTCCTAAAATTAGATTAAAAACATCAAATTAGCTGAATGGACCCAAATAATAATACTGCCTAATTAATTTGACAATTAAGATTAATCAGTACTTAAAATGGTGCAAAAAGGGTTAAGAAATAGGAGAAAATAATGGCACATCAATGATTCACTCTGAGGTGCATGGTATTTCTATGATCATTGATCAATCTCTATTCTTTTTATTAACTAAATTACCCAGTCAAGGTGCACCTTTTGAGGGCACCATTGTTGATGACTGGAAGTTTGATTATTCTAGTCATGATGCTCGTTGTATGGTCTATAATTACTAGGCTGATATAACCAGTACATTGCTTGCTGGATCATTAACCTTTGATTGTCACATCATGCACTACATCATAGTTAGAATTTTGCTTCCCCGTTCTTCCAATCTGGCTCAAGCCTCTGAGGAGGACTTCATTTTGATGTGGCCTTTCCTTACCGGTCGCCAGATCAACTGGGCTCACTTGGTTAGGTACTGAATGCATAAGGCATTACAAGCCAATACACCTCTTCCATAGCCTCAATTGGTCACCCTTTTTCTTCGTCACTTTCAAATTTCTCTTGATGACGAACCTTTTGTTCAAGTCAAGAGATCTTTTGCCATTGGTGCTGGTGTAGTAACTTCATTTGGTTACCGTAAGGATCATGATGGACAGTGGCTTAGGAAATAGGACTTACCACATGAGCATACTCCGTCACCTCCGCCACAGAGAGATGCTTCCTCTGCTCTTATAAATGAAGTCCTTTCTAAACTTCGTGAGCTTCGAACATTTGTCGGTTAACATTTTGATGCCATGGATTGTCGCATAGATGCTATTGATGCTCGTTTTGACGGCATGGACACTCGTATTACTCAGCTTGAAGATGACATGGGTTTCATTCGCTATTGCTTTGATCCACCAGCCGACCCATAGTTCTTTCTACTATTGCAGTTCTTTATTTTAGCCGTGTATTCTGGCTTTTATTGCTTTAGTTATGATTCTGTTGGATTTTATTATGGATGGTTATTTTTAGATTTTGTGTTTTCTTACTCTTAGATTTTGCATTGGTTGTTCACGACTTTGTATAGTTTGCTTTGATTTATGAATGACTTTGTTTGATATTGATTGTATTACATAGTTCTTTTCACATTTTTTGGCTTTTTGATGTTGCCAAAGGGGGAGAGAACAAGAACATGGGTAGTTAGAAATTATTAGAATTTATCCACTTTATCAACTTAGGCATAAATTCTAAAAGATAGGGGGAGAAAGGGTTGTGTGTACACATTATCAAAAAATATGTTAGCTTATCTTCATTTTAGGATGTTGTCATCATCAAAACGAGGGAGATTGAAGAAGCAAAGCTATCCTAATGTTTTGATGATGCCAAAGGAATGCGCTTTTCAAGTTTTATTCAAGACAAGAATCCAAGATATCCAAGAAATTCAAGAAATATGATCAAGATGATTTCTAGAGTCTTAGGAAGAAAATTCCAAGTTGAAACAGCAAAAGGTTTGGCCAAAGGATTTAACTTAAAATGTTTTTTTAAAGAGTTTTACTCTCTGGTAATTGATTACCAGAAGATGTAATCGATTACCAGTGGCCAATGTGCCTTTTGAAAAGCTTTTAAATGTTTTAGAAAACATGTAATTGATTACACATGGCTTGTAATCGATTACCAGAGGTTTGGAACGTTTTAAAACAACCATAAGAAATTTTAATTTAAATTTCAAGTTATTTAATTGATTATAGTAAGTTGGTAATCAATTACCAGTGTTTAAATATTCAAATTTCAAATGAGAAGTTATAAATCTTCAAAAAGTAATTGTGTAATCGATTACACCATTATTGTAATCGATTACCAATGAGGGTTTTTGAATATAACTCCCAACAGTCATATATTTTCAAATGTTTTTAAATGACCATCAAAGGCCTATATATAAGTGACTTGGGATATGAAAATTCTTCAGAGTTTTTATTGACCAAAAAGTCTTATCCTCTCAAAAGATTAAATTTTCTTATCTTCTAAATATTCCTTGGCCAAAGCACTTGCAATTCAATACGAAACTATTTGAGTGCTTCATTGTAAAAGCTATCTCTTACAAGAGAGATATCTTCTTCTCTTTCTTCTTACTCAAGAAAAGTGATTAAGGGACCAAGGGTCTCTTGTTGTAAAGTGATCTGAACATAAAGGAAGGGTTGTCCTTGTGTGGTTCAGGACTTGTAAAGGGTTTTTACTAGTAGTGGAACTCTCAAGCGGGTTGCTTGGGGACTGGACGTAGGCACAAGGGTGTGGCCGAACCAGTATAAAACTGAGTTTGCATTTTCTCTTCCCTTAAACTCCTTTATTTATTGTTATTTATCTTTTGCATTAAGGAAAATTAGTCTGAATTGAATTATAGTAATTCATAATAAGGGAATATTGATATTTCCTTAACGAAGGATAAAATTTTAATTAGGGAAATAGTTAGTGATATCTTAATTCAACCCCCCCTTCTTAAGATATCTGAGGCCAAACTAGAAAACCCTATTCTAGCAAGCTATAAGCAATTCATGCACAAACCACACAAGACTGTGTAAAAACCATACACAAAGAAACCAAGTAGGAGAGATACAACCTGGCCAATCTTTCCACAAACACCTTGCTGGATTGCGAAGTTGATCTTCTTCTACTCAAAGAAACCACTCACTTTCAGAAAAGATCTTCCAAATCAAAAGACTTAGGAAAACAAGGCAGTAAGTTTCGAGGTCACCCTGTCATGCACAGGAAACTCCCCTCCCCATGGTTATCAGCCTAAGTCTCCAGGGAGTTCCAAACTGAGTGGCATGCCCCAAGTACAAGTATTCCCCCTCATGAGAAACTACAAGTACTTACTGACAAAGTTTCTATTTCCATGCAATATGAAGTATGAAACATGGGAACAATCAATGCACTGACCGTGGATAATTAAAGATTCTAAGTCATCCCCCTCTAGAGATGCTTAAAACTCTTTTACCATTATATTTCCCTTACTAGGGATATCCATCATGATCTTTGCACCCCCCATGTACATACACAACATACATCATCACAATGACATTTTCAACATCAACAACATCTCATCTCAATGTCATTATCAACATCAACATCATCTCATCTCAATGTCTCTCAACATCAACATCATCTCATCCCAATGACATTATCAACAACAGCAACATCATCTCATATCAATATCAATTATTATCAATATCATCTTCAATAACAACATCATACTCTATCAAAATTATCATAAACAACAATGTCACCTCATATCAATTAATATCATCAATAACAATATCACCAGTAAATCACATTCCTCACATACATACATCTATAGTTCATGCCTGAGATTCACACTCCCCAGGTCTTCAGACAACATAAGTCTAATAAGAACAATAATGTCATTTATCAGTAATAGACGTATCACATCCCATTAGTCAAAAACATTGTTTTTCTTGAAAATCAACATACACAGGGATAAACATACATTCCCATAATTAGGTTCCCTGACCCCAATTATGGTATCAAAGCCATAAAATTATAATAAACTCCCCTCACCTATCATGAGCTGTCCATTAGTTCCTTTTTGCGTCGCTCAAAGACCTCTCTCGTTCACATTAGTCAGTCCAAATGTAAGGTTCCACATACCAAATCGAAGGAAATTTAGTATAGATTTAAAAAAAAAAGTTTAATAAAAATATTTGGGGTCAATTACCCTTGTCAAAATAAAATGGGCTAAGGGGTGTTTAGGGTTTTACTACAAGGAGGTGTGTTCGGCTTCCAACAAGTGCATCGGATCGCACAAGTAGTATAAAACGGTAAGAACTGAGTATCGAACACTCGGGGAACTTGTGTTATTTGGTAAGCTATTTCAGCAAATAGGTGTCTGGTGTGTAAAGGTAAGTGTGAATATGAACAGGTGTATAAACTATCTGTGCAAAAAGAAAGAAAATCATGCGAGAGAAATGATGTGTAAAAACAAGTAGGAAATATGTTGGCCTTCCTAATGTTGGATCAAGTGGCCTCAGAATAATTAAGAAGGGGGGGTTGAATTAATTATTAATGAACCTTTACTAATTAAAAATCTATTCTTCTTAATATTACTAGATTCAATTAGGCTTTTACTATAATGTAAAGAAAGTAAAGAACAGAAATAGAAACTTAACCAAAAGTAAAAGTGATAATTAAAGTGGATGTACCCTCCCTTGTTCTCTTTGAACAACCAAGTGGATGTACCCTCCACTTGAACTAATCCACAAGAGATGTACCCCCTCTCTTGTTCTCAGTCACAACTACCACAAAGGATGTACCCTCTACTTGTACCACAAAGGATGTACCCTCCAATGTGTTAAGACAAAGTTCTCAGGCGGTTAGTCCTTTGAAACATTGTGAAGAGGAAACAAAAGATATCTCAGGCGGTTAGTCCTTTGAAATCTTTTGTTTAAGGGAAAGGGCAGAATCAAAAGAATTCTTAGACTGTGTCATTTTGAATTCTTTGAAAAGGAAGAAGGGAGACACAAAAGAATTCAGGCGGTTAGTCTTCCGTTCTTTTGGAAAATGGAGAAGAGAGACATAAAAAGAATTCAGGCGGTTAGTCCTTGGCGAATTCTTTTTGGCAAAGGGAGAAGAGAATAAAAAGATATAACACACTTTTATTTTCTGTAAAAGAGCATGGTTTGGAAACCATAAAACTTAGAAAGTTTTTGGCAAAGGAAGAAGAAGAAGAATAAGTAGAAAATGTTTCTCAAAAGTTGTTCTAAAGAATTGTTAACATAGTTATTGAAATTCAAGTCAAGGTCTTGCTTTTATAGACTCTTCATGTCTGGTCAAGAAAACCATTCAAAGAGTTATAACCTTGAGAAAAGTCTAAAAACCATTGGAAGAGTTACATCTCTTGATTTTTATTCAAAACTTGTCACTGGTAATCGATTACCAAAACCATGTAATCGATTACACAAAGCATTTTATGAAAAGATGTGACTCTTCATAATTGAATTTGAATTTCAACATTCAGATACACTGGTAATCGATTACCAATATATTGTAATCAATTACACTATTTAAAAAACAATTGGAACATTGCAAATTCAGTTAAAAGCTTTTGAAATCAAACTTTGCCACTAGTAATAGATTACTGGAAATTGGTAATCGATTACCAGAGAGTAAAAATTCTGGTAACTTAGAAAATTTTGAGAAAAACTCTTTTGAAAAATAAAAATGTGCTATGTTTGTTTTTTGAAAAATATTTTCAATACTTCTCTTGTGAAGTCTTCTTGATTTTTTCTCTTGAATCTTGAATTCATCTTCTCTTGAATCTTGAAATCAAACTTCTCTTGATTCTTGAATCTTCTTGATTTCTTCTTATGAAACTTGAAATTAAACTTGATCTTGAACTTGTTGACTCAATCTTGAAATCATTCTCTTGGGATTTTTGTCATCATCTTTGTCATCATCAAAAACTACATGAATCAACTTGATTCATCATCATGAAGCTTGCTTCTAAACCGAATAGGTGCCTGATGCTAAAAAGATATTCTCTATCTAACAATGCTCATGTGTTCTTATGGTGTCTCCTGAGATACTAAACCCCGATTCCTCATGATGGTTTAGCCTAATCCTGATCAAGCATCGTCTGCAGATTCCTCTTGTAAGACTAAACTCAACCAGGACTGCATTAAGACACACATACATAATAAGTTATTGCACCCCGATTCCTCGTGATAGTACGACAACTTAGCCCTGTACTATCAAAGACTTTAGAGTCAAACCAATTTCCACTGTTGAATGACCCTAACAAAGCATGCATCTACGTGATCAAAGTAAAGGATATTGGAATGAAAAGCATATAGCATAGAGAACACACAAAACATCATTAAATAGATAGAAATATATTTACATCAGGTACCTACAGGGAAGATCCAACAGAGGATTTAGTTTTCCATACCAGGAAACCTTCTTAACAAAAAAGAGAAGAACAAGATGAAATATTTCAAAAATACAAGTGGTGAGGATGTCTCCTTCACCTCTAGGATCTCATAATCACTCATAAACTCATCTCAAGCTCTTAAACCGGCTCCTGCTTCAAGCTCTGGTCTCTGCAGTTCTTCACATAGCAAAATCTCTCAAAACTCTCTGAAACTTGGACCTTTCTCTCCCTAGAAACCCTAGACATGCAAAGCTCTGAATCCCAGTCCAAACTCCCTTCACAAAATCTGATTTCAGGCTTAAATAGGTGGCCTTGTTCATGCTTATGCGCTTAGCGCACTTATGGACCGCTTAGCGCACATTAGTGAATTTCGGCTTAGCGTGTGCCTTTCTCGCTTAGCGGATGAACTGAAGTGGTGCACTTAGTGAGATGAAGTGGTGCGCTTAGCGAACATGTACAGCTCATCTTCTTCCAGAGTCTTCCTCACGCTTAGCCCAGGAGTGTTGCGCTTAGCGGACGCTAGCTAAGCCAGCAAATTGGCTTAGCGAGAAGGTGAAAAACAACACTTTCCAAAGCTTGCCTAATTAACCTGAAATTGAGAGAAAATGATTATTAAACACACAAAATGAAAATACTAAGTATTTATTATCGATACTTAATAGAAAATACTTATAACACTACAAAATAACCATAAATTAGGAGAGTTTGATACAATTTATACAAGTTTTATACACGAAAGTTAGTCATTTTCACCGACTAACAAGACGCCATTTTGAAATTTCGATCACGCCAATGTGTCTGGGGTTCAACAAAGGTCATGAAAATAACATCAATTTTATAAAAAGATAACTTTTACGTCTCATTTTCATGGGTTTTTCAAAGGAATTTTTAAAAACACCCTATTGCAGTATCCAAGACACAAGAGCCACTAAGATAAGCTCCAACTAACTAGGAGAAAGGCTTAGAAGTCAAGATTACCTCAGAGAAGCTACAAAAGAAAGGATTGGGGGCTTGTTCTCCACCAAATCCTTGAGATGAATCATGAGGATTCTACTATGATTAAAGCGTTCCTCTCCATGTGGTGGTTCAGAGGCAAGCAACGGTGGCTCGTGGTGGCAACCAGTGGTCATGGGTGGTGGAGAAGAAGGTGTTAGGGTTTGGGTGGTCGTTTGGAGAGGAGAAGAGTGAAAAATCGTGTTCTTCATGCTGAAGAACGTATTTATAATCTGCAGATCTCACTTAGCGATCTCGTCTCACTAACTGGGAGTCCACTTTTGGTGATATGCGTGACAATTCATGCTCAATGCAATTCTCTCTCGGGTTGAAATTGCACTTAGCGCGCTTCTCACGCTAAGCAAGAGTTCAAAAATTGCTATTTTGCAAATTCCAATGCTCAAACCATGGGGTCATGGGTTAGAAAATCAAAGTCCAAATTTGAAGATGATCCAACGGTGAACGAATCCATGATTGATGTTTTACTGAAATGGGTTTAGGTAAAATTTAAAATCTCAATTTCAACTTAGGTCAATAAAACTCCACATAACTCAACATCCATATCAAGCAAATCACACATGAAAAATTCACACCATACCTCAACTCATCCAAGTCGATCATATAATCAAATAACACGATAAATACATTTAAACATCGATTTATAGTTAGTGAAATTTTAGGGCATGACAATATTAACCAAGTAATCAATTAAGTGTTCATCCAACACCTGGAAAACCAATCAAGAACAATGTAATCGATTAGATGACCTAAGTAATTAATTAAAGTGTTCTTGTTCATATTTGAACAACTTAAACAAGAGAGAAGTAATTGATTAATACATCTGGTAATCGATTAAAGCATAGACTCCTAAAAAAATCAGTCATTGTCTCAAACAACAGTGTATTCGATTAAAGTACTATCGTAATAGATTAAACCGATACGAGACTTAACTCTTAGCTTCAAACAACTTGTTGTAATCGATTATGACAACTATGTAATCGATTAAAATAGAGAGTTTTTTCCTTTGAAGAAATTTTTCTTAGAAAATTTCCTTTGCACACACTATGATAATGCATAATGAAAGACATATATGACATGTACTAAGATGCAACAATCAATCTAACAAATAATACAAATGCCCCTTAAAGAAGTTGGGTATGCAAAAGGCCAAAACATCTTCTTAAGCTAATTCCAACTTTCCTTGAACTTCAAGCTTTAGCCTTGGGTTGTTCTTTATGTTTCATGTTGCTCATGTTGTTGCTCCCTCTATCTCTAACAATTTCCCCCTTTTTGTCTTTGACGATGCCAAACTTTTATCTCTAACAATCTCCCAACTTTTGGCTTTGATGATGCCAAACTTTAACTATGACATTGAGTGCATTAGAGAGTTCTTGAGATGGATTGGACAACATGATCTTAGACACTTAAAAGAAAGATTAATCATCATCATGACCATAGAAATAACTTTATAAAATATGCAATGCTATGCAATACAACATGCAACATTTATGAATGTTTATGCAGTATGCAATTATGTAATGAATGTTTTCTTCTCTGCAATTATAAAATGTTTTCTTTCTCCCCCTTTTGGCATTAACAAGACCAAAAAGTTGAGTACAATGACTTAAAATGAAACAAACAATCAACCAGAGAAATATGTTTTATTTCATTAATAATTGGAAACATGACATACAATTTTTAATTTGAAACTTAAACTCAAACATCCAACATGATTAACAAAACAAACTTTAATCATCAAATATGTAAAACAGACTTAACAAATGCTCATCAGACCATCACACAACAACGATAAGCATAAGAGCATATCTAAGACTCATCCTGATCTGGGTTAACAAAGTCACTAAGGGATAGCCTAGTCTCTATGTTCTCAAGCCTACAGGTTATGTTTTCTAAAGCACTGTGAACCTCAACTTTATGCTCTTGATGGGTGTCATACCCTAATTTCGTCCGGGGATCATTGTTTGGTGGCATGCAACCTTCACTTGACCGCTTCGAGGTACTTAACACCCATCATTAGG
The DNA here is from genome assembly GCF_000004515.6 of Glycine max. Taxonomy (NCBI): domain Eukaryota; kingdom Viridiplantae; phylum Streptophyta; class Magnoliopsida; order Fabales; family Fabaceae; genus Glycine; species Glycine max. Next base: position 23,595,631 of record NC_038242.2, read on the forward strand.
CAATCCGTGAAGTTTCGCGGCATGCCGGAAGTCGAAAGGAAGCATTATTGCACAATCCGTAAAGTTCCGCAACATTCCAAAGGTAAAAAAAGGCATTGTTGCGTAATCCGTAAGGTTTCGTGACATTCCAGAAAGAAAATAAGTGTCGTTACGTAATCCGTAAAGTTCCGTAACGTTACGCAAAATGAATAAGCAAAAAAAGCAAAACGGGGTGTGCAAATAGCAACCAGGCCCACTTGGGCCTTCCTGGGGGTTCCAAAAGAAGGCGGTGCCTTCTGGTGGAAGCAACCCAGCTCGCCTGGGCGAGCTGGGCGGCAACCACCTCCCTCTTTTTCCAGAGTAATTTCGTTCAGCCCTTCTGATATTTAGGATTTTCTTGAAATTAGTGAGAAAAATTGTTTCCGTGAAGAAAATCCAAGCCGAGGCGCTTCCGAGACGTTTCCATGAGTGATTTCGTGAAGATTCTTCACCGTTCTTCATCGTTCTTCGTCGTTCTTCGGTCTTCAACCGGTAAGTTCCAGAAATCGAATCTTTCAATTCATTCTATGCACCCTTAGTGGTCCCCACTTGTTTCGCGTGCTTTTATTTTTATTTCGTTTGTTTTCCGTAACCCCTTTTGACGTGCTTTAACCATTTATTTAAACCGTTTTCTCGCCTAATAAATAATAAAATGAATTTCCACCGATCATTTGAGTTGTAATATTGTTTAAACTCTGTTAAAATAAAATCCAACCGATCTTTCACGCCATAACCACGTTTAAAACCAAAAGAGGCCAAATAATAATAAAATAATCAAAGTATCTTTGAATAAAATAATAAAAGAAATCAATTGGACGTTTTTCTTTGGAATTTTCCTTAATTGAATTGACTAATAACCAAAGCGAAACTAAGGCTAAAATCAACTCACAAATCAAGCTTTGTCCATAAAAATCACTTAAAAATCGTTTTAAGGTCCAACGCCTTAAACAATCCTCTTTGCTTTTTATTGGTTAAACGTAAACTTTCGAAAGCATAAAATCAACATGTAACCTTGTCGCTACTTTAAAAAAAGCAAGAGATCATTAATGGTCCAACACCTTAATGTTTCTCTCCTTTCAAAAGAATCGAAAGATCATTTAAATGGTCCAACGCCTTAAAAAATGACTTTTGTTTGGTAAAAACATATCTTGCAAAAAAGGGATAAAAACAACTTAACCAACGTTCAGTTTTCAAAGAACTACGTAGGTCTAATTTCCTTATCACAATTGAGGAATACGTAGGAGCAAGGGAAACACCCTTGTCAACCACAAAAATATAAAAAATATAAAAAGCATAAAAACACAAAAAGACATAAAAAAGGAAAACATCTTGAAGTCATATTTGCACACTTGATTAAATGTTGTCGTCCTTTGTGACGGACGCGTGGGGTGCTAATACCTTCCCCGTGCGTAAAAATAACTCCCGAACCTTTCACACTTAAAGTTTGTAGACCACACCTTTCCGTTTTTTCCGACGTTTTCCTCGAATAAACGTTGGTGGCGACTCCGTGCATTTTTCTTTCTTGGAAGACGCACCCGTGAGTCTCGAATAGGGATGAAGTATTGCATTTATCTATCGAATCATAAGGGACTCAAAAGAGTTCCATTATGGGGCTGGCTCCTCATGAGCTTTTTCTTCCATCAAATCATCATTAGCTATAACTGGTTGTTCTCCTGCCATGACCCATTCATGTTCCAAATATGTCATACCAAGCTTTTTGAGATGCCTTTCAGTTATCTCATTAGAGGCTTTGGTAAAGTCCACAATCTCATTAGGCACATCAATTTTGAAGTAATCAATGAATCTTGAGGCAAGGACAACATATAGAAATTCATAGTCTAGCAACTGATGACTTTTCAACATAATATCCTTAATCAGCAATACCCAATTCATCTACATACCTGATTTTAGTCCATTTATGATTTTCAAGTCGTCGTTCGTGACTTGAGCATGATTACTTGATCTTGGAGTTAGCTTGTACGTAATGATATACATCAACATCCGGTCTTCAGCAGTTAAGCCACCATATTCCTTGTGGGATTGAGCAACATATTCCTATAAGTTTGCATTTTACTGTAACCATCTATAATTTCATCAAAATTTTGAACACCACCCATTTCAATTATTTCCACTGCTTTCCAAACTACAGCATTAATCACCATATCCATTCCATTGACAATAGAATAAAAATTACCTTCCATATCATCCTTAACACAAGTGTAGAATACCTTTACCAATTTCGGGTAGAAGTTTCCCTTCATATACACTAGTGTTGAAAGAACCTGAGCTTCAAGCAAGTTGGGGAAGTTGAATACCTTTACCAATTTCGGGTAGAAGTTTCCCTTCATATACACTACCTTTAATAACTAACACCTTTTAGAAATGATTTGGAATGTCCTTCCAAATTATATGAAGTTCATGGAATTTCTAGCTAAAAGGCGAAACTTCCAGGAAGATGTGTTCTTTGTGACTTTCATGCCACCTTGAAGGTATTAAGCTATGCGTCAAGCTAATGACATTAAAGAAGTGCTTCCTGGGAGGCAACCCAGATTTAATTTTTGTTGTTTGTTTTTCATGCATTTAATCATTTGTAACTTGCTATATAATCTGTACATAGGAGTATATCAGCCTATCTTTGAATGTTTAACATAAGGGTTTCAATTTCTTGGAAAAAGGACTGAAAAATAACTTAGAAAACTTTTTTCTGAAAAATAGTCCTTTCGCTAAGCGCAAGCCTTGCGCTGAGCACATCTCTATTCATGCACTAAGCCGCAAGTTTCAAGCGCTTAGCGCTCAACCCTTGCATCTGAGGCTGATTTGGTCTGCGAAGCTGGCCAAGGTTGAGCTAAGCTAACTTCAATTCGATCTGAATTCAACTAAGCTTCATCCTAATCGCTAAGCGACAACTTATCCTTAGCTAAGCGTGACCTATTGTCGCCAAGCGCAATTCCTTATGGCCATAACTGAGGTCCATGAAGCTAAGCGCCAGTCATGGCAGCTAAGCGAGATTCATTGTGGTAATGTGGGCACTAAGCGAGTCCTTATCAGCTAAGCGCATGCTCCTCTATACTTAAGATGCATCATTTTAGCTAAGCTAGCCTGAATCTGGCTTAGCGAGAGTTGCAGCTTTTCGGATCTGCAAACCTCGCTAAGCGGTCTGATCCTCGCGCTAAGCCAAGCCTGTGTTAAAAAAAACTGATTTTGAATTTGAAACATCGGCTAAGCGCGCGTATCCGTTAAGTGAGCCTTGTTGAGAAACCAAACGTCTCTCTGGCTCACTTACCGCAGCTTTCCGATAAGCGAAAGTGTCGAAACATGCTTAAGTGAGTGTAACAGCAGTTACACTCACAATTGCCAGATTTTGCCTACCCCTTCTCTGCACTCTCTCTCTCCAAAAATTTTCATATTTCGCATATGTGCTTTCCCTTCATGTTGTCTACTTCCAATCCTAAAGCATTAACAATCCAAGTAAGTTCCTTGATTCTTTTTCTCTTTTTCTTGTCTTAACTTTAGGGTAGAAGACTTCAATTGTAGTTTTAGATTTTTAGGGTTTTTATGTTTTGTTAGATTTAGTTTAAGACTAGGGATATATACGCTTGTATACTGTATTGAGTATGCCGCACACATTGCATGTCTGATATGCCTTTTAGAGGCTTGAAAAGTGCAAGAAAATGAATTGCATTTTCTGGAAAACGCGATGAACTCGCTAAGCGAGCATGTTGCGCTAAGCGAGTTCATCAATACTCATTGTATGTAAGCGTTCTCTGAAGAACTCGCTAAGTGCGCTTACCGTGCTAAGCGAGTTCATCTTTTGAGGCTGAACACTCATCCTCTTGCTGAACTACCTGTGGCTAAGCGAGGCTGAATCGCTAAGCCCTGGTAACTTAACCAATTTTTTTTGTTGATAGCCGAGCTTTCTTGGGCCAAGCGCGATTGGTTCCGGCATCCACTGAGCTAAGCAAGCTTCGCTCGCTAAGCTCCCAACACTTAGTGGAATTTTTGAAGAGTTGGTGCCGCTAAGCGCAACCTTTAAGGAGCTTAGCGCATATCATTGCGGCAGATGTTCAGCTTAGCGGGCGCTTTCCCACTAAGCCAATTCTGCAGAATCTAAATTTCTGCAACTTTCGCTAAGCAGACCATGTCTCACTAAGCGGCCAGTGTCTTTTTTAGTTTTATTTTTCAGTTTTTGAAAATTGAATAACTTGTGTCCTGATTAATTGTTTGGTTCCTTTGTCTGCAGATGACTTCTAGAAAGAGAAAGAGCATTTGTACAATGCCCACATCTCAGTATGACACAAGGAGATTCTCTTCATTAGATGCTTGGACCAGATACACGGATAATGTTCTAGGGAGAAACATTTTACTTGAGAGGAAGGTAGAGCTCTATCACATTGAGCTAGATGACTTTAAGGCTAAATTGGAGAGGCGTAATTTCCATAAATGCCTCACCAATTTAGTCGATGGGAGCATAGACATGGCTTTGGTGAAAGAGTTCTATGCAAATTTATACAGTTATGAGGACCGTCCACCAAAGCAGTCCAGAGTCAGAGGTCATTTGGTGAAGATTGATGCTGATAGTCTCAACAGATTCCTGGAGACACCTGTGGTATTAGCTAAAGGAGAGACTCTACCTGCATACTCCAGATACTGCAGGTTGCCTACAAACTTCAGAGAGATAGAGGCTGCCTTATGCATACCTGGTCGAGGGTTCATCTTGAACTCTGAGGGCCATCCTGGGATGATTCTCAGGAAGGATTTGACTACACTAGCTCAAGTGTGGAGTGTCCTCTCATACTCCAACTTGGCCCCCACATCACATACCTCTGATCTGACAATGGACAGAGCTAGGCTGATCTTTGGCCTAGTCTCTCACCTGGATATGAACATAGGAGCGCTGATCTCTGGCCAGATGACCTCTATAGCCCAGTCTAACACTTCTAGACTTGGGTTCCCTGCTTTGATCACCATATTATGTAGGGCCAGAGGGGTTGTCTCTGACAGCCTTACCTTCAAGCGCCTGAGCCCGATCATTAACTTGGCCTACATCAAGAAGAACTGTTGGAATCCCGATGATCTAACAGTTTCTATCCGAGGGGCTAGGAGGGCGAGGGCAAGGCCAACTGAGCTTCCTTCTACTTCTGCAACTCCTACTCCAGCATCCACTTCAGCATCCCCTTCTGTCCCAGCTTAGACAGATTCTTAGTGCTTTGAAGCCATGCTTCAGAGTATTCATCAGGGATAGATCATTATACTACAAAGTTTATAGATGATGGCACCTCCAGACTTTATTCCCTTAGTAGAGCAGTTTAATGAGATGGTAGCCTGGCCCAAGACCAACCTTCTCTTCATAGGGAAGAAGAAGGTCCCACAGCCCAGGTACCTCAGCATGTGGAGGATGAGTCATCTGAGGCCACCATCCCAGAGCCATTTGATATAGGAGAAGAGGCAGAGGAGACACTGGTGAGACAGGTAGTTGCTGCCACTCCTGAGCGATCCATTGAGGCTACTTCAGAGCCTTCTGCACTAGTGGTAAACCTACCCTCACCTCAGCCTGCAGCAGACCCCTCCACTCCTCTTCTACAGATGCTAGAGGACCCTACTACACCAGTCCTAGCTATGGACACTTCTCCTCGAACTACTCCAGTGCTTCAGCTGACACATAAGGAGGATAGTCAGACACAGGACACCCAAGACCAGTCACAGGAATTTTGATCCCTGATGATACTTTTTGCTTTTTGATTTATTATTATTTTAATTATGGTTTTATTACAATAATTCCTTTTTGTTAGTTTTATTTATGAATCGTTGGTTTGCTCTTCCTGAAGCATTTTGAACAGTTTAACTTGTTTTTGATGACATTGAAGTGAAACACTTTTATCTTTTTGTGAAAAATGGGTGTATCTCTTTATTTTGAATTGAATGCATGATTGTGATGGAGTTTGTGTTTCTTTTCATGAGTTTAAGAAAATGTGTATGTTAGACAAAGAAAGAACAAGAATGTGAACTTGCAATTAGAATTGTTAGCCAGTAGACAGATTGATTGAGAAAGAAAAGCTTGAACCAAAACTGGTGAGAGTGTGAACTTAAATTGTGAGTGAACGACTAGCTGTGAGTAATAATCTTTGCATGAATCTCTAAATTTTAGAATGAAATGTATACACGAGAACACGATGAAGGCCATGATTGTACATACACAAGCCTTTTGACCAAAAAGCTTACCTTGAATGATAATTATATCCTTTGCACCCTTTTTGAGCTTAATGATATTGTCAAAAATTTGAACCCTGAACTTAAATGAGTATCTTCTGATACCTTGCTTAGATTCTAGGAGAGCATATGGTTCAAGGCAAATTTACCCCAAATTTGGGGGAGTGGAACTAAGAGAGATGCTAAGAAAAAGGTAAAGCATCAGCACACACAACAAATAAGTTGTATGTTAAAAAAAAAGAAGAAGAAAAGAAAAAAATAAAGTGTGCTGATGTAACAAGGTCAAAAGCAAATGAAAGTGAAAAGCTAGTGAGCAAGCTAAGTGCATGAAAAAGACCATTGGGATAAGTCTAGGAATTGTGCTCTCTTAGAATTTAAACCTTTGAATTCTAGAAAAACCAATGAATTTTTGTAGCCAAGCCTCACTACAAGCCTGAGAAAGTCCTTCTGATTTTGTTAATACATTTCTGACTTTAACGCATGAGATGAAATTCAAAGATTGGACCTCTTGCTAGTTGTTATTAATGAATAGCTCAAACACTTGTGCTTGAGTGAAACACTAGCCGTGAGACTGTGGTTTAAGCTACTTTTCTTGATATTTGTCTTATGCCTAACTGCATCTATTTGTTCAGGTAACATTTTATTCTTTTCTTTGGATAACCGCATACCTTGTGAAAGACAAGTGATGAGGGCATTTTACTCCATTCTCTTATTATGCGATCAGTAACTTTTGTTGCATACATCATTGTATATAATCACTGCATGTCATTGTCACTTGAGGACAATTGAGATGTTCTCTTTTTGCTTGAGGACAAGCAAAACTGTAAATTTGGGGGAGTTGTTAGTCGGTGAAAACAACTAACTTTTGTGTATAAAACTTATATAAATTATATCAAACTCTCCCAATTTATGGTTATTTTGTAGTGTTATAAGTATTTTCTGTTAAGTATAGGTAATAAATACTTAGTCTTTTCATTTTATGTGTTTAATAATCATTGTCTCTCAATTCCAGGTTAATTACGCAAGCTTTCGAAAGTGTTGTTTTTCACCTTCTTGCTAAGCCAATCTGCTGGCTTAGCGAGCGTCCGCTAAGCGCAACACTCCTGGGCTAAGCACAAGGAAGACTCTGGAAGAAGATGAGCTGTACAGGTTCACTAAGCGCACCGCTTCATCTCACTAAGCGCACCGCTTCAGTTCATCCACTAAGCGAGAAAGGCACGCGCTAAGCCAAAATTCACTAATGTGCGCTAAGCAGTCCATAAGTGCGCTAAGTGCACGAGCACGAACAAGGCCACCTATTTAAGCCTGAAATCATATTTTGTGAAGGGAGTTTGGATTGGGATTCAGAGCTTTACATGTCTAGGGTTTCTAGAGAGAGAAAGGTCCAAGTTCTAGAGAGTTTTGAGAGATTTTGTTGTGTGAAGAACTGTAGAGACCAGAGCTTGAAGCAGGAGCCGGCTTGATATGAGTTTGTGAGTGATTGTGAAATCCTAGAGGTGAAGGAGACATCCTCACCACTTGTATTTTTGCAATCTTTCATCTTGTTCTTCTCTTTGTTGTTAAGAAGGCTTCTTGGTATGGAAAGCTAAATCCTCTGTTAGATCTTCCCTTTAGGTACCTGATGTAAATATATTTCTATCTATTTAATGATGTTTTCTGTGTTCTCTATGCTATTTGCTTTTCATTCCTGTATCCTTTACCTTGATCACGTAGATGCATGCTTTGTTAGGGTCATTCAACCGTGGACACCTATTTGCTTGATCAGGATTAGGCTAAACTATCATGAGGAATCAGGGTTTAGTATCTCAGGAGACACCATAAGAACACATGAGCATTGTTAGATAAAGAATATCTTTTTAGCATCAGGCACTTATTAGGAAGGCCAGCGTGTTTTCTACTTGTTTTTGCACATCATTTCTCTCTCGTGATTTTTTTTTCCTTTTGCACAGATAGTTTATACACCTATTCATATTCACACTTACCTTTACACATCAGACACTTATTTGCTGAAATAGCTTACCAAATAACACAAGTTCCCCGAGTGTTCGATACTCGGTTCTTACCGTTTTATACTACTTGTGCGATCCGGTGCACTTTCCGAAAGCCGAACAGTTGTTTGCCATGGTTTCAAAAAGAGGCTCGAAAAAAATGAAGAAAGGTTAGGGTTAAAAG